>NW_004524836.1:2627901-2652910 GCF_000260255.1 Octodon degus | reverse complement strand
GGGACCGCGGTTCAATCCCCCAGCACCACATGCCAGCCAGCCCCACCCCCTGGTGGGCTGAGCTGCCCCCCCCCACACCCAAATAAATAAATAAATAAAATTTAAAAAAATAAAAAATAAAAAAATAAATAAATCTGCGAGCCTAATATTTGATAACCCTTTTTACCGTAAAACCCCAAACAGAACACTAAGTTAAAACTTCCACCAACATTTATAAAGAGTTTTTTTTTGGCTGTCCTGGATGATTACTTGCTATGATTTTCCCTAAGAGCATTAATAATTATTTGCTTCTTACAAATATAAGCACTTGTTTGAGACAGTAACACACTAAACCATATATGAATTAGAATACATTTCAGATAAAAAATACCTGTCAAAATAATTAGGAGTATTGGAATGCTAGTAAGAAAAAGATTCACCAAGTGTGTGGCTTAAAGTACACAAGAAAACAAGAAACTAAGGTCACCTGAGAAGCAGAGGGCGAGTCCTACACCAGCCTCCGGTCCTCACAGCAGGGTCGGCGGGGCAGAAGCCCAGCCTGCCTTATTGCCAGAGCAGACACAGTCCTGGGTCCTCACCCGTTTCCAGCAGAACCTTTCTAGCCGTTCGGGAGCAAAGTAATCTGCTCGCCACACTTACCTGGACTGCCAGAGTAAGGAGCGGGTGTGGCGGACACCCCACGTAATGACAATAATGATCCTCAGCGCTTACAAAGCAGATGTGAAGATTCCGCAAGACCTTGTGGGCAGATGGGTCGGGTCCCCAAGAGACTAAGCGTTCCAGAGTAAATGGATGGAGGCAAAGAGCAGTACGCACAAGAGGGCAACCAGGAAGGCAGCTGGGGAGGGCTGCTGAGCTTGTCACCTGATACTGCAGCGGTCAAAAGTTTAAAGCACAATCTGGGCGTTTGGGGAAAAGCGAACGCTTTGATGCAGACTGTTAGCATAAGGGGAAAATACCGATGGCACTCATCACCACACGGCTCCTGTTTTTTTATTTTATGTCTTTATTTGGACAAGATCTCTCTCTAAGGTAAGTAAACTGAACAATAAACTTCTAAGGAAGTATTAGGTAAGAAGAAAGAAAAAGGATAGCTTCCTAGGAGAAGAGTGAGTCCTGCAGATAAACAGACATAAATTCTGCTTTCTTTAATCCACTATTATGGTAAGGAATCCATTCCCACCCGGCCCACTTCTTGATCGATTTTCTAAGATACAGTCTGTCCACCTGTCTGTCTCAAACTCTTTTCCAGTACAGAAAGAAGTATCAAACAAAATGACTTAACTTTAGTCTCGCAAAGCTACTTTGTTGCCCTTTAACAAATCAACTACATCCCAAAACTAACCCAAAGCTAGGGAAGCCATGCATGTATTTTAGACAATGGGAACGATTATTTGAATTTTGAACTACTCAAAGAAATCTGGACTCTCATAATAAGCTTTCAGATCCAATAACCAGAAGAACCAGAACTTCAAGTGAAGAACTAATCCTCCTCCATCTCTCCTCTTCATCTTTAAGCCTTCTGCAAACTCAACTCTGGTTGCAGTGCACGTTCATTTTTAAATCAATACCAACTTAATACCTCCTTTGATTTAATGATGCTTTTGAGCATTTCAGTGATGTGGAGGTACTTTCCCATAGCTTGACCTTTCCAAACCTTCTCTTCCTTTTCTGTCATCTTTGAAATGTGTTCTCTTTGTGGAATAGTCTAATGTCAATCACTGCCAGGAAAAAACAAAATACCTGTCTTTTTCAGTATCACAGCATAGTCTCTTCATAGCACAGAAAAGAAGATAAAGTTACTTTCTGAACTTTGGTCCTTGCCTTTCTATTTCATTCTTTGTAAGTTCTTTCTGCTTTTGTATTTTCTTTCTTCTCTCCTTTTCCCTCTTTGCCCAACCAGGATCTACCCAAATAGAGCCTGAGAAGCATCTACATCAGAATCAGCAGGCCTCAATTTTGGACTTGCTCTTAGAAAGGAAGATCCCTACACCTGCCTTACTAAAAATATCAGCTGGAGGAAGAACCATGATTCCAGCAACCAAAGTGATACTATCAGTGCTGAAGCCAGAGGACCACTACCCCAAGCCCTTGATGTTCCCCAAATCGAAGGACAAAAAGGACCCTGACAAAGCCATATAGAAGAGAGAAGCCACAGTGACAGTGCTCTTTTCAACTTCCTTTTGAAATAAGGGTGACGGAGGCAAGAAAGCTTGGAGTGGAACGCGAGCTGAATGTGAGACATCAGCACAAATACAGACTCGTCAGCCCGGCTCAGTGGCTACCGCCAATTACAGTAGCCAGACCTGCAAGAGGACCTGATTACATGTAATTTATAAAAAAAGTAAACAAGCTGGACGGCTTAGGAACAATGAATGGTGATCCTCCAGCCAAGAAGTAATAAAAAGCATGAATAAATGACTCAGCATCTCCCTCTCCTCTACCCAGACAACAATAGGCTGTGCTCCCGCTGAGAGCAAGTCCAAAATGAGTATTTTGGTAAAGATTCAAACAACAGCACCTCTTTGAAGAGAGACCTTGCTTATTGCTCAACTTAGAATCTCTAATGAGCAAAAGCTCAGCCATCTCCCTGTTTCTCTAAATATTACTGATGCCCCAAAATAAATGTTTGGTTCCAGCGCCATGATACAGTCATGCACTGGAATTACAGCTCTCTGTGCAAATGCAAAGAAAGTAACGTACAAAGACAAATACAGGTGGTAAAACCAAACCTCATGAGAGATCGCTTTGCCTGAGCCCCGCCAATATTTTGGCTGGATAATTCTTGGCTACAGAGCTGCCCTCGACGACACAGAGTGGTGTGCATCGCCCCATTAGATGCACAGACGTCAGAAGTACTGCTCCCTCCATCTACCAAACCCACGTGCCCCCAGCACAGCCAGATGCCCCCTCGAGAGCAAAGGCCACATCCCACTCCACTCCACAGAAGCGTCATGAACCTGATGTGCATTATGAGGAAAACTGTTGATAGGACACTTGACACTATAAAGATACCATGATGAGATAGACAGATAGACAGATATAGATATATATCTATGTGTGTGTGTATATATATAGAGAGAGAGAGAAAGAGAGACAGAGAGACACACACAGAGAGAGAGAATATACCTTTGAAGTGTAACATCCTATTTCTTTGTACCTTTTTCCATTTCCAAAGGCTAAATTATAAAAAAAAAAAAAAAAAATCTTAGGATTGCTTTTAGTGAGTTAGTTATCTAGGCCACATTACAAAAGTGCCACATAATAAAATAACTTGGCCTCCTTGCCTTCCCTAATCTTAATCAAGCAGTTGATGTATGAAGCCAACTTTATCTTCAAAGTATTTCTGTTCAGTTGGTGTTATGGTTTGTGTCTAGCTGTCCCCCAAAGCCCCATGCAGTCAGAGGCAGGGCTTTTTCAAGGGTGGCTGGATCTAGGGTGTGTGACACTGGGATTAATTCATGGTGCAATGCCAGGATCAAGTGCACTAGGATTAAGGGTGTGAGTGCTCCCCACCCAGAGTAGCCCAGATAAGGTGTAAGGAATACAAGGAAGCTGTGGCTGCCCCTTGCTTTCTTTTTCTATCTCCCCTGGGATGACCCTCTGCCCAGCCACCCTGCCTTGGAGCCAGCCAATAATGGACTGAAACTTCTACACAGTATCAGCTAAATAAAGCTTTCCCCTTAATTTTGGGTATCAGGTATTTTTGTCTCAGCAATGAGAAAAGTAATTAAGACACCGGATATGGTAGGGAATAGCAGAAACCCCAGAGGTCTGGGAGGCTGATGCAGGAGGATCATAAATTCTAGCCTAGGCTGAGCAACTTAGTAAGATGCTGATTCAAAACATTTTTGAAGGAAAAAAGAGAATGGTCTAAAGATGTAGCTCACTGTGAAGACCCTTGGTACAGAGGGAAAGCCCGAGGATGGGGATGGGGGATCAGCTCATATAACAGGGCCAGTGTATTCATCAGAGAAAAGGCACACAGTGCCTGCAATAATGTATATACAATAAGACCAACGTGAAATGTACTTATCCTTACGCTGGCTTGCTGGGAACCAAGAACAAATGCAGAGACAGACCAACTGGCTAGAGCAGCAAGCCAGAGGAAAGGCAATGGTAAACTTGGGCTGCAGGAGGAGCAACACATCCAGAGATACTGGGGAAGTGAAACACACAGAGTTTGACCGTGGGGTGTGCAGAATGGGGGAGGGAGAGAGGGAAGAGGGCGCGAGCAAACCTGCTGAGTCAACCCTCTGGAGGACAGTAGGGCAGAACAGTAGGGCAGAACCCTGAATGGGAACGTGGAGAAGGCCAGAAGACGAGGGGAAGATCTGCTGGGGGCCTCTAAGCAGTTAGATCCACAGATCAAAAAAGAGAAAAGGAGCTTGGGAAGATCAGCAAACACCTTGGGGGCATGAAACTGAGTGTTTAGAATACCTGATGGAGTTTAAAGATCAGAAACCCTGAAAAGCTAGAATCACCTCTGTAAGTACTGTATTCTTATGGAAATTAAGGCTTTTATCAAATTTTCAAAGGAGTTCATGACCTCACAATGGACAAAGAAATACTAATAGCTCTGGGAACTGAGACAATCAACCAGTGCTAGCAATGGAACCCTGAACTCCAGCACTTCAGGAAAACCCAGCCCACTGGGAAGGCACAGGACAGAACATAGCTGGAGAGGTGGGGTTGGCCATCTCCATCTGGGCATTCAAGGGTTCCACGGCAAGGAACAACTGCTGTGCGTCCAAAAGGTTTGCCAACAAGGAGATCACTGCAGAGATAGCAGGACAGAAGAACCGTGGAAAAGGATCCAGGCCATCTTTCATTACTAATGAGTCTGGCTGGGAAAAGGAAAAGTGCAAATTAGGTCTCACTCCAGCCACATCTTAAATTTTTAAAACATCTTTTATATATTTATTTATTTGTTACAGGGGCTCCTAGCGATCCTCCTGCCTCAGCCTCCACAGCAATGGGATTGCAGGCATGCACCACCATGCCCGGTTTCAGGCCACGACATGACATGTGGTGCTGAGGATCGAACCTAGGTCCTTGCACTTACCAGGCAGGCACTTAGATCACGGAGCTATCTCCCCCGCCCTCTGGTCACATATTTGAAAGTGGAATACAGTCTTTAAGGTTGGGATGAAATGTCTCCTGCAGCCTTCTTTAGGCCTCCAGCACCCCAGAATTCATCTCTCCATGCTGAATCCTCCCAGGCCTCTGTCACACAGTATTGGTCATAACATAATTTGCAGGACATCCCCTACTCTGTCCCCTAATAGCACATAAACTCTTAGCAGGAAGGACAGTGCCCTCTAGGTCCTCTCCTTTTGAGTTCTTCACAGTGCCTTGGTCACAGCAGGTACTTACTTGGTGACTAAAAGGATTTGCCCTGAGAGGTGACAATCTGACCCTAATGGAGCAGCTGGTTAAGTTGTATGGCTTCAGACAAATCAATTAGTTTCCCCGGGGCTAATTTTCATTCCCTGTAAAAGGAGGAGGCTGGACTCTTCTTCTCCAGTGGAGAAAGAGTAACTGAAAAAAGGATATTCAAGACAGTGGTTGTTTTTCTTATCTAAATCATAGAAAGTTAGACTGGATGAAATGCCAAAGGATCGTCAAACAATATGTGAGAACTGGATTAAAAAAGATTAAGAGCACTGGACAAGATGATTTATGGTTTTCAGGTCAGGCTTCTACAATTATCTGGCCATGCTATTCAGAAGACTATGTAAGGTACCACACTGCTTACTTCAGTGTCCTCTGAAAATCAAGATCCTGTCACAGACAACAAAGAATGACAAATGAAGTTGCGAAGTTTGGTGACCAGATCATGTGTCTATGCCTGTCACTGTGTTACTATAGATCATAATGAAAATCATCCAGAATACATCTAGCTTGCTTTTTCTTCTTGGAGAAATACATGTTGATAAATCTGACCTCTGATTATTTGACTGCTTAGCCAAAAAGGGAAAAGAATACTGTTCTACTGCATGCATCCGGGTGCCCCTGTTTTTGGTGATAAGTGACCTATATACTCAGTGAAGGTGACTCAGAAGCCGAAGGTTTTATGTAACAGCGGCACTAGGAACACCTTACCTTCCCAAATGTTTTTACATTCTTACCAGCTCTGGGTCTCCTTTTACCTCTCTTCAATTCTTCAAACATTAAACCTAAAATTGTCAGACAGACTTGTAAACTCAAATATTCCTGCATAACTCTGCGATTAATTATAACATTGCCAGAAGGTAGGGGGGTTCAAATAATACCTCCCTAGCTGAATGAGGTCACCACTCCTCACCAACCTCTACACAACACCATTGGAATGCAAACCAGGGAAGGCAGCTTTTTACCATACACTTCTCTTCCAAAGGCCAAAGATTAAAGTGTTTCTCTCCCAATAATCAAGGGGTCATCCCTCCATCAGAAGCACTTTAATCTTGGCTAGTACTAGGCCTCAGGCCAAGCCACCTATAGGAATGTGTTATGGATTGGAGCCGAAAGCACACCAGGCACTTAATTCTTTAATCAGGTAGTCATTTCAGGGCGGAGTTCTGCTCCTCAGAAAGTGGCCCAACCACATTTCCCAGTACAGTAGTAACTAAAAGCTGCCTTTCAGGAGAGAAAGACAACCTACATGTGAGGTGGAATGTTATTATTCCTATTCTCCACTATCACACAATGTTGATACACATGAATGCCAAGAAAGTTAATTGAGGCAAACCAACTGTTAAAAGTTAGAAAATAACAATTTTATAGCAACAGGAAAATGTTCTCATTAACTACAACAATAAAAACCACAACAGAAACAGGCAGAGTTCTCAACGTGCTCCCCTTGCTACCACCCTGCATCTTCGTGTCATGGAAAACAAGCCTCTGGATTAAAATTATGTTGACGGGGGCCAGGGAGATGGCTCAGTAGAATAAGCACTTGCCTGGCAAGGGCAAGGGCCTGAGTTCAATCCCTGGTTCTGCAAAAAAAAAAAAAAAAAGCAAAATTATGTCGATGTGCTTATTTCATATATAATAGCTACCTCCTCTCAGCAAAAGGATAAATCCAATTAAACCCAGCATCACAAAAGTGAGTTACAATTTTCCCACTCTCCAGAGCCAAAGATGCTTTCTTCTCACTTTCACCTCCAAATGTAGAACCAAGTCATGAAAGGGTTGGTTCTGAATGCCGTATTCTTAAAAGAAACACAAAAACTTCTTTTTTAAAATTCAAACTACACGAGTCAAATAAAAAGAAAATAAATAAAAGGGGGAAAGGAAAAACAATGAATAGGATAGTTCAAGTAAAGTTTAGTATTTTTCTTCCTTTAAAAAAAAAAAAATGACCCAAGACTTTTACATTGAAAAGACATGTTTGGACTCTTGGTATATTGTTCTTAATTCACAGAACAATGTAGTCATTTTTTTTTTCCTTTAGGGCATTGTTTTATAAAACACAGAACTTGGGGAATTACCTAGGACAAATATGAATTCAAAGTAAAAAGCTGAGAAGAAAACACACACACACACACATACACATAGACACACACACAGCAAGAAAAATTCTGAACAAATGTGGCATTCTTTCCAGCACATAAAAATGAAAGAAACCTCAGTTTAGACACATGGTATAAACATCTATGAAATACACATAAACGGGTAAGGAAACAATAAAATGGCAGAAAAATCTTTCAGATAATGTAACTCACTGTTCGCCTTCCAAAAGTTCTGCTGCTTCAGGACCTACCTTCATGGAGGAGTTACATATAGCAGCTCTGCTAAAAACACCACATGGAAAATTTTTGTTCCAGATAATACTGCAGGACAGGGCTTGGCAGCTACAAGTTGTAATCAGAATGCTCCAAGAGCTAATGTAACAGAGATAAGAACCAAATACACACTGCAATGCAGGGTCCTAACTCCTGTCCTATACAGCAGGCTACAAAAGGCTCCAACCCTCTTAGGTTTTGCTTTCTACACTTTTGGCAATGAGGACTTTGCAACTAAGAAGATTTTGGAGCTGGGTGAATAAAAGAATTACTTAAAATATAAAAGATTCCTCCCATGAAGGCATTCTTGTGTCATGTAAGGTGCTCACATCTACAAGCCTGGAATGGGGCAAAACATCCAGTTGCTAAAACAACTCCCCACCACCACCACCTGTGAGTCCGTCCATACGCTTAATTTGTCACCTACCATTCACCAAGGCCCCTGCAGCTACCAGCTTCAAGGCAGAAGAAACTGCTTATTTAATGAACATGGAAATCCATAGTACAATGGGCCACTTTTCCCCATAACTAATCTAAAGAAAAATGCTAATTTTATTTGTGCTGTAGTTCAAAGGCAGAGAAGAGTCTCATGCCTTGATACGTGTTCTGCACTTAGTGAACAGATGCACTACAAGAAAAGGGGTCACAGAAATGTTAGGACTTCAACTGAAGTTCGAATGGCAAATGCAGAAGGAGCTCCTTCGTGGTGGAATTCAGCCGCCACGTTCAGGCAAGGCATGTGAAATGACAGAAAAGTCCTCTGTCCACAGTCAGGAGGGGTCAAACGTGACCTGGCGGCATGACTTTCCTCCTCCAAGCTGGCTGGCAGTCACACAGCTGGACTAAGATGGCTTCCAAAGTCTGGAATAAGACGCCAGCCCAGGGCAGCGCTGGCCTCCTCCTGGAACTCAGACGCTCAGGAATCAAAGGCTCTTCTATTCTTCCTCCCACCAGAACATGCTCCCTCTTGGTTGTAACTAGAGGCTTGCCAGAATGAATTATTTAGCTCAAAACAGACAGAAAGAAATCCTAAATAACGCACATCCTTCAGAATTTTAATCAGCCCAAGGGACCAAACAGGTCGCTCTGTTCTTCCCCAGCTTGATATAAAAAATAAAATGCACTTGTGGTTTCAGGGCCCATCAAGAGCATGAGGTCACTGGAGAAATGGGAACTGCTGGAACTGGAAGTTACAGCTGACATCCAAACCCCACAGGTGAAACAAATGCTCAAGCACTGCCTTGCAACGCGATGTCCTCTGTCTTCCAGCCTCCCTCATGTTCTCATGTTTGCGGCAGGCAGGATCTCAATTCTCCTCGGAAGAGAGCTTGAAATTCGGTGGGGAAGTCCTTCTGGCAGGCCCTCTGCCCCTCCGCTCTATGTCTGACCTCTTAGGCTAGCTGTCTGCATGCTTCCTAACACACGGCCCCCTAACATCACCTCTCCTAAAAGTGCTTAAATGCTCCTGTCTCCACATAGATTAGAAACTCCTCAAGGGCAGGGAGTGGGCTTGTCCCTTAGCCCAGAACAAAAGTTCCAGAAGTACCTGTTTATGTATTCAGCCAACACACTGGCTGAGCTTCTAGCTGAGCTGGCACCTAAGAGGGTGAAAGATAGCACCTCACTCAAGAACGCTGCTGAGAAAGGCCCCGCCAAGACAAACACCGGAGCCACCAAAGGCCTCAGCTGCAACAGTTCCTAATACACTCACTAAACTATTTAAAATGAATAGTAAACTAAGACACAGCCCCCCACAAGGAAGGTACTGGGCAGCTCCCCACCTCCCCTCCAGCCCAAGGAAGACTCAGAGGAAAGCTCCACTAAGGGTATGCTTTGGTTGCCCCTCCCCATTTTACAGATACCAAAACTAAGGATCAGAATGGTTAAATAATCTGTGGGGTACAGCAAATCTAGGTAGATGGCCTGGATGAATAAAAGAATTGCTTAAAGTATAAAACATTCAGGTGAATCGTAGCATACAGCCCTGACACACACTCTGAGTTTCTTTCCACAGCAGCACAATGTGCCCACTAAAACCACCAATGGCTGTGTCAATTCCTGGCTTGTTCATTCTGTCTGTCTGTCTGTCTGTCCGTCCATCCGTCCGTGTCTCTCTCTCTCTCTCTCTCTCTCTCTCTCTCTCGCTCGCTCTCGCTCTTGCTCTCGCTCTCTCTCTCCCCCCCATCTCTATCTCCCTATCTCTGTCTCTCAGTGTCTCTGTCTCTCTGTTTCTGTCTCTCTGTCTGCCTATGACTCTTTCTCTCTCTCTAGGATCTGAATGTGTACTCCAGGATGGCCTGGAACTCACTGTGTAGCACAGGCTGGCGAGGGCCTCCCAGCGCTGCCCCTGCCTCAGCACATGCTACCAGATCTAGCTCAAATCACTTTTTCAAACAAAATCTTCCTACAGGAAAGCAGCAGCCCAGGGACCGCCAAGACCCTTCTGCCCACCAGCCTCTGTGCTGATGCTGAATGCTCCGCACCTAACACCTAACACCTAGCACTTTCCCGGTCCAGGAAATTCTCAGGATCTTAGTTGTTCTGTGCTGTATGACATTTGGGGGGTGAGGGTGACAATGAGGACTGAAATCAGAAGCTCTGCAATGAGCTACAGCCCCAGGCATTTCTTGAGGTGCAATCTCATTAAGTCACTACCTTGGTCCAGGCTGGGCTCAGATGTGCCACCCTCCTGCCTCAGCCTGTTAGAGCGCTAAATGACAGACCTGACCCACCATGACCAGCTTTGTGCTGGTCATGTGCTCATAAGAGTGCGTAACAGAATCAAACCCAAGAACTTCTGTACCTCAGGAAGCTCTGCACTACTGAGCTTTGTTCCAGCCCAGTCTTTAAATATTTCTCAAGTAAACCATGGCACAATACACTGAAATAATAAATTCACCTACCAACTAGACTATCCAAATACAATTCTTTCTATATTATTTTATTTTGTTTAAAGATGATCTTTTAATAGATGATTTTTAAAACCCCACAGGATTTCAGATGTACCCTCCAAACTGACACACTTTGCAAGTGGGAATTTTAATTTCCCGAAGACAGCAGTGAGATTTAAGAATTTGGCAAGTTTTATATGAAGAGTTCTGTCCTTGTCATTAAGCGCAGGCACAACGGAGGAATTAATTACTATTAAGTTATTGTAAAGACAATCTAATTGCTAGTTTAAGATCTTTGTTAAGTAGAAATAATGATCCTGCCGTATTTGAAAAAAGTAATAAGAAAACGTTAGGAATTTGAAATGGATGTTTACTAACAGGAAGAGAGCAAGAAAAAAAATGATATGGAACAAAATAATGACGCCCCATCAGCCACTGCAAGCCAAAGCTTTGGAACCTGTTGACAGCTCCTGTTAAACGCCCAGGGGGTGGGGCAGAAGTGCTTCCAGATATGACAGTCCTCTTTGTCGCAATGACACTGTCCAGCAGGGACTTCTAGGACAGCATGTGGTCTGGGTCATCCTTGAACAGGGAGCTACGGAGACTCCACCTGGCCCACCCCCCCAGTGCACCCCCCGTGTCCCTCACCCCCCTACCCCCGCCCCCCGCGTCTGATGCCAGGTGGCCACCCAGTGGGAGAGGCTATTTCTGTGTCCAGGCGCATTTCCAGAGCCAAGAGAGTGTTTTCGGAGTCCAGACAAGAACTGTCCTGTAACTGACAGCTGCGGAGCAGACAGAGCCCAAGCTGGGTACAGATTAGCCACCCGAGAGCTGGCTGAGGCCGTGCTCCCACGCTGGCTGTCAGCTAGCGGGCCACCTAGCCTGGCCTCAGAGGCAGGCTCTCCTGCCGAGCTGGCACACCTGCCCCTCGTTGACAGCTTGGTGGCTGGGCTCCGGGCAAGCCATGGGGACACTCCTCCCACAGAGCCGCGGGGGTAGCCAGCTGGCTCAAAGCAGTCCTCTGTTTACAGACTCACATTTTATTTCTACTAAAATTTGAAGTCCTGATGGAAATTCCACCAGTACTGATTTAAGTAACTTTTCAAAACCCAAAGTATGTAACTCATTATATGTTTTACAAAGAACTTGAAGGGAAGCATTTGCAGGTAACCGCAAAAAGAATGTTTCAAGAGACAGAAATGGTAACTGCTCTGACTTGATCACTACACGTGACCTATATGTCCTGAATGATTGTGCTGTCACACTATTTGCCACAAGCAGGTACAACTGTGTCAGTTAAACAAATTATTTAAACTTTTAAAACTCTGGGCACCATGTTAAGTATATACCACCAAGAGTTTACTGCTTTTCTGAACCCTCATGACAGTGTTCTGAATACGACTCTACTTGGGTCCTGGACAAATTAAAAAGCAGCTGCTTAATATAACAGGATGCAAACGACAACACAATAGTAGCAAAAATAGAAAAAACAAGGTAATTTTCACCTTTTTAAAAATTATTTTTATTCTTTTGGTACAGGGTCTCCACTACACAGTTGGGACTTGTAGTGATCCTCCTGTCTCAGCCTCCCCAGTGCTGGGATTACAGGCATGCACCACCACACCCAGTTTCGGGGCAGCCTGGCACACCCAGGGCTCAGCATGCAGTACCAGGAATCAGGCTTGGGGACCTTGCACTTGCCAGGCAGGCGTTTAGACTGCCAAGCAGCCTCCCCAGCCCTCATCTTTGTCTTAAGTAGACTAAGAAACTCTACAGCCAACTAAATGCAACCTAAGGAGCTCTTAACCTCTCACAAATGCAGAACTCTAGCCTTTTACATTGTCTCTTACATCACTTTCACTCTCCTTAAGAAAGGTTTCAGATCAGTTTCTTCACACTTCACCTGTGTGAAAAAACAATGCTGCTTCTGCTGACTATGAAATAAACCCTCAAAAATGGAGGTGTAAGTGGAATTCACTGAGAACCATAATTTGAGATGACTTTAAAGATAATCAAATTTTTGTCACTTCCAAGCCCTTAAGGATCTTCTTACTCAGTGTTTGAACTAGCCTATACACATGAGGACAACTGTCAAAGTCCCAGGGGCGATGGATTTCCCACTGAAATCCTGATGTTCAAACTCTTGGAAGTTTTATTTAATATTTACAGTACTATGCATTCAAGATACCTTTTTGCCCAGCACTCAGGAAGCTGAGACAGGAGGATTACCTTGAGTTTGGGGCCAGCCTGGGCTACACAGTGAGTTTGAGACCAGCCTGAACTGCTTCAGGAGATCCTGTTTTAAAAACTTTTTTTTATATTGAATCTGCTCACTAGAAACCAAGTTTAAGGTATGGAGATATAGTGAGATAGCTCAGCAGACTAAGTGCCTGCTTTGGCAAGCACAATGACCAGGGTTCAATCCCTGGTCCTGCATGCCACACTGCCTTGCTCCTGGAACATGCTGAGCCAGGACCGAGTCCAGGCATGATGGCACACCTGTAAGCCCAGCGCTGGGGAGGCTGAAAACAGGAGGATCAGTCCAAGCTGCATAATGTGACCCCGTAACAAATACATAAAATGAAGAAAAAAAAAAACAAAAAAAAAAAACGGTATGGGGATATAGGTCAGTAGGTGGGACACAGACCCTGCATGTGCTAGACTCTACATTCATACACAATACCTACCTCCCAAATTTTTAAAAGTAGAAACTATTAGTACGCATCATTTTGCCTATTGGGTAGCCCTCAATATTCCATGCAGAAAATGAAAACTTCTGCATAAAAGAAAATAAGCACAGGAAATGTACGCGTGTATGCCCTGGATCCACTAACTTGATGGATAAAATTTAAAGTAAGTGCAGCGAGGTGGCACGGGCCTACAATCCTGGCACTCTGCAAGGCACACATATGGTGACAGGATGCCAAGTTGGAGCCCAACTGGGGCAATTTATCTAGACCCTGAACGAAAATGTTTAAAAGTTGCTGGGGATGTGGCTCCATGGGAAGGCACTGGGTTCAAATCCCAGAACTGTAAGAAAAAACAAATTAAGGAGAGCATCATTTAACTCCTAACCCTGCCTGGCACCCTCCTGGACCCCTCACCCTGCCATCGCCTCCTGGACCCCTCACCCTCCCACTCTGCACCTGCCCACTTTTGTCCACCCTACTAACTGTCCCAGCGCTAGCGCACCACCAGCAATAAATCTCTTTCCAGCTCTTAGGCACTGCTGCCCTGCTGAAATGACAACTTTAGGAGCTCTCTAATTATTTCTACAGTTTCCATCTATACTGAGCTTGTTCCCCAAAACATCTACAAGAGTGTCTTACCACTCTGCTCAGCAGACAGTCATAAATTCCGTGCTAAGTTTTTGACATGCTGCTCTCAAAACAAGGCCTCCAGCAGCCCCCTGAAGGCAGATTGGATCGGACACCTCTTCAGCACAGGGTAACTGGGTCACACCCCTTCCTTGCCTCTTCAGCTAGACTGAAGGGACTCACAGGAGGTTACTCTTTAAAAGGACCTTTAGAGAGGGCGTACTCTGAGCTCCACATCTGAAAACGAACTAGTGGAGGCTCATTAATCTTTCATAGCCCAGTCAGGCTGGCATATCTAGGTTCAAATCCCACCTCTAGCATGTCTGCACTGTTAGTCTATTTTATCTGCTACAAAACATACAGCGCTTCTTAAAAAACTGACATAAACATCAAATTACACACACACAGGCACTTTCACTCTTGTTAGGTGGGATCCTTTCTACAACAATTTTTTTATTTAGTTTCTTCCTGGTTAATGTCACATCTCACTGCTAGATCCAAAGCAGGGCCTTATTTCCTAGCCTTGCAAGTAGTCCCCAGTACAGGATACAGCAGCTTTTGTGTACCATAAAGCACGCGAAAGGTGCGTTCAATCTCTGTTATCTCTAGTTCACCAAATGTATTAGTCGTCAGTTCCCCAAAATGCCCAATCACAGCTGGGTGTGGTGTTCCCAGCACTCTGGAAAGCTGAATCAGGAGAACCCCAAGTTCTAGCAATTTAGCAAAATCGTATTTGAAAAAGCAAGGGGAGGGGTGCTGAGGACACAGCTCAGTGCAAAGAAAGACCCTAGGGTCAACCCCTAGTACAAAACAAACAAAACAAAAACTCTCTCCACGCCCCTGTCTCACTCACACAACCTTCTCTCTAGAACTAAAAGCTGGAAATAAAGAAACACTGCCACTCTCACATTTTTTGAACAAAGTTAATATCTTTATCAGAATATTCAGGCAAACTGTGACTGATGGAAGGATGGGATTCGGAAGGATTCTGCCTCCCAAGGGCAGAACTGCTTATGATTTCTGGCAGCAACTCCTTCAATGAAATGACTCACCTATAACAAATTCTGACAGAAAGTAAACCAGAAACTCACTGGTGTGTTGTCAATGAAGTTGAACATTGCATTTCACTGTTTTATGCAAGCAAACGGCAACTAATGGGATTAACTTGGCTCAGTAACAGGTTCCACCAGCACAGGTAATGAATATTCTTAAGGGGGTACTATACATAGTGCTCTTGCAAACACAGTTTACTAGAAAAACAGGTGCCAGGCCAGAAGTGTCATTTCTTTCCTCTGAGGGGGCACTGGTAAAAACACCAGTGAGAGTGAGAGAGAATAAGTAAGATCTCGGATTCCCGAAGACACGGATCCCGGATATGGTAAACGTGGATTTCTTTCAAAGAATAGCTTTTCCTAACAGCTATACATAATCAGCATCTTGTATCACTCACACAAATACCAGTTAAGCCACCCTGGTGCCCTGGGAAAAGAAGCACAAAACACAGAAAATCCCTGCTGGCTTCAGCTGTCCCCTCCTGCAGGGCTTGACAGCGCGACCGAGGCACCCGAACACCCGCCCTCGGCACCCTCCTGCTGCAAAAAACCGCCAGGGCTCCCGAGCCAAATTCTAATGTCCCTAAATTCAAAACCGCGAAAATGTGAACCCTGCAAAGCAAACTGTAAGGCGCGTCAGAACTTTGCTTTCCTCCCCTGGTGCGCGCTTTTGAGATGCTAGACTTTACTGCTCCCGCTCGCTACGCGCCACCCACCTGGAGGGGCTTGGGGAAATGAAAAGGAGGCGCGGACCGAAGGGAAGCCTGATGAGTGCTAAAGATCTCCGCCGTTTTCCCAGTGCGCGAAATGAGGCACCCACCAGCCCCATCGTAATTAGATGCAGATCCAAAGAAGAAGGGTCCTCTCTCATCGTCCCCACCCCTGCTTAAAAGGAATCACAAAGTCTTGCACCCAGCTCAAGCTGGACATCTGGGCCCTCTCGGGTGAGACGAGGCCCGCTTGCCGGCCGTTGGAAACGTGAAAGGAGAAAGTGTCCCCGCCGAGGATATGCCGGGGCCGGGCGGGAACCGGGTCGAGGGCAAGAACATTGAGGGTGGCAGCTCAGCCCCGCGCTCGGCCGGTGGGCTCGGGTAGGGTGTGGGCGCCGAGGCCGCGGAGCGGCGGCCCGAGTTCTACTTACATAACGCTTCAACTTTTTCTCCGGAGGGGACTTGCGGAGCCACCCGGAGCAGACCACTTCGCCGCCGCTCATGGTGCGCGCCTGGCGGGCTCGGGGCCCGGCGGCTGGGGGATGGTGGGCGCGCTCCCGACCTCGCGGTCCCGGGACCCGGCTCTGCCCGACGGCGCGCGCCGCGCTCCCCTCCGCAGGTCCGCAGCTGGGCTCGGGGCTCGCCGGCAGCCTAGCTCGGCTCAGCGGGACTCTGCCCCGACGCGGAGCCGCAGCCGCGGCCCCTAGCGCTCCGCCCCCTGGAGACGGGACCTCCCGGGAGCGCCTCCCGGAGCCGCCACGACGCGGCACACGCGTGTCCAGAGCTAGAGCTCCGCTCCGGCTCGCCCGCTCTCGGCTCTCGGTTTCGGTGCGCCCGGCGCGGTCCTGTCCTTCCCTGTCCTCCGGGGTGGGTGGGTCGCTCCTCCGCGGCCGGAGTACAGGAGAAGCGCCGAGGCGCTCGCGGGCAGGGACGCTGGGCAGCGCGGGTCCGTAGATGGGGCGCCGAGGCACCGGGCGGCGCTGGGCGCCGGGAGGTCGCGGTCCGGCTGGAGGGTGGGTCCGCGATCGCGGCCGCCGAGGAAGGCGGGCAGCGCGGAGAACTGGGCGCTGGGCGGCTCCACTCGGAGAGGGAGCCGCTGTCCGGGCCCCTGCTCCTCCCCCGCCGCCTCCCCACCCCCACCCCGGGGCGCACGGCAGGTCCCGAGCGCGGCCGGGCTTCGCCCCTCCTTTTCCAGGGCCCTTCCTCCCTTGCCTCCGCCCCTTCCCACGTTCGGGCCGGGCTCTGTTTGCGCCCAGACTTTCTCTGAAACTCCGCCACTGCACTTCCAGCCAAAACAACAAGAGCCAGGGAGGAGGGGACGGAGAGGGGCGGGCGAGAATGGGAGTCCGAGGCACCCTGGGATCTGTAGTCCCGAGCCCGAGAGGGGTCCTCGCCGCCCGCGGCCCCCGACCGGCTCGCGTCCGGGCGAGGCGGCGCAGGCCTCCACTAGGGCAGCGCCCCTGGGCGCGGGTGCTGGGGGCAAGGGACGGCCCAGTCCCGGCCAGGTTCTCATCTTGACTCTGCCCGGGTCCGTTTGGAATTTGTGCTGTGACCGAGATCGGGGGGTTGCGGGAGTGGAGGGTCTTCTACTTGGCAGCCTGGAAAGAGAACTGCCCGGAGAGGGGCGGCGATCCCGCCCCGTCCCGCGCGAGGCTGGAAGGCTGCGACCTGGAGAACGAGAGCGCGCGCCATGGCTGCCGGAGTGTTCCGGCCGCGTGGTGGGGGTTCCTGGTGCGCCCGAAGGATTGGACCGGACTTGTCCCTGGGACACGTTAAGGGCTCACCTTCCCTTCATTTGTTGCTTGTTTTTATCGACTTTTCATTTGCTTAAAATCTGTCCGAAGGTCGTTGCGTAGAAAAGCCATCCTTGGGTTTAACAATACATGTATTATACCTGAGGTTACCACGATCTTATCAGACAAATATATTTTTCAATGTATTTGAAACAAAGACCCCAAACAAAATTTATAATATGTAAGCAACCATAAAAGTGCTAAAGATATGAAGAGGTAAATGAATATTTCTAAAGAAAATAACCTGAGGCATTGCCTTTTTAACACAACATTCCTAGAGAATTGTCTACATGCTTGAAAATACGTTAGGTTGTAGTAAAAAATGAGGTGTTGAGAAAGTGACCAGACAAAGGTCACTCCGTATGTGCACAGGAGGGCTTAGGATAATAAGCAAAGGGTCAACAAAACTACAGATTGTGACTGACATGTTCCCGGAAGGGAATAAACACAGTTTAAGATATGAAAGAACTGAAGTGAGACTAAGGCTGAAGAGGTATTTAGCCAGAGGCAGAGAGTGGAAAGACAGAAAGAAAAGAAATCAGATTGGTTTCCTGGACAGATCAAAGTTTTTTGGTTTTCTTTTTGTTTGTTTGTTTGTTTGAACAAACAACAAGGAATAATTATAAGAAGGAATACAAGTAACCAGAGAGTTAGTTTGTAGATGAGGACCCCCAGGGAAGCTGAGAAGGGAGTAGGAACTCTCAGGAGGGAAAGGAGGTTGCTGAGGTGTGCAAGCTTCAGTCCTGTAAGCTGGAACCCTTGCAGGAGGGACCCCCATCGTGCTATGGTGAGCCGCCTTCCTCATTCAGTAACTTCCATGCAGTTAATATTCTATTACTGTCATCAGAGTCAGAGAATACCTTGAAAATAAAATGCGTTGAAGTCACACAGGCCGTTATGATCAGAAAATAATGTTGGTATCTTAAGGTTATCTTCAGCTTATCTGAACAGCATCATTAAATAGTGCCTTGGAAGAGAACCGATCCATCAATGGTTAGAACTTCACCCTTTGGCAGATGCTTGAGTATCTGAGTATCGCAAGATCAGGTCACTTCCTTAGTGGCCATGACTTTGCATAAATATCTTCGTGTGTCCGAGTCTCAGTTTTCTGGTATATGCAGTGGGACTAACAGTATCAATTTTGCAGTATTTTAATGAAAATGAGAAATAGTGGAATTATAAGTAGACACTTGGTAAATGTTGGAGGGTTTTGCTTTTTGTTGTTTATCATAGAATTTTAAGGCTTTTCAGAACATTAGCAAGTACAATTTTATGTTAGCTGAGAACTAAGATTTTTTTAATATATGAACACAGATTGTGCTAGTAAGTCCTCCAAAAGAAGTCATTGGATCTATGTTCCACCTCTCCCATACTGCACATCTGCACTGAGTCACAGCATTAATAACTGAGTGGAGTGCTGTAGCATATTTACTGTGCCTGGTCCTATAATACAACTATATTTTCCAGTGTATTTGGAACAAGACCTAAAAACAAATTTTTAGAAAATAATTAGTTAAAAGTATCAAAAGGGCCGGCCCGACAGCTTAGCAGACTAAAGCACCTGCATAGGCAGAGCATAGCAGCCCAGGTTCCTGGGCTTGCTGCCCCCAGGGCATGCTGAGATGGCAATCCAGACTGGGCGTGGTGGCGTGTACCTGTAAACCCAGCACTTGGGAAGCTGAAAACAGGAGAATCACTACTAGTCTGATCTATGTAGTGAGACCCTTAACATACTGTAGACCCAGCCCTAAAAATACAGAAATAAATAAGTCAAAATACAAAGTGGTAATTATTGGCATTTATGGAAAACATAACCTTGGGCATTCCTGTACTAACAAAACACTCATCTGTAGGAGTTCCACTATGTTAGAAAATGTTACAAGTTGAAATGACACACTAGATTAGTGACAAAACTGCATATTGCAGGAACCACTTATATCTCTTTCATCTTATCATGAAGTCCTTTGAAAATGAAACATTATATTGTCTGTTATTTAGCTTTTGAATTTTCAGAATTTTTTCTTTATTTCAAATAAGGCATACAATTATTTCACTTATGCGTAAAAAGGCTTCATGAGAAATGTCCCTATCTTCTACTACATTGTTTTAGACTCAGATTTCTAAAGATCAAATCAGGATTGAGGTGAAGCTGAAAGCCCCTATGTATGTACTATATTTTAGAAAGGAATTTTGCATTATTTTTATATTATGTTATTTATAGCTCTTCTATAAATCTAGCATTTTATATCTGTAGGCACTAAAGCTATCCTGGGACAAACTGTCACATCTAAATATCTTGAAATATTCTCATACTAGAAATATTTATGGAATGTCTAGCATTTGCAAGTCCCTGAGGAGCTAGGATACAATAGAAAGGAAAGGCAGACTTGTTCCAGCCCTTGTCTGTCCAGAAGAAAAACTTTTTATAGATATTTAATCCTGCAATGTCTATAATATGGCTGATAAATGCTTGGAAGGAAAATATAGTCTGGTTTGAACATATATTAGAGAATTTACATTTTCCAAGTAAGGAAAAGGGGTAGGGTAGGAAAGCCTTCTCTGAGAAAAACTTTAAACTGATTCCTCTGAATAGGCAGAGGGCCTGGCCTGGAAGAGAGTTTTCCAGGTCCTCAGTCAGAGGCAGCCTGTAGAGAACACAATGAAGACAGCCAAGAGGCCTGGAAGGAGAGAGTTGTTAGCTTTGTGTGCAATTACAGAGAGGGTCAAAGGGCAGGTCATGCAGCTCCTTGGAGATCTTCAAGTTTAGACTTTGCCTGAAAGCAAGTGAATGACCATTCATCAGATCACCTCAGTCAACCCTGAAGACATTATTAGGTACCTCCAGCAAACTACTTCAACTACATGGCATCCAACTTGAGTTTCTGATTTCGCCCTTTGCATGCTTCTCACCCTCTTCTAGCCTTGGACACCTGTTTTTCTCATGATTTGTCAGACTGCCTTGCTCCTTAATATCCATCTACTTCCCCCAGGTTAAGTTCTGTAGTCCACATCTCCAATAACACATTTCCATTTCAAAAACCCCACTGCTGGACAGACCTGCTCCATTGTCTTCTGCCCCCAGGCAGCCTCTTGAATGATGTCATTATAGATTCATCTTTAGTGACCTCAAATAGATTCTTAACTATATACAAGCACAGATCTTGCACAAATCACCCAATTGGTTCGCTGGGGCCTGAAGTTTTTACAATTTAAGAAGTCCTTTTCTAAAAAGGGATACAGAGGGATTGGGGAACAGCTGAGTGGTAGAGCACTTGCCTAGAATCTCCTCTATTCACTCCCCGGCACTGAAAAAAAGAAAAAGAAGAGAAAAAAATATTTGGTTGTAAAATTAGGATGAACATTTAGAATGAGAAAATAAATTACCCACAAACTGCTGACGCCTGAGAGGCAGATGCCTCTTCTAAGAGCTACAGGCAATTTACAGAATCCTTACATGTGTAAACTCCTGAGTACATCTTGGTGCTTATTCCTGTGTTGTTGGCTAGTTCTCCATTGGTATGATAAAGTATGTGAAATAAGTAAGTTAAAGAAAGAAAGCTTTATTTTGACTCCTGACTGCAGTGGCTTTGGTCCATGGCTTGCTGGTCCCATCATCCATGGACCTGCCTGGGCAGCCCCTTGTCTGTGGCAGGACAGAAGCTTCAAGGTGGAAAAGAGTGATGAAAGAAACCTGCTTAATTTATGGCAGCCAGCTGATAAGAGAAAAGGGAGGGGAGAAAGCCTTCAGCCTGTGTTGGCTTAGTCTGCTTTTGTCCCATGTAGCTCTCTCCCTATTGGATGATGCTTCCCATATTCAGAGGGTTCTCGCCATCAGTTTGCTGCCTATTTGTCCATCATCTCTAGAAGCACCCTCATAGAGATGACCAGAAATGAGCCTTACTAATTTTTCCTAGTGTGTTTCCCAACTGAAACACACTAACTCTCCCTGCTCTCTTTTCTGTACTTTCCAGGAGTGAGCAACAGAATACCCTGAAGTGAAGCCTCATTAACTTCACGAATATTTTTACTATCTTACCAAATAGTTCAGGTAGGGTTAGTCTGTTCAGGCTGCTACAGCAAAATATTACTTTAGTCTGGGCAACTTGTAAACAATAGAATTTTATTGCTCACAGTTCTGGAAACTGAAAAGTCCAAGATCAAGTCCCCAGAAGGTGAGTATCTGGAAAAGACTTGTTCTTTGCAAATGGTACCTTCTGGCAGTTTCTTCATGTGGCAGAAGGGAGGAAGCTTGCTTGGGTCATTTTTATAAAAACATAACTCCTACTGGGCACGGTGTACACACTTCTAGTCATAGCACTCTTGGAGACTAACGGAGGAAGACAGGGTTTGAACCCAGCCTGGACAACCTACAGAAACCCTTTCTCAAAAAGGGAGATGGACTGCAGATATAGTTCAGTGTTAAGAGCCCAAGTTCAATCCCCAGGAGATGGAGCGGGCACACTTACCCCGCTCAGGAAAGCAGATTCGCTCATGACCTGAGCATCTCCCTAACTCTTAATATCATCACCTTGGAGAACAGGTTTCAACATATGAATTGAGAGGATACAAGCATTCACACCTCAGTATCTGGCAATATGAATTTCTCTTGTGAGAACTTTGCTTGTCTATTCTCTGTAATAACTTTCATTCTCTCTTCTTTTTCACCTATTGTCTCTATTGAGATATAATTGTTTTATTAAATGTTAAATTCAGTGGTTTTGGTACATTCATACAATTTTCTACTACAACATTAATTTCAGAAAATTTTCATCATCTCCTTAAAAAAATTCTCATTAGCAATCATGTCTCATCTGCTTTCATCCTATGTTCTGACAACCTCTAATAATTTAGTTTCTTCATATTTGCTTCTTTCAAACATTTTATATTAACAAAATAATGCAATTTATGACCTTTTTGACTGTTTGCTTTTACCTAGTATAATGTTTTTAAAGTTTTGCCATATGGCATCAGTTCTTCATTCCTTTTAATTGCTAAACAATATTCCATTGTACCATATACCACATTTTAAATTCATTAGCTGATGGATATTCTGTTTATCTCTACTTTCTGGCTATTATGTATAGTGCTTGCAATAGCTCTTAAAACTTCCTCAGCAAATTTCTAAACTCTTCCTGTATAATTAACTGATTTTGTCACTTTCAATAAGAAACATCCAAGTAACTTGGCTCAGCATAGTTTTGGGTGTGGAAGACCCACCCTAGAGAGGATTGTCAGCAAAGTGATATACAAAGGAAATAAAGAAGTAGGGGCCCAGGCCACAGTGAGTGTGTGGGAGAGCTACCACCTACACTGTGCTGCAGGGACCTGCCGGTCCAAGCCCAGGCACAGCGTGGGTGAGACCCTCTTCCACCTGCTTGGAAGGCCCCCACCACTCCTCAGCACCACCCCCACCACACCCACCGAGTGAGAATTTCTCACTGGACCAGATCCAGTCCTAGCCCAGGCCCGGTGAGTGTGTGGGAGATCTTCCTCTCCCTCCTACTCCACCTTGTCCCCGCCAGACTCAGCTCAAGCATGGCATAGAGGGCTGAGGTGAAACCCTGCAGCTGCAATCCCTGCAGAGAGTGTAGGGGATAGAACCACCCAGCTAGTCCAGGAACAGAACATCTTCCCAGAGGGGCATAACAGGTTCACCCCCAAGGGCAGCAGCAGGAAGGAGCTAAGCACAGCAGCCAGACCCAAGCCAGGCACAGCTGGATAAGTCTAAACTTTGTAGATCTGCACCTGAATTTCAGTATTTACTAAGGTTATAACTGCACCAAAGCTCAGAAGCAAGTGCTATACAAAATGACAACAAGAAGGAGCAAAATGCAATCTCAGACCCCAAGCCCAGCCATAACAAGTGCAAAGGACACTAACACAGAACAAATTGGGAATCATACAGCTCAAATTAATTAATCAACAGCTTCTGAAATAAAGAAACAACTGCAGAAAGGTATAGAGAAACTCAGATTGGAAATGAAAAAAGAAATCCCTGAATTAATAGCATCTACAGTAAAGAATCAAATGCAGAAACATATAGAGGAGCCCAATGCCCACACAGAACAAGTGCAGAGAGTGCTAGCTCATCTTGAATGTATGAATTAATACCGTCGATAGTAAATAAGCAACAGCAGAAAGTTATAGAGGAAATCAGAGCAGAATTCTTTTCTGAAATGAAAAAAAGAATTCTCTGAACTCATAGCATCTGAAGTAAAGAATCAACTATAGAAATATAGAAAGGAAACTCCAATCTGAAAAAAACACTGCAGTCAAAGAATTAATAACTGCTTCTAAAGGAGATTAGAAAAATGATGGATTCCTTCAATGAGCAATACAGGAAAGAAATAGATCTCATAAAGCAGAGTCAAAGAGATATATACGAACTTAAAATCTCAATTGTAAGCTTGCAAAACCATTTGAGTGAAAGTGAAGACAGAGTTTCAGATCTTGAAGATGCTGGTGCAGCAGTGAAAAGGCAAGAAAAAATCTCTTAAAAACAACTAAGATGCAGAAAAAAATAGTTCACCACTTGCAAGACAAAGCAAAGATGAACAATGTAACACGAATAGGTATCAATGAGAAACAAGGAGTCAACACAAATGACATTAAAACAACATGGGCAGAAGTAATAGCAGAAAACTTCCCAAATATGAGGAAACAATCTGACATTCAGGTAACTGAAGCATACAGAATGCCAAGTAACCTCAATCCAATAAAAAACACACCGAGATATACAATAGTCAAGATCCCAGAAATTCAGCTCAAGAATAATATACTGAAAGCCATTAGAGAAAACAAGTAGATTGCATTCAAAGGAAAACCCATCAGAATTACAGCCAACTTCTCTTCACAGACTATGAAGGCAAGAAGAGCATGGAGCAGAATACTTCAAGTCTTCTATGAAAACAAATCCCAGCCAAGACCACTATACTCTGCAAAACTCATTTTCAAGTTTGATGGAGAAGTGAAATACTTCCATGACAAAGAACAACTAAAGAATTTCATTATGACAAACTCACCCTACACAGGCTCCTGAAAGATGTTCTAGAGAGGGACCAAAATGATCAGAACTCCACAAATGAGATCAGAAGCAACCAACTAAATACAGCAAATAATTAAACACAGGAGAAAAAGGACTAAACCACAGTAAGTAAATAACATGTCAATTGTGAGTCAATACAACTCAATTCTAACCATCAATGTAAATGGACTTAATTCACCAACTAAGAGAAACAGACTGGCACAATGGATTAGGAAACAAAAACTAACAATTTGCTGTATACAAGAAACACATTTAACTCATAAAGACATTCATAGGCTGAAAGTCAAAGGATGGAAAACAATACTACATGTTCCAGCATCTCAGAAAAAAGCAGGGTATCAATCCTATTCTCAGACAGTCTCAACTTCAAGCCAACAATGATCAAGCGAAATAAAGAAGGCCACTATATACTGGTTATGGGAAAAATTCAAGAGG
>NW_004524836.1:2586197-2622856 GCF_000260255.1 Octodon degus | reverse complement strand
TAATCCAGCTATTCCTCTACTGGGAATTTTCCCGGAGGATCTCAAAACATCATATCATAGTGATATATGTGTGCCTATGTTTATAGCAGCACAATTTGTGATAGCCAAATCTTGGAAACAACCAAGATGCCTATCACCCGAGGAATGGATGAAAAAAATGTGGTATTTTTATAAAATGGAGTCTTCCTGGAGTATTACTCAGCTAAAAGAATGAAAAACTCGAAGTCTTTATATTTAAGTGAATGCCACTTGAAGATATACTCATAAGTGAAATAAACTAGACACACATTTTTAAATATCATATAGTTTCCTTAGTATAAAAACTAAAAAGAAGAAATGCAAATAGAAAGGTATAATACAACTAAAAGGAAAGCAAGAACTTGAGGACTAAATAGTTAAGAGAGGGAAAGGAGAAAATCTAGGAAACATGACAATGGCAAGCCATACAGTTATGTGTAGAAGATGGGTAAGGCAAGGATCCTAAGAACATTCAGAAGATTTTTGAATCTAGCAGTTAATTGGAATGATTCTCACCCTGAGTAACTATATATACAGACACATGTGAATTAAGCAACTGTACTGAATATAGAAATTTGTAATAGTATGTTCATGCTTGGAGTGCCTGTGATTCTGGTCTTCTGAATATGGGCTGCTTGTCATGACATGCCAGTTGCTGCTGTGCTGTCTCTCAGGTAGATGATTGTTCAAAAAGAAGAGGGTGGTGAATGAAGGCAGGAGATAGGAAATGGAATGTTGTGGGACTGTCCTGCTATAAGGTTGTATATGATTAGATTTTTGGACTTATATATAAACATAAGAATTATATAATTCTTTCTGCCTATTTTTAAAATGTTTTAATTTTTTAAATGCTTTTTCATCACAGTCTGTAGGGACTTAAAGTTCAACATATCAATACTTGATGAAAAATACCTGTTCCATGTTATGCCCAAGATGTTTGATATTCAGACAGATAGTGAGGTTAAGCTTAACACCCTAGGTTGTATTGTAATAACAATAAACTTCTCTTCTGGAGGGTTAATAACCTAAGTTTGCAGAAGAAAATTAGAGAAAAAGGAGGGCCGCAAGGAAAGCCAACATTTTGGCCCTAACCTTCCAAGGTCAATTAAGACTCAGGACATATGAGAACTTGTACTGTTACATTATGCAACTCAGTAGTATCCCAAATTTTCTGATCAAGGAGATTATGGGGCCAAAGAGGAAAGTGATCGATGATGTAGAGTGTGCCTAAGGAGAGTCACATGGAGAGAAAACATTCTCTCAGGCTTTCAACAAAGAGCACATTGGCCAAGCAATGGCCGTGACTCATCCACTGGGCGACACTCACATAGATTCTACAATCTGAGGTACAGGATCTCAGGATAAATCCTGAGGGGACTTCACTGACCTTATCAGATCCAAATGCTACAACTCTTGTTGCAAAGGTCTTGCTTTATCTTGGTCTTAATCATCCAGCTGAATAGTATAAAAACAAAGTATAAGAAATAAAGCCATGGTGTTATGTTGAGCTATAGGGGCCTCAGGTCAACAATTTCTGACGCTGCCAGTCAAGCGGAAGGCCCAATACTATTATGGACTACTGGACTCTTTTAGAATATTTTGCTGAGTTAACACACCTATAATATTCAAATGACAGAACAAACAAAAAAGGGGATATAGATGAATGTCCGTTTTGTATCTGTGTATTCAAAATCGTTAGGATAGATATATAGTTACATTCTCTTAATTAAAAGAGGGATTTGTTCTAGTAGTGTTTGTAAATAGGATATCATGTCTGCATCTTGTACAGCGAATAACCACTAGGAAGAGAATATTCAATGTGTTAATTATTGAAACTGTCTAACCAATTTGATTTGAAACTGTCTCATTTTTATTTGTTTCTCAATAAAATTATGGGGAAAAAAAGAAGTAGAACTCTCTTCTGCTTCTTCAAAGGAGCTCCTTTCTTCACCTTTGCCTTGGATGTTGTCTCCTGGCTTCCACCAGCACTCTTCAGCTTTCCACCACATGCTATGCTGGCCCTGCCCCTGAGCTCACTGAGCTGGCCATCAAGACTTGATGTAGTGGTACATGCCTATAATCCCAGCACTGGGGAGGCTGAAAACTGGGGAGGATCACTACAAGTCTGAGCTTTATATAGAGACCCTGCACTAAATAAATAAATGAATATTAAGTATTATAAACCTAATCTTGTAAGAAATTGATGTCATATATTTTTAGATTGTTTAATTCTCCCCTAGCATTAGCACTATTTTTCTGAACTACTAGTTAAAATGAAAGTTGATTGTATTGTATTTGAGAAAGGGATTGTAGGCCATGGATTATTATTTGTTTCAGTTTTAATGGAAAACTGAATTAAATTATCCAGTACCTTTTAAACATAGATAATTTCTAAAATCAAGCAGTGTGAAAACCCTTTATATTCTCTATTCCTTTTTATATTCTTTCACAGATGATTTTGTTTCACAAACAGACTTCTAGAGCAGTTACAAGCCAAACCTCTTGCTCTTTATCTTGCATTCGCTCCTTAGCCTGCTTCTTTCTGGCTATCATCCCTATTTCTGATTTTTGCCAAATTAGCCAGTGACTCCAACATCACCAAGTGAGACATGAATATTTAGTCTCTGTATTTCTCAGTTTCTTGGTCCAAAACCCTCAGTACCCTTGGTTTCCGACACATCACAGTTTTGAATTTTCCTATCTTTTAGCTCTCTTGGTTCTCTTTGCAATTCTTCTTTTACTGAGCCTAGGACCTCCTCATATTCTGTACTTTCTCATGTGTGATGTTATCAATTACGATCCATATACAGACACTTCACAAGTTTCCTCCCCTATCTCGGTTCTCCTCTGAATAAGCAGCTTGTAAATCCGACTGTTTTCTCCATATGCCCAGTTGGCTCCACAAAACAAACAAAATCAGAATCATGAATCTTTATAGAGATCTTACCAAATCTGGCTCCTTCTCCAATTTCTTTCTGTCTCTCAGTAGCTCATTCTTTATTCTCTGCTCTCTCATTATTTATCACTAACCCACATCATTATAGGTGAGCTCACCTATGCAATGTTATTCACTCCATCCATTTCTATGTGCTCTGTTTCATAGAGTACAGCTTTCATCTGGGTCTCTGGTAACATGTTTATGTGTATCTGTAGTCTCTTTCTCCTAATCAATAGATTCTCCACTGTTTAGCCAAAGTAATGACTATAAAACACAAATATCATTTCGATTGCTGCTCACTGACTACAGGATACAAACCAACATCTTAAACATGGGTTACCAACATGCACATGGCCTCCCCCTCCGTGGGTACCCAGCCTTTCCTTGCCACTCTATTGTTACCTTCCATACCAAGCCCCTCAGGCTGTCTTCCAGTACTCACACACACAGACCTCTCCTCTCACTACCAGGCTTCCATTCTTGTTGTTCCTCATGCTGGGGACATGGCCATCCTCCTTGCTTTTATTGGGGATGGTTTATTTCTGCCCACCCTTCAGATCCTAGGTCAGCCTTTGCCCCTGTGGGAAACCTTTTCCTCATACCCTGTGTTGAGTCCTATTGTCTACACTCCTGCTGTGCTGTGCCTATCTCCTTCAGAATATGTGTGACAGGAGCCTTTCCCATGTCAATAGCATTGTTCACTCACTTGATGTTGTGATTTGGGGTTTTTGCAAGGTGAACAATACAATACAGGATGCATTTTATACAATTATCTTATAATAAATCACCCAAAGAATCATATACGTAGAGTGCAGAAATCTGTTTACAAAATAAAGACCAATGAATCCAGCTGAGGGCCTGGATCCTAATATCCTGCACGAGTCCATCTGAAAACTTTGAGCTTATAACAATGCCTCCCACAAGTCCAAGTGGAAACAAAGAGCCCACAACAGTGTCTCATGTAGGCCCACTTCACAGATTTGCACTAGGAAGACCCAAAGATCTGTGGTAGGATCTAGAAAGTCTGTGCCAGCAAGCTGAAAGGTCTGTGCTAGCAGGCTGAGGGATCTGCACCGGAGCCAGGAAAACCAAGTTTGGGATAAGAACCAGAGCTTCCCCAAAAAGTACCACAGTCATCCTAAGCAACAATGAGATCCCAAGCTCCTCTGAGGATGAGGA
This sequence comes from Octodon degus, assembly GCF_000260255.1. NCBI lineage: Eukaryota > Metazoa > Chordata > Mammalia > Rodentia > Octodontidae > Octodon > Octodon degus. The sequence goes on along the minus strand of NW_004524836.1, from coordinate 2,618,721 downwards.
AAGCTGAGTTCCCATCAGGAAAGCCAACACAAGCTTCTCCAGGAAACTGAGCAGTGTATCTTCTTTGCCTCCGGAACCAGAAAGTGATGGCTCAAGATGAGAACCAGAGTTCCCCAAAATGAACTGCACCCATTCTCAGTGACAAGATCTAGAGCTCCTCCTCTGATGAGAACAGCAAAGGTCACCAGGAAAGCCAGCAGACAATATCCCCAGCAGAATAGTCCAGGAGAACCTTCAGCTTCCAACAGCTCCAACAACCTCTCCCAAGTTCTCTAGTTCTGCCTCTTATGTTGCTGTCAACAATCTTCATGTGGGCTCCCCACACCCAACACCGTGCTAATTCAATTCAGCTGGGTGTTACAAGTTGCCCACCAGTAGGCAATCCGCCACACTTGATGATGGAGAGGAAGAAACATGTCTATGCATTTATTTGATTGGTTTGCATCCTACCAGATGCCTACCAAAGTCCCTGGTATATGAGAAACACTTAGCACATACTTGTTGCATAAGTGAGTGATAGAATTTAGAGAAGGGCTTTGACTAACCCAAGTTTGTGTCTTCTTGCTACCAACTTAGCAGCCAGAGAGGTTGCTGGAGGCAGGGTGGCTAGGTAGAAAGTGACTTCAGAAGGACCCAACTCTAGAAGGTGAAAAACAGTGCTTTGTAAAAAAACTTTCCAGCTGGGTATGGTGTTGCATGTCTGTAATTCCAGTTACTGGAAAGCCTGAGGCAGGTGAATCAAAGGTTAAAGCCACTCTGGACAAATTAGTCAGACCCAGTCGCAAAAAAAGAAAACAAGTGTTGGAGATACAGTGCAATGCTCCCTGCATTCAATCTCTAGTCTAATAAATACATAAATAAATAAAAATCTAAGGAAGTTGTATTTAATCTCAGAGTGAAAGTATTTTTGGAATATCATTCATTATAACAAGTAAGTCTTTTAACAAGGAAGTAAAACATTGCTGTTTTTAGAATATTTAAGCTATAATTATTTATTTGCATAATAAATTTAAATAGCATAATAAATTGAAACATCTCGGTACCATTGTCTAAGTTACACACTATGGTTTATTGCTTAATATTTCAAAATTTTTGTCCCTAACTAGGCTAAAAGAGAATTTGAAAATGTAAAAAATTGTCTTCGTGATTATGACATGAAAATATGTATAATAATATTAGAATTATTTGATGCAATAATTTCCTCTTTTCTTTCTTTAGATGTATTTAGTGCAGGGTCTACAGGGTCTCACTACACAGATGAGACTCAGTGATCTTCCTGTTTTCAGCCTCCCAAGTGCTGGGATTACAGGTGCACACCACCACGCCCAGTCTCAGTCACCGTCTCAGCCTGCCCTGGGGGTGGGCCAGCAGGGCATGCTGGGGATAATTTCCTCTTTATTCTGAGTTCAAACTGCATTTTCTCTGTTATGGGTGAACACTAGCATTCTGTTAAATCAAGACATACTTACTTAGTTTTCTTTTAAACTTCACATTATTGAATAACCATTTCAAATAGATGCCATTTAATAAGTTGAAGCCCATATAAAGGTAGCCAAAAAATAGACCCGCAGTTATAAGGTCTTTAAACTAATGACAGAGGTGACACTGAAGTCCACTAGGGAAATGACAGACCTTCAGATTAGTGGTGCTGTGTTAAGAGAATGTTCATATGGCAAGAAGTGAGTTTTAACCCCCATCTCACAATATCCACAAAAAAGCAATGGCAAATGGATTGTAGGTTTTAAAGTGACAGTTTAGCTCAGTAGTTGAGCACTTGCCAAGCATGTGTGAGACCCCAGATTCCTAGCACCATGCACACAAATAATAAATAAATCACAAAAGCACTAACCTTGCAGTAAAAAAGTGATAGAGTTCAGTACTATTAAAACTGAGCCCATCTCTCCATCAAAAATCCTGTTTAAAAGAGTTCAGAAACAAAGGGAAGAAGTTATTTTAATACCTATGTATTAAAATCTATTCTTCATAGAATAGAAGATGGCATTTTAATGCAAATATTGTTAAAGATTTGGAATATATAGATCATTCCCAGAATTAAGATATAGGCACTACAAGTCTGAAGCTTCCAACCAAGCTAGAAAAGAGGAGACTTGATTTATCTGGATTACTTAAACAACTTTTAAAGAATAGGTCAAATATATGAAACAGTAATTTTCAGGACATGACACCAGGCAATGAAGGACAGTGATACTTGGAGACAGGAAACAAGCAAGGAATGCCCAACTGTCCTCCCTTTTCCATTCAATGCTGAATGGAAAGACTTTCTAGGTCACAACTTAGGGAGTATAACGGTCTCTCTCTGAGAAAATGGAATGGAGGTTTGGGGACGAAAAATTAGAGGTTGCAGGCTAGATTACCAGGCACAAGAGAGCTCCATAGGGCTGCAGGGATCCCCGTCAGGGGATCCGTCCTTCCCCAGCCTTCAGATGCGTACTAAGCAGCAGACAGATGGTGGGGCCAGCGCCATCAGGGCTCACATAGCTTAGAAATAGTTCTCCTTCTCCCCCACCAGAGCAGAAAACATCATCCAAGTAAGTAACAGGGCACTGTGAAGTTCTCTGACAGATTTTATCTCAGTAGCAATATAAAAGTAACCCTAGACTGAATGCTGCTATGGTCTTGCCTAAGAAAACTTTACAGTAAGACCACATAGATTTAATCTATTTCCAAGTCACTACAGTATGACCTAGAGAAAAACTTGATGTATATGTAGGAAAACAAAATATCCAACACTCAACAACACAAAACTTACAATGCCTAACATCCAATCAAAATGCAAAGAAAGTAAATGTAGGAGCCCCCTCCTGGTTCTCATCTTGGCCCAAGAAGTCTATATTTATAATCCAAAAATTACATTATTGGAATCCCACCAAGTTAATTCCAATCTACCACTCCCAGTGCAACCCACAGTGAAAGTAAAGACATTAAAACATATATATATTTACTAGGGAGCCAAGGGGCCCTAAATCCAGCCACAAAGATGGCTTTCCAGAGCAAAGAGACTGACCCAGGTCCGCACCCGGGTTTTATTCAGCTGAGAAGGAGGAATGACTTGAGGAAAAGAATTGTGGAAAGTAGGTGATTACTGTGAACTGGGCTAGGTGGGTGGTCTGCATTTACCTCTGTCATATGCAGAGAGAGCAAATTTGCATTATGCTATTGGGATAGTATCTAATGTTTTGAGGGTCTGGAGCTTCAGCTCTGATGTGCAATCTTTCAAGCCCCAGGAAGTCATAGCCTCTATCTCGAGGCTTGATCCCAGCCAACAGTGTGGAAAACTGACTCTTTGTCCTGTCTTGACCTGGCTTATATTGGAGAGCAGCAGGTGTGGGTTATCAGGAAACACACATGCCATCTTCAAAAATTAGCACCAACACCTCAGCTAGACCAATATACATTGCTTAAGGCCAATTGAAAGGATAAAGAGAAGTCCTAGCCAGCTCTGTATATATCAATACAAGGAAATAGTGTCAGGCTCAGCCAAAATAGAGATAATTGCTCTTCTTTCAAGGAGAGCTGCTCAGGTGGTCCTCCACAGGTACACATGACCTGATATGAAGAGAAAAAAAATCAGTTGAGGCCTTCTCATAATAACACAGATGATAGAATTGGACGGAGTTTAGAACAGATATAATGACTCTATTTCAGAGCTGGGGGAACATCATTGTCATATGATACATCTGTGAAGACCTAAATCTGAGCTTCAGCACCACAAATAAATTATCACTCTTTAGCATGGGTTCAAGAAGCTAAAGGAATGACTTGCCACATGACATAAAAATATAGAAGATAATTAAAATTATCAAATTTCTAGAAATGAAAACTACAATACCTGACATGAAAATATACTACAAAGAATTAAACATTTAGATATCACAGATTAGTACATTTGAATATGCAGCAATATGAAAGAAGAAAACAGAAAGGAAAAAAGAATAGACTATAAATGGAAGAAAAAAAAAGACCACTTCTAGAAGCTTAAAATATGTGCAATTGGACTTTCTAAAAAGGAATGGATGTATTAAAATATTTGAAGAGATGGAGGAAAAAAGAATCAAGGCATATTATATAAAGTTACAAATGTCTTATGATGAACATCATCATTATGTACCTAAAATGTAGGTACCTACAGTGTACCAATAAAGTTAACTTCAAAAAAGAAAAAAAATAAAGACCTAATGGCCAAAATTCCCAATTTAAAGCACTCATATATACAAGACCCATTGCTGAGAAAAGTTAAAGACATGACTAAACCATACTGAGCTGGTGAATCAAAAGAGAATATCATTAAGTTGTCAGTTTTTCCCTCAGATTGATCAGTAAATTCAAGACATTCCCAGGCAATACCACACCATCACAGAAATTCTTCCCCTCCCCAAATTAACAAAGGTATTCTAAAGCTCATATAGAAATGAAGAGGACCTGGAATAGCTGAAATACCTATGAAAAGAACAAAGTTAAAGTACCTATACTCCCTGACTTAGATATTTACAGTGAAGCCACAGTGATAGGGAGAGTATAGTATTGACACCAAGATTGACAAACAGATTAATAGAACAGAAAAGAGTCCAGAAATAGACTCAAGTAAATATAGTCAATTGATTTTTGGAAAAGGTGCATGGTAATTCAAAGGAGAAAAGACACTCTTTTCAATAATTGATCCTGAAAGAAATATCCAAGACAAAATCAAACCAATGAAGCCTTTGATCTATACTCTGAAGCATATGCACAAATGTGCTCACAATAGATCATAGACCAAAGTGCAAAACCGAATTTAAAACAATAGTGAGAAAGTATAGGAAAAAATCCATTTGAGTTTGAATTACACAAAGATCTAGATATGAAACTCAAAGCATGATTCACCAGAGAAAGAAGTGAACAATTAAACTTTCCCAAACTTAAGACTCATTTCCCTTGAAAAGGCACTGTGGAGAAAAGGAAAAGACAATTCACAAACTGGGAGAAAATATTTGCACAACAAGTTGATAAAGGATTATTTCTAGCCAGGGATAGTGGTGCATACCTATAATCCCAGCATTCAGGGAGACTGAGGAAGGAGGACCACAAGTTGGAGGCCAGCCTGGACTACGGTGGGAGACCTTGTCTCAAAATTAAAGAACGCCACAGATGTATCTCAGTGTCTATAAAGGCTCTAGTTTCAATCCTTGGTGTGTCTAGGAACCCATATCCAGAATATACAAAGAACTATAAATTTTGTAACAGAAAAACAAATGGCCCATTTAAAACATAGGAGTGTAGGGCTAGGGAGGTTGCTCAGCAGTCTCAGCATCTGTCTGGCAAGTGAAAGGACCCAGGTTTGATGCCTGGTACTACATGCCATGTCCACCCTGGAATCCCGGGTGCTCTCTGCTGGCCACTGAAACTGGACGTGGTGGCACACACCTGTACTCCCAGCACTGGGGAGGTTCAGACAGGAAGATCACTACAAGTCTGAGCTGTGTAGCAAGACCCTGTAACAAATAAATAAATAAAAGACTTTTTTAAATAAATAAATAAAACATAGGAATGTAGGAGACACAGCTCAGAGCTAGTGCACTTGCCTAGTACACACAAGGACTTCAGTGCTGTCACCAGCTTGGGGACGGCAAGCAAAGGGTAGAGGGAGGTGGCACAAGGAGGAAGGCGAGGCACATGAGGTGTAGGAGGGGCTAGGAAGGCTAGGCACAACACCTTGATTGGCTTTGGAAACCATGTGGAGGACTGGTTCAGCACACCTCCTGGTGTGTCCAGCAGAGCTGGAGGTGTGGCCTCAGGGTCCTGTCCTATCCCTTGTCTGCCATTTTCTCTGTAGAGTGCCTTCCTTGCTGTGCTTCCCAAGCTGGGTACTTCCTCAGCCCTGAGCAGGGAGCTTTGCAGTTCCCACCAGGTTGTTTCTGTCTGCTTCAAGCAAGCCTGTCATGGACTGAATCCCCCAAAACTGTAAGCCATCTTAGGCCTCTCGTCTCTGAGTAGCAGGTGTTGGACATTCCATCTTAACAACTAGAAAGCTGACCAAGGCAATAGCAGATTTACACAGATTTTAACTGAAAAAGAATAGGGATAAGAGGCCAGTTAGGCTGGGCATGGTGGTGCAAGACTGGTTCAGGAGGATGGATGTAAATTCAAAGCCTGCCTGGCTTACACAGTGAGTTCAAGGCCAGCCCATAGTCTCACTACATAGTGAAACTCTGTCTCAAAAAGAAAAAAAAAATTAATTAGTTAAATAAAATAATAAAATAAACTAAACCGAGACAAAAAGTACAAATAATATGTCAAAGATGTGCTCAAAAATCACTATTCATTAGGAAAGTACAAATTAAAGCCACAATTAGATATTATTACACATGTACTAGAATTTTTAAAAATATTGATAATAACAAATATTAGTGAGACAAGCAATGAAAACTGTTTTTGATAATATAAAATGAAAGGCATTAAGGCAATTTCTTGTCCTTTTTCTTTTTTTATTTCCATGAGACAGGGTCTCTGTGGAGGTCAGATTATTCTTGAACTCATTATCCAGCTCAGATTGGCCTTGAAATCTCAGTGATCTTCTTGCCTCAGCCTTCTAGGAGCTGGGATTATAGGCGTAATTATAGACATGTACCACTATGCCCAATTTTGGCACTGTCACAAAGTTAAAAATACATGTAATGTATGACCTGGGCATTGCACTCCCAAATATTAACTAAAGGTAATGGCCACACAAATGTTTATGGCAACTTTAGTTTAAGTAGCCCCAAAATGCTTACAGCCATATCACTCATGCCCAATTTTGTCTGATCTCTAAAACTAAGCAGGTTTCAGCCTGCTTAGTACTTGGGTAGAAGTAGCCCCAACCTGGAAACAAGGTAAATATCCATCACCAGGTAAGAGATAAAATTCAGTATCTCTTATAATGGGATACTGTTCAGTCATGAAAAGCAATGAGCTAGTGATGCAAGTAATGACAGGCATGTATCTCCAAATTATTATGCTGAATGAATGAAAGAATCTAGACAAAAATATGGCCATGCAATATGATTCCACTTGTACAAAATTTTAGAAAATACAAACTAATCTATAACAGAAGGTAGACCCACGGTTGTCTGAAGTTAGGAGCAGTGGATCTATTCACCATCTTGGTTGTGGTAGTGGTTTCATGAGGTGTACTTATGCCAAAATTTATAAAACACGGGTACTTTAAATGTACATCCCTGCATGTAAATTGTACCTTAATAAGGTTTATTTAAGAAGAAAAGAGAGTCAACGCAACAAAAAAGGTGAAAAATTTAAATGGGAATTCAGGCAAAGCTGATGTGTGGAAGCCAGGAGGCCGATTACCTTGAGCATGTGGAAGTGGAGGAAAAAAAAATTGTTTCCTTTGGGGCAACAATGATGGCACCTTGATCTGAGTGCCAGGGACATTTTACTTCTGTAAATTCATCCAGCTGAACATGTATTATCTGTACGCATGTCTATATTTATGTAGTGCTTCAATTTAAAAACTTTATTTAGGGGCCGGGGAGATGGCTCAGTGGAATAAGCGCTTCCCTGGCAAGCGCAAGGGCCTGAGTTCAATCCCCAGTTCCGAAAAAAAAAAAAAAAAAAACCTTTATTTATAATGAGAAACAATTCTGCGTTCATCTGTCATTGTGGTGCAGTCTCGGGACGTAGCGCTAGCTCTGTTCCAGGTTAAAGGCTCTGCCAGTCCTGTTATGGGATTTCACTGTGCTTTTTTAGGTGGTAGAAACATTTCTTGAGAAGTTTCTCAGAAAGCTGTTTATTATTCTTTAAGTGAGGGATGTGCCCATTTTAGCTTCAAAGAAATCAGCAACCTCTTCCAGACAGGAAATGGCTTGGGCAAAGCAATTAGATTGTTCAGAATGTTAGTACAGTTAGATTCCAGCAAGGTGGGGCCTTGGCCTGCTCCCCTGTTTGCTGGTGTGCTACGTTCGCTACTTCCCTGAGAACTGCCTGCCTTCCCAAGCCCACCAGGGCGGAAACTGTGCTCATGGTTTCACTCTCTGCTGCCGTTGTCTCTGTGACAGCTGATGGTACAAAGTGAACTATGGGAAAAAAATTGCGAAGCCTTGCCAGCCAAGACAATTAGATTTGTTCTTGAAGAATCTGGAATTGAACAGACTCTAGTTAGGGGATGAGATCTGGGGCATCTCGACACTCTCCAGTAAGGAACAGTAGGAGTCTCAGAGGGAAAGAGAAATCCACGAGGGACTGAGGCCATTCTGATTGCAGTGTCTCAAAGGACCACATTAAAGTTCTTGCCCTAACAGTCTATGAGTCTTTTGTGCTAAATGAAAAGTTTTCTTTTGATTTAGTGTAACCTGAGAGGTTTCTTTTCCTTACACTCAATGTTTTCTAAAACACCTGATAAGAAACAAATCAAAGTAAAGCCAGGTGAAAGGGCACATGCCTGAAGTCCCTGCTCCCTGAGAAGGCAAGGTAGGAAGGTGGCTTAAGCTCAGAAGTTGAAGGCCAGCCTTGGCAATATCAGGAGGCCCTATTCAAAATAAAAATAAAAACAAATTGAAGAACCTGGGCTACGGGAGCAGGCAGGAAGAGTACAATCATTGTAGAATATTAGATTTGCAATAGAAGTTTAAAATGGTCCAAGTCAAACTTTCCCCTTGTTTTGGAAGTTCCTTTGCTGTGGAATTATCTCTTTTGCTTGACTACATCAAGTCTTCTTGCCCACTCCCTTTTGATTCCTTTGTTCTTCTCCATCTGCTCTTCTAGCCTCCCAACGAAGGTCCACCGAGTGTTTACTGTTAGCAAGGCACCATTCTGAGGGCTTGGTATTAAGCAAGTTAGACAGAAGCTTAAAAAAGAAAACACAAGTGCTCTGTCTTCTGAAGCCTACAATCCAGGGAGGAGAAACATAATAGGAGCAAAAGAAAACAATTTACATCAGTGTCTCTGAAAGTGAGAAGTCCTGTGGGAAAAGGAAAGAGCGTACAGAGTGTGACCAATGGTGCTAGAAGCCGGAAGTTCAGCCACGCCTGAGCACGGCTTTCCTTTCCTGGTCAGGTAGTGCAAGTGGTGCCAGGTGCAACCTGGTCACTGTCCCCGAACTCTGTTTCAGACGGATGGGAAAGGAGGGTGAGAGGAAGATGTAAGGAAAAAGGAGGAACAAACACAAGAGCTCAAGAGTAAAGGCAGGAAACACAAACGTGAGAGGGATTGCAGGTGGGAGGACACCGTCTTTCTCTTACAGACTCAGTGCTTTGTAGGGCTCAGAAGGGGGCAGATGTTAGAAGAGGCTGGGCTGGAATGGGTGGCCTTCAGGCTGGCAGCTGGCACTTGGTGTGCTGTCATTGAAGAAAGCTGGAGGAAGAGAGTGCGGCTGGCCTTTAGGGAGCAGCTTGTTCAGCTTGCCTAGGAGCTGAGCTGTGGGCAGGCAGCTCATGAGTCTGGGTAAATTAAAACTTTAGAACATGCTTTTGAATGCTGCCTTGTTTTCAGGGACCTGATCTTATTTGTTCAGATGGGAGAGGGGAGCTGCAGTTTAAAGCAGGCTGACCCTCATGGGGTATGTGCTGTTTGGATATACTTATGGAATGATAGAATTTAAGGAACATATAGGACTCAGAATGAGCGGAGGGAGAGTTTTAGATGTGATTGGAAGCTTCAAAGGGACCAGATCATGAGGAACCTTGTGGGCCAGTGATGAAGTTTGGCTGTTGTTCTGAGTGGGTTCAGGGGCCTGTGCAGGACTTGGAGCAGAGCTGCCTTGTGTGATTTGGACACAATCCTATTAATGCTGCCCACAAGAAGACTAGCCTTTGGAGCAACTAAGACACATCACACTGAACTTAAAATCAATAAAGTTGGACTTCAGTGTTAACACCACTGGCTTCTGTTGTGAGAAGTCATTAGATGAAGGGATGATGTGATTATGGTTAGCATCTAATGAGTCAAAATCTGTGTTCTTGTTGATTTCAATTGCTGTTTTCAATTCTTTCTGGAAAAATTAAAATTTTCACTTCTTTTAAAAGTGCTATATCTGATTATGAAAATGACCATGCTCTAGTACAACAAATGAACACACACAACCAAAGTAAGAGTCACTTATTATGCTACATCTAGAGAAAACCATGTTTTTCATTTTTATGTAGCATTCTCTAATTTATTAACCCATGCATGCATTATATATTTGAATTACTTCCTCCAATAGTTCTTCAGCTCCTTTTTCTTGTATTTCCTTCTGGGATCAAGGGGTGCATCCCAGTGCTCTAAGAATCACTTGAAAGTATAAATGAAATTGTGTATGTGTTTTTGTGTACAGGAAAGCATAAATTTCTCCAGGTTCTTTGGGGGCGGTTACACCCAAGAGGGTGAACTTACTGCTGTAAAAAGTTGTGGATATTTGCCTGTTGCACGGTGATCTCATTAATTATCTCCTTCCAATTCATAGAGGAAGGGTTCACCAGCCATACTTGTCTAGGATAGGCAACACTTGGCCACAGTGATGGAGAGAAGGTAGTCACTTGACCCATGCCACATGAAGCGGAATCCCTCCTGTTGGCCACATGGAAGTGGGACAGAGGAAAAGCAAGTGGGCTAGGCTCTGGAGAAAGCTATCTCACACAGACAAAGAAGAATGGAGCAGGAGGAGGAGCTGGAGTGTACCAACGCTGCCAGTTTTTCCAATGAAATTCCATTTCCTGGCTCAAGCCCTTACTCAGCTCACACAGCTGTATTCCTAACCTTGGCTTCAATGAGACACTCCTGTTTCCAGGGGTGATACTCAAAATATTTAAAGCCTGTACTCTATGGGAACCAAAGAGTCAGAGTAGATGCCAGAAATTAACAACTAGCTCAAGCATATTGTCTTACTGGTAGCCTTATCTGTGTCATTAGGTTCATGCTCCCCACCTTTGCCTAAGCCAACTGATTTATCTGTTGAAACAAAAGCCTTTCTTTCTTTCTTTCTTTCTTTCTTTCTTTCTTTCTTTCTTTCTTTCTTTCTTTCTTCCTTCCTTCCTTCCTTCCTTCCTTCCTTCCTTCCTTTCTTCCTTTCTTTCATACGGGGTCTCATTACACAGTTCAGACTCCTAGTGATCCTCTGTCTCAACCTCCCCAGCACTGGGATTACAGGCACATGCCACCATGCCCAGTTTGAAACAGAGGACTTTTAACTGATTCAGAGTTACTGCTCTGGCTAAACAGCTGTCCAGAGATTCCTTATGTTCCGGAAAGCCCAGACCTCTCCATCCTAACATATTTCCATCAAGAGGTTTGTGCCTAGTAATGGCCTTTTTGTTGGATGCAGGTCACACATAAATAATCACATGTTGCCTGATCAGTGGAAGATCTATTTGTTAGGATTATTGCCTTGTGAGATTTGGACACAATCTTAATGCTGCCCACAAGATTAGCTTTGGAGCAACTAAGACACATCACACTGAACTTAGAATCAATAAAGTGCATAAGTGTTTTACATAAAATAGCCAAGTCATTTTTTTCTATTATATATGTTTATGAAATGGTGTTTCGAACACAAACTCGAGGCTTGTTAAATTTCATTCTGTTGTTCTTGAACCAATCTTCCAAGCTCTTCAAAATCTTTTCAAGTTCTCTGTCATACTAACCATTGTTTCTAACTTTGTGAAATCAAGACTTGAAAACTGTGCTCTTACACTCTTGCATGATCAGACTTGTTTGAAACGAAGTCCGGGGTTATGAACATTCAGTGATGAGAGTCTCAGTTAGGATTCAGACCTTGCCCAATATCTGAAAAGCTGGATTGTGGTCTGACAATGGATCTGGCAACAGGTATTGTTGGCACTGAGATGGACTTAAGGAGCTGTCACAAGCCTGTAAACATGAACAAAGCTGAATTGTAAAACAAATGCTACAACAAGCATTACAACAATTGCAAATCTTAATTTTAGTAACCCTGGAAGTAACAATGGGGAATCCAGAGCAGGTCTCGTCTACTTGAGCCAGTCACCTCAGCTGCTTCTTTGGTTTTGCTAACTTGGTCCCTGTGAAGATGCCCTCCCCAAACCATAGGTCACCCCTCCCTTTGCCCTGCCCAGACAAAGCTTCCAAAGACCTGGATATCGTAAGACCCATAAAGCCAAGCTCAAGAAACACACACAAAAAGAGGTGCCTAACTGATAGGAATGAGCAGTTGAGATATACATAAGAATTGGCGTAAATGCATGTGGGACACCCTCATGGTGTTTGCTGCAATAGGAATAATTTCACCTCCAACTCCCAAATCTTGCTCCTCACTTAAAAGTATGTTTTCCTGAACTGAAACTCTAATATGGTCATTATAGTTTTTTTTTGTTGTTGTTGTTTTTTTGTTTTAATTTTATTTATTTGTGTGTGTGTGTGGCCAGCTCAGTCCACCAGGGGGCAGGGCTGGCTGGCATGTGGTGCTGGGGGATTGAACCGCGGTCCCTGTGCTTTGCTAAGCTTGTTCTAAGTAGGTGCTTTAGACCACTGAGCCATCTCACCAGCCCCTAATATGGTCATTATAAAAGTAATCTTTCATAATTAATGGTTAAGTGGGTCAGCTATACAACTCACTGGAGGTTTTCTTTGTTTTTGAAACATTTTATGAAAATTTATACCATGGAAGGTTGCTCTTTGCCATGTGCTACTCTGCCTTAGAGCCAGCTAAGGATGCATGGAAATCTCCATTAACTGTGAGCTAATTAAACCTTTCCTTCCTTCATTTTGGGTGTTGGGTATTTGTCCCAGCAATGAAATAAGAGTAACTGAGACAGAATTTGGTACCATAGGAGTGGGGTCAGTGCTGTGACTAAACCTGACCACTGCATTATGAGTTTTGGGGAATGGCTTATGGGAAGAGATAGGAAAGGTTTGGAGAGGTCATCTACTTGTAAAGAGCTGGAACAGCTTTGGCTGCTCTGTTTGGGAGATTCTGGTCAGAGCTCAGAAGACCAGAATGCTGATAGAAATCCTGCCTGTAAAGACCAGTCTGGGGAAGTTTCTGTGGGAAGAAGGACTGCACTGGTTGTTAGACTCCAGATGATTTGTGCCATGTCTTGGCAGAAAGTCTATCTGAATTTTGCTCCTGTCCAGAGACTTTGCCTGAGACTGAGTTTAAGCATGGCAGACTGATTAATCTGGCAAAAGATATCTCAAAGCAACTGAATATTGAGGGAGTGGCACCACTGTTATTAGAGGCTTTTAGCTAGATTTGTGTTGAGAATTGAGAGCGAAGAGCCCAGCAGGGTGGTTTAAAATGTTGTGAGTTTGACCAGAAAGGAAGCTCTAATAAAGCTATGGACTTCAAAGATAGAGCTGAGAGAATCTCATTGCCGGGAAGGAACCAAAGAATTGAGAGGATGGCCTGAAGGCATCACTGAAGGCAGCAGGTCTCCACCCTTTGCAGTCTCAGAATTGCAAGGAAGAGGGACTTTGCCTTGAGGGGAAAGCTGCAGAATGTGCTTTGTTCCAGAAAGTGGCAGCGGCCACATGAGCTTCCAAAATGGTGCCTGCATGGACAATTTGTTCCTCAGAATCAGAGTCAGAGTGCCCAGTGATCCAGGCAATCAACCCCTACCACCAAGAGTTTAGAAGGAAGCCTGGCTACTGCTCCAGCTGGCAGCAGATCTTGGCACCATCCATGTGGTATTGGTTTTTTAGAATACAGGAGTTCTGAGGTTCAGAAGGCTTCTACTTAGATTTCAGAAGAAGGCCTAGGAGGCCAGGCAGTGTGCTTCTGAGAGGGCAGTGAGTGAAGCTCTGAGTGAGAAGCCTGTTCAGTGGAAACTCCAGAAGTCTGGAAAAGCCAGGGATGTGGGTCATCTAAGGGAAATGGCAAGAAGGGAGCAAAGCTGGCCTAAGAGAGAAGCCATGGGAGCCATAACACCAAAAGTGCCTCAGGGGCAGAGCTACATGAAGCTCACAATTTGCCACAGATTGCTTTGGACATTCCACAACAACCTATAGAATTTAATGTTTGCCCTGCTGGATTTTGGACTTGTGTTGGTCCCAATGTTTGGTATCCTATTGTGTGTACCTTCTGGAATGGTAATGTTTATCTTGTGCTTTTGAATGTTGGAAGTGTTTAACTTTTCTTTTGTACAGGGGCTCAGAGCTAAGAGTTTGCTTTGGATCTTGAAGGAAACCTGGGACTTGGACTTTTCATCAATGCTGAAAGTGTTAGGACTTTGGCAACTCTTAGAGATAGACTATGTATCTTTTGCACAAAGGGATGTGCATGAGACTTTGGGGGTCAAGGATGAAATGTTATGGTTTGTGTCTAGTTTTCCCCCCAAAGCCTCATGCAGTCATGAGGAGGGGACTTCTAGAGTTTAGAACTAACTCATGATCCATTGAGATTATGGGTTTTAGTACTCCTGTGATTATGGCTGTGAGTGCTACACCCAGCCTGTGGTGGATAGCCTGAATGTAACATATGAGAGACAGAGAAACAGACTTTTCTCTCTGTTGCCATTGTTGCCGGTATTCCTCTATTTGCTTTCTTGCTCATTGCCACCACCATGGAAGGTTGCCCTCTGCCATGTGCTACTCTGCCTTGGAGCCAGCTGAGTATGGAGTGAAACCTCCATTAACTGTGAGCTAAATAAACCTTTCCTTCCTTCATTTTGGGCGTTGGGTATTTGTCCCAGCAATGAGCGAAGAGTAACTGAGATGCTACTCCCTAAATAAACTGAAACATAATTGTAGGTTAAACTTCACTTTCCCTGAGACCTTTGCAGATTTTCTTCTGCTGTCCTCTTGCAGAGCATTATTATGGAGAACTGTGAGAATCACTTACTCTTTATGGAAATACAGTGACGAGATCTTGAAGTGATGTGAATACCGATCTGTTCTTGTTTTTACAAGTTTGCTTTTTTTACTTATATTGCTTTCTCCTATCACCTGATATTTTTCACCTTTTTCACCTGTGTCTTTCCACCTTAGCCAATTAAAATTTCTCACTAAATGAAGAGAAGTTTGTAGCATGAAATGATACACTTCATGTCATTGCTCTATACACATAACACAGTTAAAATGCTAAACATCTATGTTATATATTTTACCACAGTAAAATGTACTTCAGCATTTGAAAGTATATGTGTTGTATTCAAATGCACTAAACTGTTTTCATCACCAAAAAGAAAATTTAGAATCAGGAATTTCCTTATTTAAAAAATGAACCTTGGGGCTGAGGATATAGCTCAGTGGTGCAGCACTTGCTTAGCAAGCATGAGTTTGATGCCCAAAAGAAACACACATGCACACACACACACACACACACACACACACACACACACACACACATATATATATATATATATAATATTTTTTAAATTTTACATATTTGAGTTTCAGGTAAATGATAATCTCCAGAAGGTTAGTTGCATGAGAAAACACTGAAGCTTGTCATGAACAAAGAATAAACTAAAAACCAGTTATTATTTTATAGTGAGTGATTTAGAGATCAATAAGAGACTGGGTGTGGTGGTGCATGCCTGTAATCTCAGTGCTAGGGAAGAAAAAAACAGGTGGATCACTATGAGTCTGAGCCATATAGTGAGACCCTGTACCAAATGCATACAAAAATAGATCAATAAAAAGAAGGTTACCATGCTTAAAACTTCTGTACTGATATGATTTTCAAATATGGCATGGATTTCTAGATAAGTTTATATTAACCTATTACTACAGACTTAAAGGGTTTTTTTTTCTTTTACACAAATATATGCTATTTTTTTAGTGACATGTAAAACTGTTATAAGCTATTTATGATTTCCAGGGTTTCTTTAGCTAAAGTTTTCTCCTGAATTCTCAGGCTCAGTATATAGCAACACAGGTTTTAGGGCATCACTGGGTTGGATTATAGGAATGTATTTTTCTTGGAGACTTCAGTTTTAGATCTAGAAGGAAATCCAGCTTTCCTTCTAGAAAGCATGATTTATTCAACTATTCATTTACCATTTTGTTTTGTGAAAGACAATATCCTAGACACCATGTAAGGAGATTCCAAGGGAGTTTTATAAAATGCCTTCCCCTGAGAATCTTAGTCTTGCAGGCTAGATCTCTAGATTGTCTAAATTCTAGAGAGCATGAATAGCTCCAAGATGTTGGGGAAAGACCTATTTGTTCAATGAATGATTTGTGAGGCATCTGCTGCTCCAGTGATCATGTGCAAAGTGCTACCAGAATGGCTTCATTCTGAAAGAATTTGACGGTCCCTTTAGGTTCAGCAAATCTCTCAGACACTCTCATACTGTGTCTGGAAGACTTGGAAATTACTCCTGCCAAGCTGAAGTTGAGAACATTTGTGATATTTGTCTTTATCTGCTCAGATACACCTTGCAGACTGTTTGTCTGGGATCTGTCTCCTTGGAGCTCTGTGCAGTAAGCACCATGCAGATGCCTGCTGGCTTTGCAACCTGCATCTCTTCATGAGAGGTCTCAGGAACCCTGCTTAGGAGTACACCTGGAAAGTGTTGAGACGCTCTGATTATTTACTGATGTCTCTTGGTTTGGTAACTCTCTCTCCTTCTTATTTCTCTCTCTAACCAGTATTGGAGTAGTTTTTTTAAAAAAAATTTAAATAAGAGTCTGCTTTTTTGTCTAATTTTTTTAAATCTAGAAATTCAGGCTTCTAGGACACAAACATGGGGTTTGGTTTTGTTCTCTCTCTCTCTCTCTCTCTCTCTCTCTCTCTCTCTCTCTTTATTTTTCTGCATTCTTTTTTTTCTGCATTATCTTCAGTGGCCAGAGCTGGGGTCTTGTCATGTGTTTAAATGACACAGGGAGAAAAACCCAGAGAGAAAATAGTGACTAATATTGAACAAAGTTTGACAATAACTCTAGTACAAGAAGACAATAGACACCAAATGAACTGTTATTTGTACAGACTTTTAGCGATTTGAAAAGGATTCAGAGGAGGGAGAAATTAGTGTTTGCTGTAAAAGCAGGGCAATCTGCCTATAGGAGGTTTGATCGGTATTTTCATGGGTGCTTATGTTTTGCACAGAGAAGAGGCCAGAATCTAACATTTCTGGTATAGAAAATAATATCCTCAAGGCTGCAGTGCAGAAAAGTGAACCCTTGATTAGGAAGATCAGAAAGATTCTGGAATTTCTTGAATCCCACATTAAGAGAATGGTCATAACAGGTAGAATAATATTTTCTGTTATAGGTTAGATTAATACAAACACATATGTGCAAGGCTTCCAGTAAGATGATGTACTGGTAAGCAGCAATAAGTCAGCCTTCCTAAGATTTGGAATCCAGACACTGGATAATAATAACTTGGGGAAGAAAAGAAAGAGAGAGAAGATCTCTAGGACCCAGGAAGGCTCTGAAGGAAAATTAGAGCCTGTACTTTCTTCCCAACTCCTGGCTTGTGACAAGAGAAAGGAAGATCAAATTTATAGAGACATAGTGAAAAAACCAGGTGACTTCAAAGATTTTCAGGGAGAAACACACCAAGGCAATAGCGTAGTAGACGCTGTCTACTACAACAACTGGTGTGTGACCTCAGCCCAAACATCTGCCGTGTCCTTTGGAATGGACTCCTGGTTTGATACCATTTTACTGAACCTGTAATTCAGAGCAACTGTGAATTGGCTTTCTCTCAGGGCTTTGAGTATGAAATTCCCACAATGACTGGGTGAGCGACATCCAGAGGAGGAATCCACCGTCAGGGAACCATAATCAGACTTTCAATAGATACACAGAGTTCTTTAAGTTAACTGACTCAGTCTCCACACCCATGACCAGAGGCCACATTGAGCCTCAATTTCTGTGAGTCTGAAAGTCCCAATCTGGCACATCAATGGGAATGGTCTCAATTCACCAATCAAAGAAACATATTGTTGAATTAAGATCCAACAATATGCTGCATACAAGAAACACATTCAACTCAAAAAGAAATTCGTAAGCTGAAAATCAAAAGGTGAAAAATGATTTTCCATGAAACAGGATCCTGGAAAAGGCAAGTCATTACTGTTCTGTATGCAGACAAAGTAGCCTTCAAACCAACACTGATCAGAAGGGACAAAAAAGATCACTATTACTTTTTAAAGGAACAATCCAAGAGGAGAAGATAATAATCATAAATATGTATGCACCAAATAGCAGTGCACTTAACCATATAAAATAAACTGAAATGGATATGAAAATTCAGATAAGCACTAATACAATTGTATGTTTTTTTTTTTTGTGTGTGTGTGGGTTTTTTTTTGTCTTTTGTCTTTTGTTTTTGTTTTTTTCAGAACTGGGGATTGAACACAGGTCCTTGCGCTTGCCAGAGAAACACTTATTCTACTGAGCCATCCCCCCCAGCCCCTGCTAATACAATTGTAATGGAGAACTTATACCCCAGTGGCACAAATAAACAGATCAACTAGACAAAAAATCAACAACAACAAAGAAGTCAGAGCTCAACTGAAGAACAAATGGACTTAGTAGATATTTACAGAATGTTCCACCCAACAGCAGAATACACCTTCTTCTCAGCAGTACATGGGGCTTTCTCCAAAATAAGCCACATACTAGCTCACAGAGCATGCTTAAGCAAATGTAAAGTAACTGAAATTATCCCATGCAAGTCATCAGACCATAGTGCAATAAAATTGCAAATAAATAACAAAAAAAATAAGAAATGACAAGTTCAGAGGAAAAATTAATGCTATTGAGAATAAGAAAACAATGGGAAAAGTCAAAGAATGAAAGAATTAGTTCTTTGAACGATTAAACAAAACAGATAAACTCTTAGCCAACTTTATCAAAAAAGAACCCAAATCCACACAATTACAAAAGAAGACAAAATCACAACATATCCTGAAGAAATATGGAAGACCATTTTTAATTTTTAAAAATTGTATGTTTATTTATTTACTTATTTGGTACAGGATCTCACTATTCAGCTTGGACTCACAGTGATCCTTGTCACAGCGTCCCTGGCACTGGGATTATAGCTGTGCACCACCATGCCCAGTTTCAGTGGCTGGTATGGCATGCCCAGAATTCTGGGGCTGGATCAGCATGCAATACTGGGGATTGAACCCAGGTCTTTGCACTTACTAGGCAGGTGTTTAGACCACTAAGCTATCTTCCCAGCCCCCAGAAGATCTTTAACACTCATTTTGAGAAGCTGAAGTATAATAACATGAAAACTCAGAAGACATAGACATTCTGAGATACATATGAATTAGAAGAGAATTAATAAGATAAAAATTCTAAATAATCTAATATAAGTCAATGAAATTGAATTCCATGCTTTGTCTTTGTCAACTGCTTAGGTTTTGTGTTTTCCTTGCATTGTCTTTTGTTAAAATGATGGTAAACTTATATGTTGCATTTGGATTAATTATTGAATTTCTTGGTGTTCCTTGTTTGACTTGTTAGACAACAGTGCTGGGGGAGAGTAATGCTGGAGCATCCTCTAGTGGACTTTGATATGAAATGCTGTAAAATGCACCTTTTTACAAAATCTAGTTCATATTTTATACATGCATATTAATAAATCACAGGATCCAAGCAGATAGCTCAGTGGCATAAGCACCTACCTGGCAAGTGCAAGGTCCTGAGTTCAATCCCCACTACTGCAAAAAAAAAAAAAAATAATAATAATAATGGATTTCTTCTGCCAGTTAAAAGACAATAGGTTAGTGGCTGTTCTTAACACAAGGGGAACAAGTATCATAAGACAGAATGGTCCTGATCACTCCTCTGTACTCTATAGGAAATGTGGAGCTTGTTCTGCCTCAGGTTCCTTTCTGGTCTAATCTTCTGCTGGTGAGGAGGCAATCTTAGCTGTTAAGTTCCCCCATTCTTGACTTTCGAGGCTGAGAATGATGACTCCTGGGCAAATTGTCCCAATAATTCAAGATGAGCATGAGACGATCTCTTTTTCTGATCTCATTTCTGATCTTTACTAGCCACTTTATACTTTTCCTTATTGGAGGCATGTGAAGTTAGAGAGAAACCTTTCCCTCCTATTCAGAAATTAAGAGCCTTTATGTTGAGCCTTTAGAAAGGCAGTGCTTGCTAATCCTGAAGTAGGGAAATCACCCAAAATGAGGAACACATATCCCATCTCTGGAATAATCCCATCAGATAAGACATCAAAATTTTGTTTGTTTAGGAGAACACACATGAGAGTATATCCTGCTTAAGTGCTCTGGGCAACAGTCTTCCTTGGGAGCCTGCGCCTGAGGCCCCATGGAAAGAGCCAGTTTCTGAGTGAGATTAGGAGGAGCTGTTTCCTGAACACAATATTTAAAGGACTAAAAACACGTTTAGTTTAAGGGAGAATCTCCAACTTCTGGGCTGTTTCTCTTCCTCTTCCTCTTCTTCCTCTCTCTCTCTATCTCTCTCCCTGTCCCTGGCTCTCTCTCTTTCCCTCCCTTTCTCTCTCCCTTTCTCTCTCTCTCTCTCTCTCTCTCTCTCTCTCTCTCTCTCTCTCTCTTCTCTCTCTCTCTTTTGCTGAAGTTTTTTTATTAACTCATAATTACTTGTCTTCTGGTTTGTTGAAGCAGTAAGTCAGACAACACTTGCCACAGTAATATCTGTCAAAGGGGCTGGCCATAAAAACTCCTGCACCACATTCATCTGAAGGGCACTCTCGATGAAGACAACTATTTTTGCCATTTTCATCCACCTTATAGTATTTTAGGACAGCCAACTTAACCTTCTTTCTCTCATGCTTATTCTTCTTGGGAGTGATATAAGACTTCTTCCTTTTCTTAGCACCACCACAGAGTCTCGACACAAGATGAAGCGTAGACTCCTTTTGAATGTTGCAATCAGGCAGGGTACGTCCATCTTCCAGTTGCTTACCAGCAAAGACCAGCCTTTGCTGATCAGGAGGAATTCCTTCCTTATCCTGGATCTTGGCCTTCGCATTTTCTATAGTGTCTGAGGGTTCAACCTCAAGCGTGAGAGTCTTCCCCATAAGAGTTTTCATGAAAATCTGCATCTTGGCAGCGGTTCCACTACAGATGGTGGATCCGAAAGCTAGGTCTTGTTCTCATCATTCATTTGTGTAGGGGAGGAAATACTTGTTTAACTAAGCAGTGGAGTTTATTTATGTATTATTTATTATGTATTTGGTACAGGCTCTCACTATGCAGATCAGACTTGTAGTAATCCTCCTCTTTTCTGCCTCCCTAGTGCTGGGATTCCAAACATGCACAACAGTACCCAGACTCCGTGGCTAGCTCAGTGTACCTGGGGGCAGGGCCAATGCA
The DNA here is from genome assembly GCF_000260255.1 of Octodon degus. NCBI lineage: Eukaryota > Metazoa > Chordata > Mammalia > Rodentia > Octodontidae > Octodon > Octodon degus. The sequence continues at coordinate 2,597,506 of NW_004524836.1, read as the reverse complement.
TGAGATATGGTGCTGGGGATTGAACCCCAAGTGGTTGACTTTAAAACTTTTTCTATACTCAGCAGATTAAAGTGTCTGCTTAGATGCAGGGGCCGGGAGTTCGATCCCCAGGCCTGTCGTGCTGGCCCTGACCCCTGGGCATGCTCAGCTGGCAATTGAGACTGGGCATGGTGGTGCACACCTATAATCCCAGTATTTGGGAGGCTGTAAACAGGAGGATCATTACAAGTCTGATCTATGCAGTGAAACCTTGTGTACCCTGTACATTCTGTCCTAAGTACAAAAAAAAGTAAAAAACGTTTACTATAAGCTTGTAACATGCTATATTTTGTTTGTTTGTTTTTTAGGGGAAATTTACTTAGGTTAGGCTTTTATATACATCCCCCATATAACTCAAACAAGAAGTATTTTGGAGTCAAATCTCTGGTTGGGGAACTAGTAAGAACTGAGGGAACAACTGAGGGGTAATAGCCAGGGCTATTTTCTGGCAGATACCCAGTTTGCTCAGTGGATTTGGATCCTGACAGCCTGACCAGGTAACCAGTGGAAAAATATCCTTTCGCCCATCAGACTTTTCACTCAACTAGCAAGTTAGAAACTCCTGAGTTTTTACCCAACTCATTAGGAATTAATTTTAGAACCACCTTATCTTTAGACTGCCCCCCCAAGAAATCAGGCTGAGGCAGCTTGCAACAACTATCTGCTTTTCATAGAAGAAAGCAGCTATCAGGGAAATGGTTTACATTTGTGCCTTGCATATGCCAAGAGTAAGAAAGAGATTTTATCCAGCCTTGTTCTTCTTTCATGTGTGTGTAGAAAATTGATTAATGTGTGTTTACTAACAAGTGAATTGTGATTGCTATAATTTTAACTTGAGAGACATGGAAATTTTAGAATGGATTTGAAAAAGTGTAACCTTATCCTGCTGCTGAAAAAAAGGTTAGTAGATAGATAACAGGAATGTCTTAAAGGCTTGTCCACCCTACTGCCCAGGGCAAGACTTCCCTGAGCCACATTTTTGCCTGATCCTATCTCTCAGAGTGATCTCTGTGCAGGCTGAGAAGCAGTCGAACTACTTCCAAATCACCCTTTGATATTTGCCCTCATTCTCTTTCAAAGAACGGGAAAACAGTGGTTTATATTTATTGATTATTGATATGCTAGAAATGTGTCCTTTGTTAAACCATTATAGCCAGGATCAGTTGTAGCTTGTGCTTTTAGAAACATTTGCTAAAATTAGAAGTATGCATATCTAGGGAAGATGGGGTTGTGAGCTTGTAAAAGGTGGCTTCTCCTGTCAGGCCCATCTTCTGGTTCAGAAAGTAGTCATTTGGAGTAGAGTCACCTTGGGGCCATCTTGAGGATATGGAAATCAAGTAGAAATTTAAAAGAATGTTAATTTTTTTTCTTCTCCCCCACTTCAGAGGGGATACTCAATGTCAAAATCTCACAGTCCTCTGGAATATATTTTTAAGTACTGGAAAATGTTAAAACTTCACATATAAAAAAAAAAATACCTGTTTAATACTTTTATGCACCCATTCATGGCCTGCCTACCCTGTAGAGCCAAAATGGAATGCAGAGGGAAGTATTGATTATGAATACTGTTTCACAGCTAGAATCATACTGCAAAGAAAGAGCAAAGTGGTCAGAAATGTCTTATGTTCAGACCTTTCTTTGCTTTAAGAGATAATCCTTGCTTGTGTTCAAATGTAAATCTAAGCAATAGGAAAATCAGACTCCTTTGGTCATTAAGGCATCCACTATATCTGGACCCAAGGATGTGATTTTCAGGGCAACATTAATGAAAGCCTTGCCCGCTATGACTGAGTCTAAGGGTACCCTACTTGCCCTTTGAGTCCTGAGGTTGGAGCTTCTAGGGCAGTCATAATTAAAGCCTTCATGGTGTTGTATCCATCCTTACCTGATTTTCTTCAAACTACTGAAGGACAACATACCTTAGAAGAAGTAAAAGGGGAGTTTGCAATCACCCAAGCTCACATGTCCTTTTCTCTTAGTGACCTAAAACAGATCAAGCAAGATCTGCGAATGTTTTCAGATGACACTGATAGGTACATTGAGACCATTCGAGGACTTCCTCAGACCTATGATCTAGACTGGAAAGATGTAATGTATGCATAAATCAAATAGTAACTTCTAATAGAAAACAATGGGTACAGACTTCAATCTGTGACTTTCTCATGTGTTTTCCAGATACCTGGAAATAAATGCAGAGTGATTTTTTTTTTTTTTTTTTGTGGAACTGAGGATTGAACTCAGGCCCTTGAGCTTGCCAGGAAAGCGCCTATTCTTTTGAGCCATGTCTCCAGCTCAGAGTAGGTTTATAAAGAGCCTAGCCACCACTACCAGAGAGGGAAATTACCTGCGTGACTAGAAAGGGAATCCAGAAGATTCTGAAGATCTCTTTGTCCTAGGGCTGAGATTTCTTCTTAATTCTTACCTGTCTCTGTTTCTGGAGGTGATATTAATTAATTAATTAATTAATTAATTAATTTGGTACCAGGTCTCACTACACAGCTCAGACTTGTAGTGATCCTCCTGTCTCAGCCTCCCTAGCACTGGGATTAAAGGCATGTGCCTCTCAGCCTCCCCAGGGCTGGGATTATAGGTGTATGTCGCCACACCCAGTTTTGGATCTAGCACAGTATTCCCATGGGGCTGGTTAATCATGCAGTACTGGAGATTGAACTTGGGCCCTTCCATTTGCCAGGTCACTGGTGGCACTTAAACCACCAAGCTATCACCTTGGCTATCTTCTGATGGCTGGGATTTTAGAACTTTTTGATTTAGAGTTATTTATTAGAAAGTAGGCCCTAAACAAAATAGTTGGAGCATTTTCTTTTTTCTCTGGCTCCCAAAGGGTTAAAAGGAGCCACTCAAGTGTGTGTTCAATGTCTGGTTGGCAATGTAGTTGTAGTTAATTATAACTCTTGTTTCTGGAAGAATAGTTGGTAAGATTTAGAGACCCACTTTGGGAGAGCTTGGATTTAGATTGTTTTTCTATATCTGAGATAGTTAGGGTTTAGTTCTTGTGCCACACTTGAAGCTACTCTTCTATCCTTTCTCCACCACCTTACTTCTGAGCAATAACGCAATTTGTGATAGTATTTGGTCCAAGACAATTCTCTCCTCTGTGGCTGCTGGATTTCAGAATCAAAGTACCAGCGTGGTGAGTTTTCCTTTTCTAGGACCCATCCAGAGTCATACTGATTTTCACTTATGTCCAGATCATATTAAAAAAAAACCTGGATTATATTTAATCCTAAAATTTTCAAAGAACAAATGTAAAAGTTTTAATCCAAGTTCATCTGCCTTTCAGTCCTCAGGCAGTACTGGAGATTAACTCCTCTCTTCCTTCAAGAATGATGTTGATGTATTTATAGTACAGAGCAGACTGACTGAGTTTTATAATACAGATAAGTTCATCCACAGAAGAAAACATTCCTAAGCAACTTAATGAGGTTAATAACAGTTTGAGAACAGGCATTAAATAATAAGTACAGCCCCAGGCTCCTGAACATTGCTTTTCTCATCATGATTTCTCTCCTGAACATCTTGCCAGACCAGCCACTGTTCTCAGAGATGTGCTGATTGAGGCTCTGGAAAAGATAGCCTATATCTAAGTACAGTCTCAGGGTAAGAGGGAAAATGTGATAAGAACTGTTAGAGTGCTACAACAGTCTCAGGGAGGAAAAGACCCACAAGAAAGAGAGAACAAAGCTGTAGGAACAAAGAATCTTTTACTGTGGGTTCAAATTCTTTGAGTCAGGACTCCCAAATTATTGCTCCCCATTTGAACATTACCTTTATATATTTTTCTGGTTATATATTTTTCCATAGTAACCACAATTACTCATTACTTCATTTTCAGAAATTGTGTAAGAATATCACACAATTGCCACAAGGTTTACATTTTCTTAACTATCTTCCTGTCATGGGGCATAGTGTTTTAAAGTTTATCTTATTGTTTGTCCTAAGATCTTTGTTCCTATTTCATGATCCTGTTTTCCTCTAAGTGGATTTATGGTTAGCTACATGGGAGAAGGTAAGGGAGTGAGTTTATCTATAGTTTAAGTGCATTTAAGTTGCCAACTCTTATTTTTTCTATTTTTTTCTTCACATTCTGTAGGGATTTAAAGTTTAACATATCAATACTTGATGTAAAATACTTGTTGTTCCATGCTATGTCTAAGATGTTTGATATTCAGACAAATAGTGAGGTTCAGCTCAACTGCCTATGTTATAGGGTAATAATATCATTAAGCTTCTCTTCTGGAGGGTTAACAGCTTAAGTTGGCAGATCAAAAATTAAAGAAAAAGAATGGCTGCAAAAAGGGCCAACATTTTGGCCCTAGCCTTTCAAAGTCAGTGAGGACTTAGGACATAAGAGAACCTGTACTATAACATCCTATAACTCAGTGATGTCCCAAATTTTCTGATGAAGGAGATGATGGGGCCACAGAGGAAAGTGATCGATGATGTTGAGTGTGCTTAGGGAGAGTCACATGGAGAGAAAACATTCTCTCAGGCTTTCACAGAGAGCAAATTGGTCAAGCGATGGCTGTGACTCATCCACATGGCTGACACTGACAAAGGATCTACAAACTGCAGTACAAGATTTCTGGGTAAATCCTGAGGGGATCTCACTGACCTTGTCAAATACATAAGTTACATTTCTTGTTATATAAGTGTTGCTTTATCTTTGTCTTAACCATCCAGCAGAAAAGCATAAAAATGAGGTATAAAAAATTAAGCCATATTAATATGCTGAGCTGTAAAAGGCTGAAGTCAACAACTTCTGACATTCCCAGTCCTATGGATAACCCACTACTGTTATGGACTATGAGACTATATTGGATTATTTTGGTGAATTCATGCACCTACAATATTTAAATGGCAATGGAATAACCATCTCTGACAAAACTAAACAAAAAAAGGGGATACAAATTAATGACCATTTTGTATCTGTATATACAAAATAGTTAAGATAGATATACAGCTACTTTTTCTTAATTTAATGAGAAGAAAGATTTGTACTAATAGTGTTTGGAAAGAATATCATGTCTTCATCTTGTACTATGAATAACCACTATGAAGACAACAATATGCAATGTATTAATTATTGAAACTGTCCTACTAATCGGTTTTGAAACTGTCTCACTGCTACTTGTTTCTCAATAAGTTAATAAAAAAAAGTTTCCACCTCTTAAGACAGAGTTAAAAAGAAATGGAGTCTCTTTGGCCCCATCAATAGATAGACATCTATTGCAAAGTAGATTAAGATGTTGGTGGGCCTTCTTCCTCCACTGTTTAGAATATATTCTTAGCCTTGAGTGCCAACTTGTCTCTTTATACACCTTACCCTGGTCTACGTACCTACCTATAGTTAAAATTACCTTTTAACAATGAGTATCAATTACATGTTGCTATCAAAGCAGCAGTTTTGGCTATCAGCTATGACTATCCAACAACTATGGCTATCAAAACAACAATAAAAAACCTAGGTAGCTTGGTATTCCAATCAGATAAACTGTCAGCATAGGGCCAGTCTTAAAAACTGCCTTTACTTTTGCAAGTGTAAACTCTTTTATGCTTTCTCATTTTTATTACAAGAGCTCTATTAATTGACATAAAATGTTCTTACTAGTCTACTTATAGTTACAAACTTAAAAGACTGTAAAAAAAGTTATTATAATTCAACTTGACTAATACATCCAATTGCATAATTTTCTTATGTGTGCATGTCTGTTGACTTTGTGACTGATTTTAATACTTATAGTTGCTTTGTTTGAGCTCAACAACTTTTTCTTCTTTTTGGAATTTAAAAATATGCATCTATGACTTAAGTTGGCTTATAGGTAAGTGTCATTAGAGTTAAGCACATGCTTCAACACAGGTGATCAAAAATGATGCCAGGACTAGCTTTACAAATTTAAGGTATATTGTTGGGAGTCTTTTACTGATCAAGAATAAAGTGTTAACTGTTATGATCTCCTTCTTGTAGGTCATCAAAAATTTGTTAAGTTTTAATTCAATAGAGGCCCCTTAGGAAAATAGTGGACAGGACCCCTTTTGGTGACTAACAGTGCAACTATCTGGAAATATTTTATTCCACTCTTTCTTCACTAACGGAACCTCAATAATTTCCATAGCCTTATGGGACACATACTCTAATTAATGTTGCTAAACACATAATATGCTTACAGAGATTACCATCAAAAGATCAAGCTTTTTGTGAGTAAAACAATAAGGTTTTTCTTATTAAAAGATGCTCTCAGTACAAAACTAAGTTAAGAGACAAAGGTTTCTATATAGCTGTGTTCATCATTGCTAATGTTATGGACTGCTAAATGTACACATGCTTTTGATTGTACAGGTCTTCTAAGATGTAAAGCTAGGATTGTTTATAGGGAATAACCATTTTTTAGACTCAGGTATTTGACAAGGAAGATTATGACCCAGCCTGACAGCTGATATTGACAGATGAGCTGAGAGTCTGTGTACATGCTTCCAAAAGTAATGCTTGTTGAGACTCAACTGGCCTTGATAGACAGCAAAGGTTATTTTTTATTAACATGGATATCATTTTAATTTGGTTTTAAACATCCAGAAGAAAAGCATAATGAAAATATACAGAAAAACAATATCATAGCACAAAAAGCTAGATATAAAAAGGGGCTCCAATTGCTGGCCCCTTCTGGTAATTTCCAGCTATACTGATAGCTGACCACTGTTCAGTGAGGATAAAAAAACTATGAGGGAAACTATAAAAACTCAACAGGAGTCTTTAAGTTCTATAGCCACAGTTGTCATTCAAAATCACCAAACTATCTTCTTACAGCTAAAACTAGGACTTTTGACAAAAATGTTAGACTCTTCATGAGAAGGTCTAAAAGCCAATGCTATTTCAGTCTTTTAGGAACAGTTTATGTTGTGGCTCTTTTCCCAATCTGCCTTCTTATTCTAGTGCTCATGTTTTGGTTATACCTTAATTTCTTGGAAAATGTGTTCATTTTTCCTAGAGGCTGCCAAATTCCAACAAAGGTGTCTTTTACCAGGTTCTACTAGATATACCTTGTGAATGGAGCCCATAACTACTGAATTGCAACATTAGTTATATCCAGGGACCCTTTCTTAAGAAAGCCCCTGACTGCAGTTACCCCTATACCAACTTCCCAATTCAAAACACCTAGATAGAAACTACTCCCATTGTCTCTTAACCACAGTTTGGTACATCTCCTCAGAGGGGGGAATATTACTGATAGTTGAGTTATTTAGAAGTCTTGGAGCTAGTTAGGTCTGGGGCCTCCAGAGAGTCAGGGCAGAAGATAAGAACACAATGTAACTGTGGCTGGACGTGCATTCATTTGCCTCAAGACAAAGAAAAATGGCTACACCCACATATTTCCTCTAGGAACGAACAGTGGCAGTGGTGATTAATATTCTCAATGGATTCAATCACCTTAGGTGGATGACTAAAACCTCCCTAGCCCATTCCCTCCCAGAAAATTCTTAGTCATTCCATATATGATTGTTACATGACTTGCTCCCCTATTTGATCCTCATTTAATCAGTGTTACCTAAGTAATTTTACTTGTAGTCTTATAAGTTAACTATAGTTTTATCCTACCTTATACTCACCTCCACCTCGTGGTTTTCTTTTATAAAACTTCTTTGAGAAGCATGTTCTTCAAGTCTCCTATGTGGGATCCCTTTCTGTCCCTCTTAGACTAAAACTATCTTACTCTCAATAAATACTTCCTACTCTTAACATGTTATTCCTAGAACTCATTATTTGATTATACAGAACATGAACTCAGTATATAAGACATCTGGCAAGTAGGGAGTTATATTTCCCTTATATTATTTGGATTATTTTGAGGTCCTATGTCATCTTTATTCTATATTCACTATATCAGGAGAGGTAGTATAGAACATGTGAAGAACAGAAAAGTTTTCTATGTGCCTAGAAAGTAGTATAAATGAGATTTTCTAGCTGTGGTGATACACTCCTATAATCCCAGCTACTCAGAAGGTTGAGACAGGAGGATTTCTTGTTCAAGGCTAGCCTGGGCAAGTTGGAAAGACTCTTTACATTAGAAAGAAAGAAGGAAAGAAAGAAAGAAAGAAAGAAAGAAAGAAAGAAAGAAAGAAAGAAAGAAAGGCACTGTGGGAAAACGTTTAGCCAATTATCCCTCAGACAAAGAACTTCTGTCTAGAACATATAAAGAACTGAAGATATCAGACCTTCCCAATTCAAAAACCCACTCAAAAATGGGCATCTGAGATGAATACACCTTTCTCAAGTGAATAAATACAAATGACAAACAAATATATGAAAAAATATTCCACATCGTTGCTTTTGAGAGATACAACTTAAAACAGCACTAAGATTCCATCTCACCAAAGAAACAATGACTATCTTTAAGAAATCTAGCAATAACAAATGCTGGCAGGGCTTTGGGGTAAAAATGGGGGGAAACTTTCTCCACTGTTGGTGGGAGTGTAGACTAGTACAACCACTGTGGAAATCTGTATGGAGATTCCTTACAAAACTAGGATTCAACCCAAATATTCCCTTCTTGATATTTCCCCCCAAAATTTAAAACATCATGCCACAGCAATATATGTGCATCCATGTTTATAGCAGCACAATTTCTAACAGCTAAATCTTGATCAAAGTGTTTAGGAGAGATACATAGTTACATTCTCTTAATGAATAGAGGGATTTGCTCTAATGGTGTTTGTAAATAGGATATCATGTCCACATCTTGTATAGCAATTGACCACTGGGAAGAGTATATGCAATGTATTAATTATTGAAACTGTCCTACCAATTTGGTTTGAAACTGTCTCATTGCTATTTGTTTCTCAATAAAATTATGGGAAAAAATTTAAAAAATAAAATAAAATAATCTTTAAAATAACCCAAATGCCCAACAATGAATGAATCAATTTTTAAAATGTGATATTTTTATACAATGGAATACTATTGAACTATAAAGAAAGATAAATTTTGAGGCTTTTCAAAATAAATGGATTCCAAGACCCAGTCCTAGCCCAGGTCAAGTGAGTGTGTGGGAGAGCATCCGGCTACCCTGCGCCGGTGGGACCTAATGGTTCCAGCCCAGGCACAGTGTAGGTGAGACCGTTTTCCAACCCCTTCGGCTGCCCCGCACAACTCCGCAGAACCTCCCCACCCCACCCGTCCAGTAGGAATTTCTGCCACATTCTGGGGACCACAGACCCAGTCCTAGCCCAGGCCTGGTGATTGTGTGGGAGAGCTTCCAGCTACACTGCGCCAGCGGGACCTACTGGTCCCACGAAAGGCACAGCATGGGTGACAACCTGTTTCACCCTCTTGGGACACCTCCAATCATTCCATAGTACCCCCACACACACCTCGCCCACAGAGTAGGAATTTCTGTTGAATCTAGGCCTAGTTCAGGTCCGGTGAGTGTGTGTTTGGGGGGGTACTACCCATACTCCACTGTGTCTCGTCCAGACTCAGCTCAGGGCGGGCATACAGGCCTGGGGTGAAACCCTTCAGTTGCAATCCCTGCAGAGAATGTATGGGACAGAACCACACAGCTAGTCCAGGAGCAGAACATCTTGCCAGAGGGGCACAACAGGTTCAACAGCAAGGGAAGCAACAGGAAGGAACTGAGCACAGCAGCCAGAGCAAGCCAGGCACAATTGGATAAATCCAAACTTTGTAGATCTACACTTGAACTTCAGTAGGTTCTAAGGCTATAACTGCAACAAAGATCTACAACAAAGATCAGAAGCCAGTGCTAAACTAAATGACAATGAGAAGGAGCAAAATGCAATCTCAGACCCCAAGCCCACCCATGACAAGTGCAGAGGACACTAACATAGAACAAATTGGGAATCACACAGATGAAAACAATGAATCAATGGCTTCTGAAATAAAGAAAAAGCTGCCGAAAGGTATAGAGGAACTCAGATTGGAAATAAAAAAAGAAATCCCTGAATTAATAACATCTGCAGTAAAGAATCAAATGCAGAAACATATGGAGGAAACCCAATGCCCACCCAGAACAAGTGCAGAGAGCACTAGCTAAGCTCAAATGTATGAATTAATAGCGTTGATAGTAAATAAGCAACAGTAGAAAGTCAGAGAGGAACTCAGAGAGGAATTCTTTTCTACTAGCTCAGCTCAAATGTCCGAATAAATAGCGTCAATAGTAAATAAGCAACAGCAGAAAGTTATAGAGGAACTCAGAGCAGAATTCTTTTCAGAAATAAAAAAACAATTCTCAGAAATCATAGCATCTGAAATAAAGAATCAACTACAGAAACCTAGGGAAGAAATCCAATCTGAAAAAAACACTGCAGTAAAAGAATTTATAACTGCTTCTAAACAAGACATTGATAAAAAAAATAGAGCAGATTAGAAAAATGATGGATTCCTTGAATGAGCAATATAGGAAAGAAATAGATCGCATGAAGCAGAGTCAAAGAGATATAGAGGAATTTAAAATCTCAATCACAAGCTTGCAAAACCGTTTAAGTGAAAATGAAGACAGAGTTTCAGATCTTGAAGACGCTGGTGCAGCTAGTGAAAAGATAAGAAAGTATCTCTTAAAAAAAAACTAGGATGCAGGAAAAAATAATCCATCACATGCAAGATGATGCAAAGATGAACAATGAGACTAATAGGTATCAATGAGAAAGAAGGAGTCAATACAAATGACATGAAAAAAATAAGGGCAGAAGTAATAGCAGAAAACTTCCCAAATATGAGGAAACAATCTGATATTCAGGTAACCGAAGCATACAGAACACCAAGTAACCTCAACCCAATTAAAAGCACATGGAGACATAAAATACTCAAGATCCCAGAAATTCAGCACAAGAACAATATACTGAAAGCCACTAGAGAAAAGAAGCTGATCACAATTAAAGGAAAACCCATCAGAATTACAGCTGACTTCTCTTCACAAACCATGAAGGCAAGAAGAGCATGGATCAGAGTACTTCAAGTCCTCTATGAAAACAAATTCCAGCCCAGACTACTATAACTTGCAAAACTCTTTTTCAAGTTTGATAGAGAAGTGAAATACTTTCATGACAAAGAACAGCTAAAGAATTTCGTGATGAGAAAGCCAACCCTACACAGAATACTGAAAGATGTTCTAGAGAGGGAACAAAATGATCAGAACTCCACGAATGATATCAGAAGCAACCAACTAAATAGGGTAAGCAATTAAACACAGGAGAAAAAGGAGGAAACAACAACAGGTAAATAACATGTCAATCGTAAG
>NW_004524836.1:2556497-2570503 GCF_000260255.1 Octodon degus | reverse complement strand
CATCTTTTTCCATTTGTCTGCTTATCTTTAACCAGTATGGAAGGAGACACAGATGATATATGTGAACGTCACACAAACCACTTCAGTGAGTTGTCGCTTGCTCTACTCTACTTTCTTTTTTTTTTTTTTTTGTCACAGGATACATAGAAAACATTTAGTCTTTGCAAGCCACAGGATATCCAATGCAGTTACTCAGCTCTGCAGTTATAGTACACAAGCAACCATAGATTATATGCAAAATAATAAGCATTACTGTGTATTAATAAATCTTTATTCATAAAGTAAACAATAGGCTAAATTTAGCCCAATGGTCATAATTTGCTGTATCCCTGATATATAAGCTATTTATTTAAGGAAATGGAACTCCCAACCTGTGAGGTACCTGGGATGAGTTCCTGTTCTCTAAAATCAAAGAATGAATTTTAGGAACAAGCAGAAGTTAAGAGCAGAATGTATTTATTGGGGGAAAGAAAGCTCCTGTCCAAGAGAGGGACAGAAGGGGAACTCAAGTGGATTGCCCCAGGATGCTGTCTCTTCCCAAGATTTTTTTAGAGTAAGACCATGTGGTGAGGTGGGTCTAAAATGGCAAACGTGGGAACTTGCTTAGGTGGGCATGAGTTGAGACAAAACTATGGTCAACCAATGAGATTACAAGCACCATTGCTCAGGTAAAATTGATTAGATCTAGTGCCAAATGAGGAAGCAAGTCACACAGCAAGTAGTCATGAATATAGGATGGGGTCTTTTCCTGTTGGGGGTTGTGACTCTTTTACCAACTTACTTAGATACCTACTTAGAATATCAATCCCTGATGCCCTTCTCTAGGGAAGTACGTGGATACATTTGTTTACTGTTTTGTCTTGAGAACTGGCCCATAAGTGGAGTGTTTGTCTCTTCCAAAGTTGCAAAGTGATCTTGTCTTCCATGTTGTCTCCTTGAGGGCCTAACCCTGTTTGACTGCGTGTAATATTTCTATCTAATTTAGCTACCTACAACACTATAACTTGCCTGTTTTGCTCATTTTGTCCTCTGTTACTTCCACTTCCTCCCCAACTCCTCCTCTCATATTGCTGAGCATAAAGCACCATACTTTAATATGTGATTAGGACACTAATCACCACTGGATTAACCAATAAGAGTTAGTCTGTATACCTGATTAACAAGCCTAAATTTCAATGTCCATGGGAGCTTCTTGGGTAAAAAAAATTAGAGAGACTAGATACCAAAGGGCTAATACTTTCATCAGCTATCATTTAGATAGTTTATACTTTTTCCTCTCTAAAATAGAGGACCTCACCTCAACCCAGTGACAAAATCTGGGTGTTAGCCATCATTAGCTAACTTGTGAAACACTACTTCTTGCTTAAGAATCCTGGCTTTTATTTGCTATGGCAGCACGGTAAATAGAGAAGATATAAATCTTCCAAGGGCAGGGAGAAATCTGTCTGTAATGCATGATGGTTAATGTCTGGGACCAAGGGCAGGGAGTGAGATTATCCTGGAATGCATATTGGTCAAGGTCTGGGACCCAGTTCTTGGCAGTGGTATCTGGAGGAAATGTTCTTGTTGCTTCTTGTAAAGATTTTTTCCCCTTCAATATAAGAAAGAAAGAGGAAGACAGTGATGTTAAGCTCAACTGTTATAGGTAATATCACTAAGCTTCTCTTCTGGAGGATTAACAACTTAAGTTTTAAGACCAAAAAATTAGAGAAAAAGAAGAGCTACAAGGATAGCCAACATTGTGGCCCTAGCCCTTCAAGATCAGTGAGGACTCAGGACATAAGAGAACCTATATTGTAACATCTTGTAACTCAGTGAAGTCCCAAATTTTCTGATCAAGGAGATTCCTTTCTGGGGCCACAGAGGAAAGTGATGGACAATGTAGAGTGTGTCCAAGGAGAGTCACATGGAGAGAAAGGATTCTCTAAGGCTTTCACAGAAAGCAAATTGGTCAAGCAATGGCCGTGACTCATCCACATAGCTGACACTGACAAACGATCTACAAACTGTGGCACGTGGTTTCAGGGTAAATCCTAAGGGGATTTGACTGATGTTATCCGATACAGAAGTTCCATTTTTTGTTATATAGGTCTTGCTTTATCTTAGTCTTAACCATCCAGCAGAAAGGTATAAAAATGAGGTATGAAAAGTAAAGCAACATTAGTATGCTGAGCTGTAAAAAGCTCAAGTTAGCAACTTCTGACTTTGCCAGTTCTGCAGATAACCCACTACTATTATAGACTACTGGACTATATTGGATTATTTTGCTGAATTCACACACCTACAATATTTGAATGGCAATAGAATACACATCTTTGACAAAAGTAAACAAAAAAGGAGGATATAAATGAAGGACAATTTTGTAGTGAAAAAAATACATATATCTGTATATAAGAAAATAGTTAGGATAGATATACAATTACTTTCTCATAGTTCAATGAGAAGAAAGATTTGTACTAATAGTGTATAGACAGGATATCATGTCTGTGTCTTGTACTATGAATAACTACTACAAAGACAACAATATGGAATATATTAATTATCATAACTATCCTACTAACTTGTTTTGAAACTGTCTCATTACTATTTCTTTCTCAATAAAATTAATTTTAAAAAAAGAAAAAAGAGAAACACAAACATGCCTAAAATTAACTGTCATTGTATGAACAATATTGTTATGCAATATGGGATACTATGCCCATGCCAGTCTTAGTACTATGAAGAGAGATGTAATTAATACTTTAATATTGGTGGAAGGAAAGAATGAGGTTATGGCTTGGATCTGAAAGTTCTCCAATGTCTTTATATTGAAGTCTTGGTCCTTAGCCTAGGGTATAGTTGGGAGGTAATAGAACTGATGGGTCTGTGCCCATCCAATGGTCAGCTGGGTCATCGTGGCTCTAAGTCAACGTGGCCTGGGGGTCCCAAAACCAAGGACTAGCTGCTCTCAGACTGACTTCCACTTTCTTTTCCCTGGTTAACTGGGAACTTTCTCTTTGTTCTTAAGCACAAGCCAAGCTTTCCCCAAACAGTGCCTATTATAACACCATACAGCCCGAGCAAACTCCACCCTGAACCCAGGCTGGTGGTGAATTCTTTGTTTCCCTGCCTCCTCCTCCACCAGCTTTGCATCTCTTCCATACCCCTCCTGTGCTGAGCACTAAAGGTTTTCTTTACTTCTCTCCTACTTCTCTTTCACACCAGAGGAAGGAACCTTACAAGAACCTTTAGGATGTGAGCCCAAGTGTAAGGACATTGTATCACTGGGGGCCACCCTTGGAAAGGGTACTGGGGCCCTGGCCCTTTCCTTTCCTATTTGCTTCCTGGGCACCACAATGTGAACAGCTTTGTTCTACCTGTGTTTCCCACCACAATCTTCTGCCCCACCACAGGCTCCAGAGGATTAAGGCCAGCCAACCGAGGCCTGAAATGTTTCTCTTTTTTGTCATTTTGTGACAGAGTTTCACAGTGCAGTTCAGGCTGCCCTTGAACTCACTTTGTAGCCCAGGCTGGCCTTGAAATCACAGAGGTCCTCCTGACTCAACCTCTCTAGGCCTAGGATGACAGGCATATGACACCACCTCTGCATTTGTTCTCTTTGAAGTTCATTTTCTTAGGCATTTGTCACATCAATCCAAAGCTAACACAAATGGCAAGAGGATTTGATTCTGGGGAGCTGTCTCACCTTCTCTTAGGAGAAGAATATATGTTGCGTATTAGTCTTTTAAACTCTAAATAATTCAACATTCTGAAACACATCTGGCCTCAAGGGTTTCGAATAATGGATCCTGGAATTGTACTATAATTTGTATCATACATTGGGAAATAAAATCCCATTTCTAGGGTGAAAAGAGCCCCGTGTTCCAGAAAAGCACATTTTCTGTATAATAACAAAGACTTCCTCTTGCTAGTAACACCCCAGAGCCTCTGCCTTCCTGAGCTGAAGTCTACAAAAGAAAGAAATTGCTAGTACTACCCATGAGAATTCAGAGGTAGCTTCTTCCTTGGTCCACATCTGATTTTATAAAAAAAACTCTGCAAGGGTAAGAGTAGTCTGTAGTCCCCTTCCTTCTTCAATATACCACAGAGAGCTGCAGGCAAGCAGTGTAGGCATAGAGATAGTAGCTCTCCTCTGTTCTGACCCTTTGTGCAATGGAAATATACAAAGATAACATGTGATTTATCACTTCCCAATTCATCTTGTACTAAAAAATCAGTACACGTGCTCAGCTGATAAGATCTGTTTTAATAAGGCCTGTATGCTTTGGGTGGCCTACAAGGAATCTAAAGGGCAGTAAATTGCATCTTGGAAAGGCAGGCTTTTTGGAAATGTGTCTGCATCAGGACTCTGGGGGATTTAAATGCAGAGGGATTTGCAAGGTTTGCATTTTTCATTCATTAAGGCAGGGCTGCTGCCAAACTGCTCTTCCTGTTAGTCATGCAGGGAGGAGCGCTCAACACTGTGGGCCACTCATAAATTACCATGTGGCCCAGAGCAGCCCAACTGTAATACCAAGGGAAACATAGATCTTGGCTCGAGCCTTATGAACAATTTGTGAGAAATCCATAAGCATTGAAAAATAACATGTTTACAGAGGGGTGAGAGACTAAGCCTATCCTTAAGTTCAGCCAACCAAGAATTAAGCTCGACTTTTGTCTAAACCAGTTGTGAGAACCCCAGAATTAGATGGCTGTAAGTAATCTATTTTTGTAGCACCCCATAAAAGAGTTAATACCACTAAATGGTACTTTAGTCTTGATCTGTGATTCTTATCCTTTTTTCTTTTTGGATTCTTTTTAGAGTCTAAAGAAAGCTCTGGACCTTCTGACCAGAAATTGCCCACAAATTCAATCATATGCACAGTTACGCATATGATTTCAGGAAGCTTGTGGCTACGCTGAGGCTCATCCATACATCTCAGGTAAGAATCCTCCCTCTTCATACTAGAAGCTCTTTCACGGTGACAATTGTGTGTAATTGTGAGCTCCAACTGTGTCTCATCTGCACAGCAGCCCTCCTGTTTCTGCCATACACTGTGTTACATACTCAGCAGTTCTAGGGTTTCTTGACATGAACTTGCAGTAATAAAGCGTCTATTTTTATAATGTTCTTTTAAATGTCCATGATGTTTATTTGGTTACAAATGCAGAATCTTTTCTTTAAATAACTTCTACAGTAGATCATAACATACCCTGGATATAGGAAAAGGAAAAATATTTCCTGCTCTCTAGCTCCAGAATCATCCCGAACCAGATTTACACTTAGGTGAACCTGAACGTGTCATGGGCACTACTGGCAATGGCCCACTCAGTGTCTGACTTCTGCTTCTTGTGATCTTCAGCTTTTCTTGCAACACCTTCCTGGAGCTGCAGAAAAAAGGTTTCTGCAAGCATTCCCTTGAGCAATTCCAGGGAGCAAGCACCATTCACACACAAAAGCATATGCTTTGAGTCTTCACCCAACATGGGTTATAACTGCCACTGAGTCCTTACTGTGCTGGGAACATGAATTATCTTCACCATATCCAGCAGGATGGATGCTGCCTCCATTATTCATTTGAGGACATGAAGGCCAAGAAAGCTAAAGTAATGTGTGCAGTCATAAGCTTACTAAGTGACAGGGTCACAATTTGAACCCAGAATTTTTTGACTTTAAAACCCTGCAGGTAGCTATGATATTGACCCTCTCAACTGTGGATTGCAAATCTGTCAAATATAATATTAGAGAAGTGGGCAAAGCAGAGATCTATTATTCTCCCTTCTTAGGAGACTGATCTGAGATCTCTAAGGAGCTGATACTTTCAAATCAGGTCATGCACTCCCACCAGGAGGCATCTGTGGGTGCAGCTCTTACTACTGAAAGGAATTAAAGATGAATTGTTAACTCCAAACATAGTGTGTTCCCAGGAAAAGCTGTGATGTAGATGAGTGTTGTCTTAGGTCCCTCTTCCCAGCCTTTTTTTCCTCCTTCTCACACTTGGGTAGCAGCCCTCTATTCATTGGTGAAAGTGCCCTGATGGAAAGGAGAGTTCAGGTGTTTTCTCACTGGTCTGTAAAGAAGTGGAAGTAGCTCACTGCACTGGCTTCCACTGCCCTGTAACAAAGAGAGGGGACAGGAGGAAAGGGTATTGAGGCTGAGATATTTGGAACCTGATAAAGCTGTGTACTGCAAGCTGGAGGTGGGGGTCAAGTTAAAAGGAGTGTCTTCTCTTTACTGGGATCTGATTCATACAGCAGATGCCCCTGTGGACTCATGGTTAGAGAAGAATTTGTTCTTTAGGCTGAGAGTATGTACGTCTGCCAACTTGGATGCTTGAATATTTAACCAGTTTTTTAAAAATGTTTTATTTTATTTTATTATATTTTATTTTGGGGATAGCAGGGTCCTCCTATAAACTCACCTATGGAGCAAAGTGTGGCCTTAAACTCACCAGGGTGTGCACCATCAGGCTTAGCTTCTTTTGTTAAAAAAAAAATCTTTATTCATTTATTTATTTACTTGGTACAGGGCTGGAGCTTGAACCCAGGATGTTGCTACTGCTAAGTATGTTATCTGCTGCTGAACTATTCCCTAACCCTAGCTTGAGTTTCTAGCAAGCCTGTCCCCTGGGAAAACCAAACAACCACGACCAAAGTCCAGACCATGTAGTGAAAAAGTTAGAGAAGCAACAACAGGTTCTGTTCAGTATTACACTTGTTAGGGCTTAGACAATGAAAATAGATCACTGAGATTATGCTAGAGTTTCTGTCCTAACAAAGGGAGGTCGTATGTGCATGGAGCAGAGCCATGGTCAGCAGAAGGCACTTGGTGGATGGAAAGGAAGAAGGCTGTGTTGGTATACACTGCCTGGCAACATCTAGGACAGAAGGACCAGCCTTCCCTTACCTCACATCACCCCTGAAGAGCAGCCAGGACCTCCTGACAATTGCTGTGACCCTGCACAAATGGGCCATAAAGCCTTCTTGTCAGGGGTATAGACCACTGCAGAGTGCTGCCCCTCCACACAGGGGGCTGAGCCCCTAGCCCTAGTAGGCAGTGGTGGTATAGGAAGCAATCTTTAGCAGCAGTACTTGGGAGATGCTGTGTGGTGGGGATAATACTTCTCATGCAATGCAGACTACAAAATTACTTAGTTAGATTCAAAGGCCCCTGGGGGTAATTGGGTAACACTGGAAAATTTATCATGGAGAATCTTTCCTACTCCTACTGAGAACCATATTTTGCTTGAGATAAAAAAAAAAATTGGACTATTCTGCACCTTTGCTCAGCAGGGACTGTGAAACCCCAGGACACTAGGCACTTTTGCTGGAAGTCTACAGGTGGAAAATGTCACCAACTAGAGATAATGTGTGTGGGGGAGCTAGATGTAGAGCTTTATTAGAGAGTCTGACCTAAAGGCCAGCAAGCAAGTCAGTGTAGGGGCCAAACAGTCCTGACTGACTTCTGTTACTTCTGTTTTTGCGTGGAGAGCAGTACTGCTTTCACCCTTCTGAATGGGGATTCTCTTTTCTGGGCAGGATTACAGCTCACTGAAGGGAAAGTGTGGTAAGGAGATGCTGAGGTTCATATTCAAAACAAGGCACAGAGTCCTGGAAGATACTAAAAGTTTATAAAGTGCCTTCTGCAAAGAGAAATATTCTGGGATTATTTTTCCTCTCTGCCTTTTTATAGTTTTCCTCCCAACATCCATCAAAAAACACATTTACTGAACATCTGTGTTCAGGTGCTGTGCCAGTCCTCGCTAAAAGTACAAGCTTAGGCAGAGGGCAGACCATGGTTCCTTTCCTAGTAGGAGTTCTCACAGGGAGAATACAAAAGGGGCAGAACACAGGTCACTATGACACAAGACCCACCAGGTTCACACACAGAGAGGGGAATCTGACCTTGTTGGGGGGAACCAAGAAAGACATCCTGAAGAAAGTAATGTTTGAGATAACCTTGAGAAACAAATAACATTCAGTTAGTGGAAGGAAGATCAAAGGTTGGATCTACATCTGCCAGCATGAGGCTTCACCTAGGCAGAGGTATAGGCTCTGAAGGCCAGGGGTGAGTCATAGCTAGGTGACCAGTGGGACTGAAGTACTGGTAGGACTTCTGGAGCAGTGATTGGTGTTTTAATTATCACTTCTGACATCACTGATATGATCTGTTTGCTACAGCATTAATCTCTGGAAGCAGTAGCAGGGCAAGACACAGATCAGGTGATAAAGTCCAGGGAGAGAGTTTTCTCATCCTTGGCTGCTTTTTTCCTCTTCTCACTATTCATAATTTCCTGTTCCTTCTGTTTCCAACTGTTACAGGAAGCAAACTTCACTGTCCACACCAGTAGGATTCTGTGTTCATTCCACTCGGATGATAGAACACTGAGGTTTTAAGTACATAGTCCATTTTTCCTTAATGATCAGTAAAAGACACTTACTGTAACTTTTTCTGAAGGCATAAATACCACATTTAACATTCCAATTTCTCCATATTGCAGTGGTAGAGCTAGCCATAACATATTCTAGTGCTAAACATTCATAAGATCTACCAGAAATTCAACAAGCCTAAGCAAATAACGTGTCTAAACAAAGAACATTTTGACTAATTTACATTAAAATTTGAAACAGTTTTCTGATTACGGTGTTGAATCAGTTTTAGGGAGACTATACCAGCCAGTTCTCCTTGAATTTGGAAAAGTCATGTGGATCTTTGAACTCTGTAGGGTTTTTGGCCTTATTCTACTCTTATGTAGAAGATTATTTATGGAAAGATCGGATCTCTTTCATTTGGAGGACATCGCAGCACAGCGGCAGGAAGGCTCACCAAGTCAAACCTGGTAAAGTTGGCAAACTTCCATACCACCTTGTGATTGAGTGGAGCATGACAGTGAAAGTGATGGCAGCAAAAGAATAAATCTAGAAAGCCCTCCCACCCCATCACATTATCCATGGAGCTTTACAAATTTATTATAAGCTCTTCTTTTGAAATACAGAACTCTCATTGAATAGCTGAACTCATTTGCCTTTTAGGGGTGTATATTAATTTACTTAGGTGAACTTTCACTCTCTTTTCACAAATTGAATCCAGGTAAATAGAAGTTTTGGAAGTATTAGTAAGGGATTGGAGGAGAGATGAGAAGGGGTGTTGGTCTCCAGGGTTGGACAGAGACAGGTATCTTCTTCTGCAAAGCAGAAGGCCCCAGTACAACTATGTGATCATGAGGCTATTGGATGGTAGACTGTACCAGGTTACTGGAAAACTCAGGAGCAGAAGGAGATCTCTGACAGAGGGGACAGTGCTGTCCCTGGGTGGAAGGTGGATGGAAAAGGAGACTGGGAGATGGGATGGTTGTGAACTTAGTGTCTCCTGCTTCACAACTGACTCAAGATCTGTTGTTGGAAATTACTCTCTGGTACATTGAGAAAAGCCTGAAAACTCCTTATTGCCCAGTTAGTGTCCGAATGGCCTTAAATAAATTAAAAGTCTAGAACTGATCCGAATTCTTTCTCTTTGTGTAGCAAGAGGGATCTGGTGGAGAAGAAGATCATTACTTTGGAGTGCAGCAGGCTCTGTCCCTCCCCTGGCACTGCCACCAATATGCTATGTGACACTGGGCATTTGGTGTCCCTGAGCACCCTCTTTCCCCAGGTGCTATGACAGGGCCAACAATCCCTGCCATTCATGGTTAATGCAAAAACTAAATAAAAAATCATAGTTTACCAAGCTTGGGAGGATACTTCAATAAGCACTATATCCCAAAAATGTTTTATCCCATTTTGGAATTCTGGAAGGACAGGCTCACAGTACAGAAGAGGACAGGGCTGTCCAGGTCTCCTCAGCTGCAGCTCATGCCTCCTGAGCTTTTTAACTGACTCATTGTTTCAGGGAACCTGAGAGCAAAAGAAGAAATGGACTTTGGTTTGCTGCCAACTAGAGCAGAGCCTTTCCAGAGCTGTCCCAAGCCCAAGGCGTTTCCCTGGAACTAGACCAGCCTTGAAAGGAGGTGACCTGGCTTCCCTGTGCTTGGCTTGCTTTGGACTTTCCAAAGAATACTGCCAGGGTCCTGTCAGGAGTGAGAGGCTGTTCTCTTTCCCCTCAAAGCTGTTTGTGTGAATCAATCAAGGCATTTTGGAGCAGGAATTTTTCATGTAAAGGACATTTCCCACAAACATTCCAGCCTGTAGCATGTCTTCCAGGCTAAAAATATTCCATGTGTCCCAACCACTAAAGCTTTATAAATCATCATTCTAACTGGTAGCAGTAATGATTTGTACATGTTCCTTAATTGAATGTCATACGAGGTTAAAAGAATCAATCGTTATCCCAGAACCACCTAATACATCATAGAATTAATTCTAGCCTCCTTAATTTGTAGGGTTTAAAGCACTTCCAAAAACTGTAGGGTTAAATAGAAAAAAGAACTGGGACTCACTTTGTGTTAGAACATTGATTACATCTATATGTGAACCCCTGGGATGGTCAAAAATTTCTGTAACTACTTTTTAGTAGATACATCAATTCATTTGTTTAATGGCAA
Source organism: Octodon degus (assembly GCF_000260255.1). Classification (NCBI taxonomy): domain Eukaryota; kingdom Metazoa; phylum Chordata; class Mammalia; order Rodentia; family Octodontidae; genus Octodon; species Octodon degus. The sequence continues at coordinate 2,559,983 of NW_004524836.1, read as the reverse complement.
ATTTTTGCAAAACACAGTTTATTAGGCAAAGCACAGGAATGTAAATACATCTAAATTTAACTCTACTTCTCCACCAAAAGGAAGATTAATAATTATGTGATCAAAATAGGAAATAGAATATCTGGGAAAGAAGTAAGGAGGTTAGCTTTATTATTTTCCTACTGCTAGGAAAATAGTTTGGAGAGGAACACATCATTTTCCTCTTTAAATATTCTTTTCTTTCTTTCTTTTTGTTCCCACGTGGCTGGTGCCATGAGAGGTAGGCTGTCAATTGGAAGAGGCTTTTGTGCCTTTGGAAGCCCTGGGAAGGCCCAAGTGGGACTCTTGGAAAAGGAAATTATCAGAGTTTAAGTCTAAAGTGTCCCCCAAGTCACATGTGTTCAGAGGTGGGACATTGGGAAGATGATAGGATCTCAAGGGTGCTATGCCTGCAGTGGACTGATCCATTGATCACTTCATAACTCAATGAGGTCTGAATGGAGAAAATGGGTCATTGGGGTCATGGCACAGAAGGCGACATTCTTGTTCCCACCTCCCCACTTTTTTCCTGCTACTTCCTGCCCCCACGATCCAGAAGTTTTCCTCTGCCAAGATGCTGTCTCTGTCTTGGAGCCAACGGAGCACCCAAGCCCTGGACCCTCTAAATCAAAAGCCAAATGAAATTTTCCTTTTTTGAATTTTAGGGTTGGACATTCTGTCCCAGTGTCTGGAAAGTGACTACTACACAGGCAGTGGCCAGCTGTTCTTGCCTTATGTAGAAGTGTTTGTCCTTGGAAATTGTCCTCTCCATCTGAAAGATAGGACCCTGGGCACAAGTTCTTTCTTTCTTTGGGGGAGGGAGTACAGGAAATCGATCTCAGGACCTTGCACTTTCCGTGTAGGTGCTGTGCCACTGAGCTACATGCCCAGCCCTGGGCACAAGTTCTGAGTGTAGATCAGTAACAGTACTTCTCAAAATGTGATTGGTAGATGAACAGCACCAGCACCACCTGTAAGACTGCAAATTCCATGCTCTGTCCCACACACACTGAGTCAAAATCTTTGTGGTTCAGGTTTTTTTTTTTTTTTTGTTTTGTTTTTTTTGTCTTTTTGAGACAGGGTCTCACTATGCAGTTCAGGCTGGCCTTGAGCTCACTTCATAGCCCAGGCTGCTCATGAGCTCACAGTGATCCTCCTTCCTCAGCCTCCTGAGTGCTGAGATTCTAGGCATGTGGCACCATGCCAGCTTATAGTTCAGTTTTAACAAGGCCCCCAAAGTGACAGTAATGCAGACTATAAAAAAAAAAAAAAAAAAAAAAAAGCTTAGTTAAGTGTTAGGTAAAGGGCATATTTTGCTCAGAAGGGACACATCAGATCAGAGGGTAGTGAAGTAGGTACACTGTCTGGTACCTGCAGAGAAAAGTCCGCCTAAGGAAGGATGGACTTGATTTGCTTCTTCAAGACACAATCTGGACACTGGCCCAGTCTTCTGAATAGATGTTTGTATTAGCATCTGGCACTCTGACTCCTAATGCTGGCCTAATCACTCTTTGTGGAAAGATCTCACGTAAGGCATTTTCCGGGGATCAGACGGGGTGTGCTTCTAGCTGGGCCCAGCCTGGACACTACAGGCTGCTCGCTGGGGCTGAGGCCACTTCGCCCTGCTCCTGGGCACCCAGTGCCTTCCTGCTACTAGTACTTACTGAGAGCTATTTTAAGCACTTTCAGGACCTCTCCCGTCCCCCACCCGAGGTAACCTGTTGTCATGCCAGCTTGCTCTTGCACTTACTGGTTTTGGTTGGCTGAGTGGAAGCAGGAAACTTCTGCATACAAAGTACAATAGTGAAGGATTCTGTGCACTGGATCTATTCAAGTCGCTGGTCTTTTTTGGAGACAGGGTCTCACTAGGTAACTTAGGCTGGCCTTGAGCTCACAGCAATTCTCCTGCCTCTGCTTCCAGAGGGCTGGGATTACAGGCCTATGCCAGTACACTGTGCTCCACTCAGATTTCTAAGTTTTGTGATTTTTTCCAGCATCCGTTATTTAGGAAAGGTTCAGGAGGACCATAGGAACATACCAATAGCTTTTTGTTGTAGATGTTACATTCTTTGTTATAAGTATCAGTTCAGTAGAAAGATTGCTGGTTTGTGAGGAAGTTCTAAGTTAGGTTTGAATCCAGGTTCCAGCACCTAGTAGGCCAGTGGGCTTTAGCAAGTTGCTTAGTTTTAGTTTTCTCAATTTGAGATAGGAATAATAATTTGCCCTGTCGAAATTAGAGACAATGGAGAGCTGGGAGATAGCTTGGCAGCATAAGCACTTGCCTGGCAAGCACAAGGTCCCAAGTTTGGTGCCTGGTACTGGTACTACAGGCATACTGGCCCCGTAAGCCTGGGTGTGCCGTAGCAGCCCGAAATTGGGTGTGGTGGCACGTGACTGTAATTCCAGTGCTGGGGAGGCTGAGACAGCAGGATCACTATGAGTCCGAGATGTGTAGCAAGATCCTGTATGAATAAAAAGAAAGAGAGAGGGAGAGAGAGAGAAAGAGGAGAGAGAAAGAGGAGAGAGAGAGAGAGAGAGAGAGAGAGAGAGAGAGAGAGAGAGAGAACGAAATTAGAGATAATGGAATCAATGCTTGATGGTAACTTCTATGATTAATATTAATAAAATGAGTGATCTAAGCTTGGATCTGAAGAAGAAAAGTCATTTTCTGTTTGACTTTGATAGAGTCACTTAGCTTAGTGTTGCTCTCCCACTTGGGTTTTGTTTGCGGTGCTACAGTTAGTACTGTTCTTTGGCCCATGATCCTATGCACCTACAGGGGCCTGAAAGCTGCAGGATATAAGGAAAAGAAAAGAGCGAAGTACAGCATTTATCTGTTTTCATCATGCCATTAAGGGGAAGGAGCACTTTTGCTCTGCTTCACTGTCTTGTTTGCTTTACTGGAAGGGGAGTGCCTTAGGAAAGCTAAATGAGGTTGAGGTGCCTCGGTTCTGGCACCAACTAGCTGCGCTGCCTGGGGCAAGTTGCTTAGCCTCTAAGACTCATTTTCATCATCTATAAAAGCAGGCTGATTTCTAGCATTCAGTGGTGGTGCAGGGTCAGAAACTCAAGTAACCCCAATTGTCAGCCTTATTGGAAGAGTGCAATAGATAAGTTTTATTTTTTTTTTATGTTTTTCTTTTATTTTTGACATCAGGTATTTTATTTTAAAGAAAAAAAAATAAAAACAATGGTACAAAATCTCAAAACAAGATTTTAGGAGAGTAACAAAGGCTAGTACATTGTCTATTGTTACTGCCAAAGTAGTTTCCCATATTACAAAATATAGGCAAGAAATAATAAGTAAACAACATAGGTACAAACCTCTGTTTTTTTTAAAGTCAACAGAAAATGGAAATGTACTTTTTAAAGTTTCTAATACTAAAAGATATCATACAATGTCTTTTAAATAAAGTGTAAGTCAAAGATACAGTATAAATCTTAGAACAAAAATTAAGATTAAGCAAT
>NW_004524836.1:2519934-2554730 GCF_000260255.1 Octodon degus | reverse complement strand
TATTTTTTGCAGGGGTCAAGACAAAGGTCCCTTTAGCATGAGAATTATTCTCTTGCACCAGGAGAAGGCACCTCCATGGCAGGGGCAGGATGTAGGTGATATGTGGAAGCCTTTTGCACTAATTGAGAACTGACTGCAGAGGGCTGGTCAACTCAAGAGTCGCAAGCTGCTTTCTGAGGGGATCGCTTTAAATCCGTGGCCTTGAATATTTTTCATGACACTATGTCTCCAGATGTTCTCTCCCACCAGGACAATATTTTCAATCTTCACTCTGATCTGTTGTGCTCTCATCTGCCAAATTGCTGTGTTCATTTCTTGAGAAGCTAATTCTTTCGCTTCCTTCGTATCCTGGAAGGCAGCTACAACGCGATCTTTTCTTTCTGCCACAAGAGAGGGACAGCTGGACTGCAAGCTTGAACACAAAGTCCAAAAAGCCCTGAAGATTTCAGGCCCTCCTCCTACTTCCGGGCTGTAATCCACCCATCTGAAGAAAGCATAGGTTCTCCACAAGCAGCCTCACTCCACTTGTGTCTCAAATTCTAGGTTAACTTTGTCACATTTTCTTTTCTTTCTTTCTTTCTTTCTTTCTTTCTTTCTTTCTTTCTTTCTTTCTTTCTTTCTTTCTTTCTTTCTTTCTTTCTTCTAGTACCAGGGATTGAACTCAGGACCCTGCGCATGCCAGGCAAGCGCTTATTCTACTGAGCTATCTCCCCAAGCCCACATTTTCTTAATAATGCTGCTGAGAGTTACTTGCCTTTGTTCTATTTTTGTTTTTGAATCAATATTATTTTCCTTAATGGTTGTGTTTTTAAATTAATTCCTGTATTTTAGCAGATACCATGTTAACTTGTTTATTTATACTTCTTTGTCTTTTTATGTAAAAGAGTTTATGATGACATGAAAGCCTAGTGATGTACAAGGAGTGATAAAAATATATGGTGAGGGGCCAGGGAGGTAGCTCAGAGGCATAAGTGCCTGCCTGGCAAGTGCAAGGTCCTGAGTTTGATCCCTGGTACAAAAATAAATAAATAAATACATAAATACATTAAAAATTCATGAAAGTTGAAGTTTTAAAAATGTATTATAATAAGACACATTTCCTTTAATCCCTCTCAAAATTCTGTTTACATTCATCTCATAATAGTTGCTACTCTCTGCAGCAGTTCTGGGAATCCTCCTTTGTGCAGGCTTTTGCAAGGTGTGGACATAAGTTTGGTGAGTGCCAGGACAGCAGGCTCCGAAACCATTCTGTCAGGCCCTCCTCTGCTGTGTTGACTGGATCTGGCACCGCGTGACTTCTGGCTCTTCCTCAAAGTCTAAATTACCAGGAAATTAAGCGTTTTTTAATTGATTCCTGATACCAGCCAGGACACTCACAAAAGAGGACTTGTAGGACTGTGTCAGAAAGTGACAAGAAAGATGGTATAAGTGTTTTCAAAGGGGGAGGAGGAGTGTATTGCAGAGAACTAATAATAGATATTTTACCATAATACATTTTTAATATTTAAGCATTCAGTGTGGTTTTTGATCATATCTCAAAAGGAGTACGCATGCTTTTGAGCTCAGTAGCTCCACTAGAGTCTTCTTGAATGTTAGCTCTGTGACTTGAGACAGATCCCTTAATCTCTCGGGCTTCAGTTTATTCATCCTTGGAAGGAGAACAATAATGCTTATTCCATGGGATTTTTGTATATGCTAAAAAGTAATATAGTAAAAGATTTTGTAGCCAGTGATGGTGCTGCATGCCCATAATTCCAGCACTTGGGTGGCTGAGGCAGGAAGACTACAGGAGTTTGAAGGCCAGCCTAGGCTACTGTGTTACTTTTCTCTCATTGCTGAGACTAAATACCCCACACCCAAAATGAATGGAGACTGGCGAGATGGCTCAGTGGTCTAAAGCACCTACATGGGACAAGCTTGGCAAAGCACAGGGACCACGGTTCGATCCCCCAGTACCACATGCCAGCCAGCCTCGCCCCCTGGTGGGCTGAGCTGGACACACACACACACACACACACACACACACACACACACACACACACACACACAATAAAGTTAAAAAAAAAAAGAAAAAAAAATGAATGGAGGAAGGGTTTATTTAGCTCACAGTTAGTGGAGGTTTCAGTCCATAATCAGACGGCTCCAAGGCAGGTTGGCGTGGCACAGGAGCAACCCTTCCAGGTGGCAGAAGACAGCAGAAGCAGCAAGAGCCAAAGGGGAAAAGCAAGCCTCTTTTCAGGGCATCCCCCGTAGGGTGAGTGTAGCACTCACACAATCTCCTGCATTTCTCTTATACAGGCTCAAGATGTTTACAAAGCGAGGACCCAGGCCCCCTGCAGAGTCACTTAATTAAACTTCTAAGCTTCCCAAACTGACTCGATGAACAACATCCAAGAGGGGGAAGGGTGTGTCCTTTTCCCCCCCGGGATGTAGAATGCTGAGGTACTTAGTTAAGCTTCTGGACTTCTCAGGTTGGCGCAATGTATCAGCCATTACAGCTACATAGCAAGTTCAGGGCCAACCTGAGCTCCATAAGGAGACCCTGTTTCAAATCCCCAACAAAGAAAAGATTTTGTATGAGGTAAACATTCAACAAAATATAGCCGTAATTGATGCCATTTATCTAAAGACACAAGGAAAGTAGTGCTTTTCATAATTTCCCTTTGAGGTGCTACTGTGCTCATTCTGTGGGTGCAGGAATGAAGCCCAGGAGAAGTTAAGCAATGTACTCAAAGATATGTAACTGGAAAAAGGAAGAAACAAAATTTAACCCTGATTTTTTGACTCTCAATTTAGGGTACCTGCCCACTTGTGATAAAAATCTAATTTTTCTGTGGTATCATGAAGCCAAAAATTGTCAGTGTCAAAAACACATGCTTTACCTGTGCCCCTTTAATCACTGATGGCTTCTACCTTGGAGTATAATTTTCTATGCATATGTATTAGTTTTTCAGTTCATCTATGCAAAAAAGAAAAAAGAAAAAGCTTTGCACCTGTCTCTCTACTCCTAAACTGCTGGAGGTGGTTCACTGCCCAAGTTAATCTGTACCTGCCTGTGGTGACTCACTTGGCGGGATCAACAAGTTCACATGCTGATGCGAATAAAGAACTGGGAGGGGACAGGCATCTTATAATGCATTGAGAAACAAGCATTGACATAACAAAAAATTGTATGCAAATAAAATGTCCTGTTTAAATAAATCAGTTAACAGAATGTACATGTTATAACCATTTCTAAGAAATGTTCTGCAAAAAAAAAATGTGGTTGAAGGACTTAGCAGATAACAAAATTAAAAGGTGCTCAGCTACTTGCTGAAATCATTTTATAGGCACCTTGTGTCTATCAAGTAGTGCTGCGCTTCATAAAGACTTTAAGCTATCAGTGATTCTGCATGGATAATTAGTCATTTCTGGTCCATTTCATGCTCTACAGAGTTGTTCCCTTTGAGAGAGATGCTGGGCTCAGAATTCACTTAATGATTCCCAGGACAATAACACTAATCAGTTAGACTCGACACAGCCAAACATTCTGTGTGGCATACAGGAAAACTTATATTGATGGCTAAGTCCTAGGAGTTGTATTTCTGAAACTAACCAACTTTAGGAATTAACTAGGGACTTGGGTGAGCTGAGGGGTGAGTTCACTGAGGTAAGAAGCAGTGGTGGCACAGGTATAGACTTGGCCCTCAGCGGTCTTTGTTTTCTCCCTCCAGCTTTATGACTGCTTTTTAGTGGGTTCTGTTGGGTGAGTCTGCTAAGTACTTTGTATCTTGATGTGTTCGTGTAGAGTGGTGTTTCTCAACTGGGCTCTTTTGCCCTCCAGGGGATACTTGGCAATCTTGGAGACATTTTCGGCTGTCACAAGAGGAGAAATGGGAGGCAATGCTACTGGCATCTAATGGGTAGACTTCAGAGATGCTACACAACATTTTGCATGCTACAGGGCTATTCCCAGGACAAATATTTATCCAGCTCGACAGTGCAGAGACATCTTGATTTAAAGAGACAAAAATGATATCATGAACCAGCCTTTCCAAGGAAATGTTAATTTTACTTTTGCAGAATAGTTTAGAGATCATTGCTTAAAGGTTGCTGTGTAAGTTTAAAAAACAGAATCATGCTGCTACAAGTCCTTTGGCCTCAGTGACACTTGCCGACAGGATCTGACTCAGCTCCTCCTTGCACACTGAAAGGTTATTGTTGCTCTCATTGGACAGTGTTTCTTTTTAAAAGCTTGGTTTTCTTCCAAAAGTAGTTTGAATCTTAAAGGTTTAGTCCTATACCACCGAGTTATCTCAGCTGTTTCTGGCCTATTATTAAGAATCATAAAGAGAACTTTCCAAACTGTCTTGGTTCTGGACTACAGGCTGCTTATTTTTCTGAGGCCAAGAAACCAAATGAACCTGTACCATGATTGTGCCACTGGCTGATTTGACAGTTCACCAGTGTGTGAAAAAGGACTGGCTAGTCAGAGCAACCAAAACTTTACAGTGCTTCTTCTTTCCTCCTCCTGAAGGATTCTCATAGGTAGCCCCTTGGGACCACACAGAAAATGTCCAAGAAGAAAAAAGTGTTTCCAAATCATACTTGTTTATTTCTCTTGAAAAAAAAAAAAAAAAAAAAAAAAAAAGCAAAGCAAAGCAGATAACCCACAGATGAGACAGTTTAAAACCAAGTCTGCTTCTGATCTGGGTGCTCTCCTTGCAGCTAGCCCGTCAGAATTCAGTGGCACCACACCAAGCTGGTCCAAACACCTGCTTGGTTTCTGAAACTCGAGTGGTGTGCTTAGGGTGCCAGGAATATTTTCCCTATGAAAAGACAAATAACTAAGGCTGAAGATTGGGAAGGAAGTATCAAGTCGTTGAATTCGGGCAGAGAAATAGAATTTCTACCTATGCAAATTTATTTTGGCCCAGGCACCTCTATCTCATTATCCTTGGAGGAGTATTCTGCCCAGCCTGTTAATGATATTTTACATTAGTTCAATGAATTCCTTTAGCAGATGATCAAAGTGATCAAAACATGGCAAGCTGGAGGACACAGCTGAAAAGTCCTGGAGGCTGCCTGAGTCAGAAGCGAGCACCAGAGGAGCCAGCTTCCCACAGCTGTGTGGCCTGCAGCAGCGCGGCCTTCACCTTGGATCCCAGGGACTGACCGTGCTGCAGCGCTTTCTTCCTTCCACTGCTTGAAGGGGATTATGAGAACAGAGTTGGCTCATAGTGCTGACATTAGCATTATGAATAATGCTTGGGGGCTAGACCTAGGACGCTGGCATCTGACTGCTGGATTCCCAGCACAGTTTACATAATCATGGCTGGCATGCCAGGTAAGCAGAGTGGCTGTCAAAGGAAACACAGGCAGCAGAAATCCATTGGGAGTGGATGTTAGAAATTGGATATTTCAGTAAGATTTTGCAATAGCCTATGTTGCTCCTCCTCCCTTCTTCCTCCTCTTCCTCTTTCTCCTCCTCCTTCTTCTTCTTGTAGTTTGAGTTTTATTTTGTCATTTTTAATTCATAGACTCACATAGCTTGGAAAGTATTCTTTTATTGCTATCTAAGTGATCTCTGTTTCTCTCTGTCTCTGTCTCTTGGTCTCTCTGTCTCTATCTCTCTCCCCCTCTTTATCTCTCCATGTTGGCTGTAATTAGTCATAGAAGAAATCCATGGCTTAAAATTCAGCAATCATATCTATATTCTTATTTAGACTTCTCTATATTGCTTAAATGGAGAAATGGTTTCAGTGAAAGAGAAACACGATGTGTTCTGATTGGTAGGACGTTAAGGCAGAAAAGCTATTTCATGTGCAGGCTTGAGGCATAAACAGAGAGATTTAACTTTTATAGGGCAGCATGAAGAAATGCTCAAGAACACTAATTATTTCTACAGTCGGGGTCAAAACAAACCTGTTATGGCTGGAAATTTTAAAAATAGTTCCTTAAAAATAGCTACTACCCAAGTAAGAGGCAAGGTAGTACACAGTGTTAGCAAACTCTATTATAAAGGACCAAATAGTAAATACTTTAGGCTTGAGGGTGATTTGTTTTGCACACCAACTACTCACCTCTCATGTAGTATGGCAGCAGCCATAGCTACTGTAAATGGGCTGTGTGCCCATGCATTTATTTATGGACACTGAAATCTGACTTTCATATAATTTTTATAACACAGAGTAGTAATCTGCTTTTAGTTTTGATCATGTAACCATGCTTAAAAGTAAATGCCTGCCAGGTTTAATAACACGTGTCTTTAATCCCAATACTCAGAAGGCTGAGGCAGGAGGATTGTGATTTCAAAGCCAGTCTGGACTATGTAGCAAGATTCTGTCTAAAAAATAAAATTAAATTAAAAAGTAAAAACCATTTTTAGCTCACAGACCATTTTTAGTTTATGGTAAAATAGATTTGCCATGTGGGCTAAAGCTTACTGACTCCTGGTATCCACTTATCAGTCCAATTATTTAAATATGTGTTAACCAAAAATTGCATTTCTGGTCAATTTTTATAAGCTATTATAACAGGAAACATAAAATGGCAACTTTATCAATGTATTTAATACAAGAATCAACTGGTTGAAATGGCACCTGCTCAAGTGATAACTGGGTGAAACTAATGGTAAACTGTTAAGTAGTGATAGAAAAAATTGCTGATTTTGGAAACAGATTTGTTCTAGAAACCTGGCCCCAACGGGCCGGCCAGATAGCTCAGTGGACTAAAGTGCCTGCTTAGGCAGAGCACAACGACAGAGGTTTGATCCCCAGTGTGCAGTGCCAGTCCTGCCCCTGAGGCACGCTGAGTCAGCAAATGAGACTGGGCGTGGTGGTGCACACCTATTATCCCAGGGCTTGGGAGGCCGAAAACAAGAGGATCACCATGAGTCTGATCTGTGTAGTGAGACCCTGTAGACCCTGCAGATCCTGTACCAAATACATTTTAATAAATAAATAAATAAATAAAATAAAAACGTAGCCCCAGCCACTATTAGTGCACTGCTTGATTTGGCTTAGGACAGATTATTTTATTACACTTCAATTCCTTCATAGAAAATGAGGATAATAGAAACTCTCCTTCATGGTTATTATGGTGACTATAAAAGATAGCATAGTGGAGTCCCTAGGACTCTGTGCTCCCCTAATAAACGGTAAAAAGGATGTTACAGCTTGTGTAGATGTCCCCCTAAAGCCTCACAGGTGGGGCTTTTCAGCAGGGCTGAATCTAGAGTGCGTGACACTGGGACTGATTTGTGGTGCAATGAGAAGATTAAGGATGTAAGTGCTACCCGCCCTAAGGTGTGTGGCCTGCATAAGATATAAGGAACAGAAGGAGCCTTGACATTTGCCACTTGCTTGTTTTTGCTGCCTTCTGCCTGCCACGGACCATGTCTCCTCTGCACTGCCCCTCTGCCAGGCCATGCTGCTGTGGGGCCAGTCCACTACGAACTGAAACCTTTACAAGCTGTGAGCTAAGTAGACCTTTGCTCTTTTCAGCTTGGGAGTCAGGTATTTTGTCTGAGCAATGAGAAGTGCAACGAAGACCAACATAGTAGCAAGAACTATTTAACTGATACTTGTACTACATTTCAGTGTCTTCACTTTCACAGTGGGAAGGTGTCATCATGCATTTCTTTGAATCAGACTTTTTTTTCTTTTTTTTTGTGGGACTGGGGATTCAACTCAGGCCCTTGTGCTTGCCAGGGAAGCGCTTATTCTACTGAGCCATCTCCCCGACCTTGCATTTCTTTGAAGTTCATGTGAAAATCACACTTTCTTAAATCTGTCACTAGTTTTATCCAACAAGCATTCTTTCATCCAAATGCATTCCTATAATCTCTTGCAGGAGTCTACATATCTAGACTCAAAATGAAACCAAGTCTATATTCTTTTCTACACAAACAGATCAATTAACATCTAAGACGTGTTTATCTTGAGCCTTATGTTGCTCCAGGGAAAAGCTTGTCAGGTTTGAATTACGATTTATACCTGAACATTGCTGTGTTCCTGACTGGCCCTTTTCATCAGAGCTACAGGACAGGAAAGAGTCTCTGGTTTCACTTCAGGACCTTGTATCTGGCACAGGACAGAAGTTTGCAGGAATAGTGTCAGTGTGGCTTTGGCTAGGTCATGTAATTGAGCACCCAGAAGAAAACAATTGCTCAGAGTTAAGTCTTCATATCTAATTCTTCAAGGTACAAGCATTCTATACAGGGGCCTGGGGTTTGATCCCCAGGCCTGCCGTGCCAGCCCCACCCTGGGGTGTGCTGAGACAGCAATTGAGACTGGGTGTGGTGGTGCACACCTGTAATCCCAGCACTTGGGAAGCTGTAAAACAGGAGAATCACTACGAGTCTTATCTAGTAATAAGACCCTGAACACCCTGTAGACCCTTCCCTAAAATACAAAGCATAATAGTAATAATAATAATAATAATAATAATAATAATAAGGAAATACCTGTCTCGCCATCTCTTATTGTGTCTGTACTAGGACAAATTTTGAAGAAAAATTTGGTCCTTGGGATCAGGATTATGATGAAATGAGCAAGGCATTTATCTTGGATACAAAAGTTAAGGATTGGCAAAACAAGCAAATAAACAAAGTCAGTACTCAACTTAGCATTTTAGTGTAATATTTTAAAAATCAAAGTTAATGCACGAAAATCTACAATGAAACAAAATGTTGAATAAAGAGCGGGTCAGTAGCAGAGGTTGCCAAGCCATAGCAGATCCAAGGTAAACGAAAAACACACCAGTTCTGACTCAGTGGACCTTGTCTTCATGGCCACTTCACCCTTGGAAGGTGTGTGCAAATCATTACTATAATTAAAACATTGGCTTAGAACCTCAGTTAGATCTGTTGTGCTATTAAATATTTCCTGTATAAGAAACTGAAATAATAAATAAAACCTATAATAGATATAGTAAAATGGAAAGAAACTGAACTTAAAGATTAATCAATGAAGATGAGAGAAAGAAAAGATAGGAAAAAAAGGAAGGGGAAAAAAACCTGCAAGTATATGTAAAGGAGGGCTGAGATAATTGGACTAATAATTTCCATCAGTTTTTTGAAAATAGCAATTAATGTTTAGAATTTTCACCTTGGCTAACTCTGTATGCTAATAAGTGCGATCCAAGCAACAACATCAAGGACAGCAAGGTGCAATTCAAAACCCATGGTTGAATACCTCTCATCTTGGTCTTCTAACTAAATGTGTACCACTTCTAATGTCTTATCAGTTATTATACTCTCTTTAAAATAATTTTTTTAAGGGTCAGCCAAATAGCTCAGTGGATTAAAGCACCTGCAAGCAGGCACAGGGAGCTGGGGTTCGATCCGAGGGCCTGCCATGCTGGCCCCGCCCCAGGGTCACACTGAGACGGCGATTGAGACTGTGTGTGGTGGTGTGCACCTGTAATTCCAGCTCTTGGGAGGTTGTAAATAGGCAGATCACTACAAGTCTGATCTAGTAGTGAGGCCCTAAACACCCTGTAGACCTTGCCCTAAAATAAAAAAAAAAAAAAAAAAAGTAAAAAAGACAAGAAAAAATAAGGTTTATTGAAAGCAAGCATTAAGATTCAATTATTTGTCCAATCTTGCATAACTATGCTTGTTAATCTGAGCAACAGATTTCCCAATCAAAAGAGGGAATATAGCAACAATTGCTAATTAGGTATGCTTGTTTTGAAAATCTGTAATACGTGTATTGTTGTATGTTACCCTATTTCTGTCTTTGTTTCTATTTGTTTTTGGTTTTGTTTTTACTCTTCAAAATAAAATAAATCTTTTCCCTTCTTCACTGTTTTCCCTTTCCACATTCTCTTCAACTATTCTGTCTTCTTTCTTCTGTTTTCACTCCCTCAGTTTTTCTTTTACTACTTTCTTTTGCACATCAGCCATGCCCATTTTGTCTTTAGTTAGATTTTGCAAGCAAAAGAATCAAAGAGCCCTTTATTTACAATAACAGAGTCTTTCTGTAAGTCGTTACTATAAGGTGCAAATGCCTGTGCTGATGGTGGTTTATATCCTCTTGTCTTGAGTCAATGTAAAGATCTCTTTGGCCATTCTCATGGCTCTCTTGGCTGTGGAGTCTTCAGTCTGGGAAGCATTTCGCGCTCTGTGAAAGCTGATAAAACATAATGAAGTCCAGAAGTCCCCCTTCAGTCTCTCAGCGGCAATCGTGGAGTAAGTGCTGGTGACAGCAATGGACTCCTCCTCTGTGACTCCCCCGCTCACCAGCACATTCTGTGGAGACAAGGGTTTGTAGGCCACATGTTTGAAGTGAACACCCTGGGCTCGGCAGCACGATTAACGTGGCAGCATCTGGCATTTGTAATCTGAACAAAAGCTCCCTTCCTCTTTGGTAATCTTTATCCCAGATGGGAGCATGGCTTGGTACCAAGAAAGTTTTCAGTTTTTCTCCCAGGGAGAGCTAAGCCAGAAGCACGGAACGCCCCTGGGAATAAGGGTCAGCGCTTTCATCTGTCCCAAGCAGTATCTCAAGAACCGTGAGGACATAACCTCTGGCGAACAATTTTTAATGGAAAGCAATTATACTAACTGATTAGATCCAGTGTTGTAATTCTGTAGCAGATAACCAGGCAGAAGCAGGATGTGGGAGAATTTTTACTATTTTCCAGAGTTTAACAATGGATTTAGCTTCCTTATTGTCAGCCTGAATATATGTTATAGTTCCTTTAGTGCCAATTTTAAGCTAAAACAGTAAAATAAACATGTGATGTGTTTACTCACGTAATGTCCAAACACACACCAAGTGTTTTTGTGGTTGGTTTGAAGTTTTGATTTGATTTTCTGTATTTATTTATTTTTCTTTTAAGAAACAATGTGAATATCCTGTGCTGGGATGAGGTGGGAGGTGGGGGAGATGGCTGTTTTTTCCAGAGGATGGGAAAACTGGAGTTAGTTTCTTTAGGTCTGAGAAGAGGGGAAGCCTTTTTCAAGCAGATGAAAGTACTCACTTTCTGGGGGAGGAGGAGTCGTGGTGAATCCACCATACTTACAGAGTTCTCCAAGTGGAGTGTGCTTCCGATTTGCGTTGTTTGGTTTTGTAGCCAGAATTTCTGATTTTCCTTTAGTACTGGAGATTGAACCCAAGGCCTTCCCGCTGGGTACATCCCCAGCTGTTTTTATTTTCTGTTCTGAGACAGAGATTCACAAGGCTGCTAAATGGGTGGCCCAGGCAGGGCTTGAACTTCTAACACTCCTGCCTCACCCTCCCAAGAGCTCTGAACTGCAGGCCTGGGCCGGCACATCCATTTGGAGCTTGGCATTTTTAAGGAGATCTCAGATGACAATGCTTCGAGAATCACTGACATTTTTATTGCTAGCATTTTAATAAAAAAGATTTCAGTGTATAGAAAAGTTGAAAGATTTTTGAATAAACATTGGTTTAAACCTACCATTGAGATTCTAATTTATTTGTTTATTTTTGTTGTAATAAAAACATTTCACATGTGGCCAGCCAAATAGCTCAGTGGATTAAAGTGTCTGCCTAGACGCAGGGTGGGGGAGTTCAATCCCCAGGTCTGTCATGCCACGCCCCCCCCCCCTTGGGGCACACTGAGACATTGAGACTGGGCATGGTGGAGTGTGCCTGTAATCCCAGAACTTGGGAGGCTGTAAAGCAGGAAGACCACTACGATTCCATCTACACAGTGAGACCTTGTATACCCTGTACACCTTGTCCTAAATACAACAAACAACAACAACAAAAAGGCACCTCACATTTAGGGCCAGCCAAAAAACTCAACTGATTAAAGCACCTGCAAGTAGGCATAGGGGTCTAGGGTTCGATCCCCAAGACTGCCATGCTGCCCCCCCAACCCTGGGGCATGCTGAGATAGCAATTAAGACTGGGTGTGGTGGCACACACCTGTAATCCCTGCTCTTGGGAGGCTGTAAAAGGCGGATCTAGTAGTGAGACCCTGAACACCCTGTAGACCTTTCCCTAAAATACAAAAAACCACCACCACCACCCAAAACATTTCACATGAGATTTACCCTTTTAAACAAAATTTTAGCACAATGTTGTACAATATCTCAAGAATTGGTCATTTTGTATCACTAAAACTTTGTAGTATCTGTTGAGCATCTGCTCCCATATTTCTCTCCCCCACCCAAGCCCTGGCAAACCAACATCTGACTCTAGCTTCTACAGGTGAGTCTGTTTTAAGTACCAGGAGTAAGTTGATCTTGTTGTCTTGCTGTGATTGATTTATTTCACTCGGCATATCCTCAAGACACCCATGTTGTTGAACATTGCAGGATCTCCTCTTTTTTAAAAGATTGAATACCACATTATTGTATGTATTTAGCACTTTTTCTTTATCCATCCTTTTATCAGTAGACATCTACCTTGTTTCTGTATCTGGGCTATGGTGAATGAGGATAAGAAAACTATAGGAACTGCAAATATCTTGTTAAGAGGCTGAATTTAATTCTTTTGATTCATGTTCAGGAATAGGTTGCTGGGCCATTTGATAAATATTTTTATTTCTTTGAGGAACCTTTGTTTCCCACAGTGGCTGCACCATTGTATGTCCCTCCCAATGATGTGAGAGTTCCAATTCCATATTCTCATTAACATTGTTATCTTCTTCATTTTGGTCCAGCCATCCCATTTAGGTGTGTAGTGATATCTCCTGGTGCTTTTGAGTTCATTTCTCTCATGATTAGTGATACTTAGCATCTTTTTGTATACCTTTTTGTGTATCTCCAGTTCTGGTCTCTGACATTTTTAATAAGTGAATGTTGTGTTCTGTTTTCCACCATTGAGTATCTAAGTTGGAGATTTAATCCCTAAGAGATACACGCATATTGTTTGTGCACATTTTGTCTAGAGATATACTTTTCCCTCACTTGTTTCCTTTGCTGTGCAGAAGTTTTTTTTAGTTTAATGCTATTACATTTGACCAATTTCTGCTTTTGTTGCCTGTACTTCTGGAATAATGAGGAAGAAATCATTGCCTGGCCCATTGTCATGGAGTTTCTATGTTTCCTTCTAAAAGTTTTACAGTTTCTTTTGTTTAAGTTTGTCATTCATGTTGAGGTGAATTTTGTGTATGATATAACAAAAAGTCCTATTTCATTCTTTTGTGTGGTCATCCAGGGCCCCCAATGCTGCTTGCTGAAAAACTCTAAAAACTATCCTTTCCCCCGTCCTGTGTTCTTGGCCAAAAGTCAGTTCACCATGGAGGTCTGGGCTTATTTCTGGGTTCTAGGCTCTGTTCTGTCGTTTTGTCTATTTTTATTCCAGTACCATACTGTTTTAATTGTTGCAGCTTTGTATGTAATGCTTTTTGTTTTGTTTTGTTTTTTTGTGGTACTGGGGATAGAACTCAAGACCTTAAAATTGCCAGGCAAGAGCTTATGCCACTGAGCTATTTCCCCAACCTTCGTAATGCATTTTGACATTAGGGCATGTTAGGCCTCCAAATTTGTTTTTGTCCCTCAAGATTGTTTTGGTTGCTTGGGGTCTTTTGTAATTCCTTGTGAATTTTAGGATTTTTTTTTTCTATTTCTGTAAAAAATGCCAGTAGGGATCTTGGTAGGGATCCCACTGAATCTGTAGGTTACTTTGAGGAGTTTGGGAGTTTAACCATATTAAGTCCTCCAGTTCATGTACATGTCATGCCTTTCCAGTTATTTTTATCTTTAATTTTTTTCATCAATGTTCCATAATAATTTTCAGTATACAAATCTTTCACATTCCTTAAGTATACCCGTAACTATTTTATTCTTTTTTGTGCTATTGCAGATGAGGTTGTTTTCTTAATTTCCTTTTTAAATAGATTATTAGTGTACAGAAGCACTATATATATATATATATTATATATATATTATATATATATATGGTATACGGTATATATATGGTATATGGTATATGATATATATATATATATATATAGTACAGAAGCACTATATATATATTATATATAATATATATATGGTATACGGTATATATATGGTATATGGTATATGGTATATGATATATGGTATATGATATATATATATATATATATATATATATATATATATATATATATATGGTATATGGTCTCACTACTCACTACACAGCTAGGACTCATAGTGATCCTCCTATTTTTAGCTTCCCCAGCACTGGGATTACAGGTGTGTGCCACTATGCCCAGACTCAGTGGCTGGCTCAGCATGCCCAGGGCTGGGGCCAGCACAGCATGTGGTGCCAGGGATTGACTCCCAATCCCTGTGCTTGCCTAAGCAGGCGCTTAGTCCTCTGAGTTATCTTGCCAACCTCACAACTGATTTTGTATTCTGCAAATTTACCAAATTCGTTTATTAGTTTCAACAGCTTTTTTGGTGGAGTCTTTAGGGTTTTCTACATAGATGTTATATGATACAGAGTTCAAGTATGGTTTATTAAGGCTCCTGGATTTTACTAACACTTTTAAAGATAGAAAAGTATTAAAAACAGCCAGATATTTTAAATATTGCATGATGTTTATTTTGGTAAACTGTAGGCATTCAGTGAATAAAGTTAGGTGAATAAAGTTAGATGAATAAAGTGAAACTCTTGCCTTTCTCTAAAGAAAGTTGACTTTGAATTAAAGGATGAAGGAAAGCTACATCACATTTAAGATTTAATGAAGACATATATTTCATTTCATTTCTTTTTTTTTTTCAGGGCAAAGCACAAACTCAGTCCCCTCTACCACAAATTATGCAGTCAAGTTTCCCACATTTGAGAAATCACGGGGATCAGCGTACACAGATGGAGTGGACACGCCCCTCCTGGGCAAACCACCTTGGTGATCACCGTACCTCCCCTGCCAGGTAAATACGAAGACACGCGTGTTAAACGTTGGGCACAACCATCAAGTAATTGTTCGGTGAGGAAGCAAGGTGATCTTTAACCAGTAATTAAGTGAAGACAAGCTGATCCTCTTGAGTGTGTCCATCACAACTATGCCGTAAGGAGAGAGTACAGTGATCTGCAAAGGACATGAGCTTTCTCTTCAGGTGACTTGATCTTCAATCCAGCAGTCGATATTTACTAGCAGGATTATCCTGTAAAAGCTATTAGTGTTTGAGGCCGCAGCTTCTTTTTGCTGTAAAATAAAGACAGTATCTATCTTATAGGTAACAGTGTAGACAAGATACATGTGTTGACTTGTGTGATACACGGAAGTCACTGAACACATATTACTCTGGCATGACTTCCCCATGGTTCAGTACTTTTCCTTTTGATTTTTCCTACTGTTCATCTCTCCAACTTGGGTTGTCTCCTTTTGCATGGGATCACCAGAACTGGTGAATTCTTGAAGGAGACTCTGCACATATCTGGAACTCTGTCCTGGAAGTTCTTTTTCTCAGACAATTTGTCTTGTGAACTCAAGCCACATTGGTCTCCTGTTATGCATCTCTGGCACCACTAGCCTTCATTTTTGTTTTCATGTTCAAGGCTTGAAAACTATTGTTTCCTGGATTTTGTCCATTTTTCTAGTTGTTTCAGACAGTAGAATAAATCTGATTGCTGTTATTTCATCTTGACTGAAAGTAAAGAGTCACTATTTTAAAATTTGTTTTTGTTTTAAGTTGTGAACTGCACATGCATAAGAATATTTAAAATATGTATGTATGGGGCTGAGGCGATAGCTCATCGGTCTAAGCACCTGCCTAGCAAGTGCAGGGACCCAGGTTTGCTCCCCTATACCCCATGCAGTGCTGACCAGGGAATCCTGGGTGCTCTGCTGGCCACTGCAACCAGGTGTGGGACACACACCTAAAATCCCATGGCTGGGGAGATTGAAACAGGAGGAGCAATCACTGAGCCTGAGCTGTGTAGTGAGACCCAGCACCAAATAAATAAACAAACAAATATTTGAAATAATGTATGTGTCTTTTTAAATTTTATTTATTTATTTATTGGCAGAACCAGGGATTGAATTCAGGCCCTTGTGCTTGTCAGGGAAGTGCTTATTCTACTGAGCCACCTCCCTGGTCTCCTTAGGTGTCTTTTTAATAATAAAGCAAACACTCATCAACCGTCATAAGCTAAAACATTGACAGTGTCTCCGAACTGCCCTCCAAAGTTCTCCCCAGCTTCACTTCTTTCCTTTCTTCCCCAGGAAAATAATAAAAGTGAATTCACATTTACTCACTTTCTTTCTTTATAGCATTATGATCGATGTGTGGATGCTCAAGTGATGTAAATGTTAGTGCTACCTGTTTCTAGACCATCTATAATGAAATACAGCTCAGGTATCCTTTAGGAAATTGTTCTGTTCTGTATTATTTTTGTGAAGCCCATTCACATATAGTGTCCCTGTTTTCGTTGCTCTTTAGTGTCCACACTTTATTTAACTACTCTTTGTGGATAGACCTTCGAGTGCTTTGAGTTTGGGGTTAGCAGCAGCAGTGCTGCTTTGGTCATTCTTGCTCTGCTTCCCAAATGCTTGCATGCAGGAATTGGACAGACATGGCTGAAGTTGCACTGTGTATACATGTTTTCAGTTTTTATTGATCACCGATCACTCACAATGCTCAGACAACTTTATTCCACCCATAGAGCTTGTCAGAGTTCTCGTTGGTTCACCTCTTCTACACATGGCATTGTGAGATTTTAGCTTTTGCAAAACTGGTAGACACTAGTAGATGTGTAAATGATATTTTATTATCATTTTTATCCCCTAATTTTCAAATAAAGTTGGTGAATACTTTTAATATGTTTGTTATTTGTCTAGCTTTTTGTTTTCTATTAATCTGTCCTTGTTTTGGGTCCAGTACTGGAGACTGAATTGAATCCAGGACCTTTCCATTGAATTGAATCCCCACTCAGTTCTTATTTTCTATTTTGGCACAGGACCCTGCTAACTTGCCAGGTTATCCAGGCCAGACTTGAACTTGCAATCGTCCTGTCTCTACCTCCCAGAGTAGTCTGTGTGCTTTTCTATTCTGAAATATCTTGTCACATTTTATGACACCACACATGGCTGCCTTTCACTCTTTTTCATGGTGTCTTTCCAGAAATTCTTAACTTGAGGCTCAGGAGATAGTTTGGTAGTATAAGGCCTGCCCAGCAAGCTCAATGTCCCAAATTTGATCCTGATACAAAAAAAAAAAAAAAAAAAAAAAAAAAATCTTAACTTTCATGCAACTGTATTTATCAGTTTTTCCCTTAAAACTGTCAATTAAGAAAAATCTTTGAAAAAAGCGTTCACTATCCTCAAGACTACGTGGAGATATTTTTACTTTATCATATCCTTAGAGAATAATTTCTTATCACTCACATTTAAAACTTAGGCAGATGTGGTGGTGCATGCCTGTAATCCCAGGTGACACTGAGATAGAAGGATCGCTGTGCGTTCAAGGCCAGCCTGGGCTGCCTAGTCTCAAACAACACATTTAGAACTTTACTGCACTTAGAACTGGTTCACTGATGACCTGAACTGCATAATTTTTTAAAAAAGTATATGTTTGCAGTACATAATGTTCACCTTCTTTGTATGGAGTTGTTATAGATACATAATGCACATCTCAATTCCTTCATGTATTTCTTTTCCCTCTTGGTTGCCCTCTCCCTCTGTCTCTTGGCCCTCTTCCCATCTGAAGAGCTCTATCTCCATGCTTCCATATTATATTGTATTTCACTCTTAATTTATAGTTTGGGTCTCTCATATCAGAAAACTCACATTATGTTTAAGGTTGTGTGTTTCATCTATATGCTCTGAAGAGAAACCAGAGTTGTGTGTTTCATCTATTTCATTTAAGTGTGGTGTCAAGGCATACCAATCCTTCTACAAATGACTCAAGTTATCTTTCTTTACAGCAGATAAATACCTGATTGTGGGCTAATACCATATTTTCTTTATCCATTCATCTAGATGTTAATGACATATGGGCTTCTTCCAGGATTTAGCTATTATGAACTGCGCTGCTATAAACACAGGTAGGCACATATCATTGCAATATATCTTCAACTCTTTGAGGGAAATATCTTCAAGGGGAATAGGTTGGTTAAATGGAATTCTAGTTTTAGTTTATTAAGGAATCACCATTCTGATTTCCAGAGTGGTTGCACTAGTTTACATTCCCGAGCAATGGAGAAGAGTTCTTCTCTTCATTTTCTATTAATCTGCCCTTATTTTGGGTCCAATACTGGGGAATGAACTGAAACCAGGACAGTGACTATTTTGTATTATGGTGTAGGACCCTGATAAATTGCCAGATTATCCAGACCAGATTTGAACTTGCAGTCCTCCTATCTCTGCCTCCCGGAGTAATCTGTGTGCTTTTCTATACTGAAATATCTTATCCTATTTTATGGTTTTCCCTCATTCATTTTTTTATTATGGACAGTGTGTTATGGGCAATGAGCACTTGGTTTAGACATTTAAATCTTTCACTTCTCTATTTCTCTTGCTTCCAGCCCTTGGCAAACAACCTAGTCCCTCAAGCCTAAATATTTCTCCTTGTATCTCCTGAGAACAAAGCTATTTGCTTATTTTTTGTCTATTCATTATCAATTGCTGTCATCACCCAATTATTCTTTAAAGCTTTGTTTTTTAAAAATACAGGGCGGAGTAAAGGGTGAGTCATTACATTTAGTTGTTACACATTTTTTGTCTCTAGTTTAGAAATTTAGAAAGTTTTCTCCTATCTCTGCTCCTTCCTTCCTTCCTTCCTTCCTTCCTTCCTTCCTTCCTTCCTTCCTTCCTTTTTTCTTTTATAACATTGCTGTTTCAAAAAGTTTAGGCCAGTTGTTTGTGCAGAATTCCTCTCTGTTTTTACTTGTCCAGTTGCTTCTTTAGGATCCAGTTCAGGTGAAATGTTTTGGACAGGAGCAGCACCCAGACGACCAGGTGGTCAGGGCCCCGCAGCCTGGGGTGCATGTCCTCTTCACTACTGCAAATGTTAAAATCAGTTGTCGGATTAAGGCAGTTTCTGCCAGATTTTTCTACAGTAAAAGTTTCTCTCAAATTGATAATATATCGGGTGAAATCTTGTGACTATGCAAATATTTTTCCTAAATAATCTTTCACCTACTATCTTTGAAAGCCACAAAGGGTTTTATTGACTGTTTTTGCTGCAGTGATTGTAAAACAGGGATTTGCTGTCTCCATAATGCTTCTGCATTTGTTAGCCAGGAGTTTTCTGTAAAGAATAATTTGTTTCCACCTTGACTTTTTGGGGTTTTTGGTGGTGTCAAGACAATCCTCCTGGATGCTTCCATTCGGTGCTCGTTCTGATGAGGCGCCAACAGAGGTTTTCTCACCTCGACTCCGGGGCTGCCCGCGCATGCTCCTGGCTTTGCACACTGCCTCCACGCCTGGAGCTGCTGTACTCGTCTCCAAGACGTTCCAGGTTCCTCGAAAGCCTGCATGGTGTGATCAGAAGCTATAGCAAGTGTGTAAGTTTTTTCAAAGGTGCACTACAGTAAATCACATATTACCATGAACTCGCCCCCAAAATTCTCTCCCTTGCTGTGCACACCCTTATTTCATCATTCTGGCTACTTTTATTTTAAAGGTGTTTTTTTTTTTTTAATGTATTTAGTACAGGGTCTCACTATACAGATCAGACTTACAGAGATTCTCCTGTTTTCAACCTCCCAAGCACTGGGATTGCAGGTGCGCACCACCATGCCCAATCTCAATCTCTTAGAGCGCCCTGGGGGCGGGGCCAGCACAGCAAACTCAGGGTTGAACCCCAGTCACTGCACTTTGCCTAAGCAGGTGGTTTAGTCCACTGAGCTATCTGGCCAGCCCGTTCTTGCCACTTTTAAAGCAGTTCCGGAAATCCTTTTTAATGGTGCCCGGAAAACCTGATGTGCTCCCAGGTGGGGCTTTTTGGAGATGGCTGGATATAGGGGGTGTGAATATGAAAAAGGTTGTGTGGTATCTGGGTTAGTTCCCTAGCTGGGTTAGCATAGTTCTGAGTGTGGTCACATGTTTTACTAAGAGTGAAGCCCCACCCTGGCTGTGGATGGGACCAATCAGTAGGTTAGCAGCCTGGATGCAAGATAAAGGGATAGAAAGAAGGCAGGCTTGCTAGGTACTGCTTCCTGTCTGCTCTACCATGAACTGTTTTCCTCTGTGATACTCCTCTGATACACAGCCTTGCCTCAGAGCCAGCCAGCTTCGGACGGAAGCCTTCACAAACGATGAGGCAAAACAAATTCTTCCTCCTTCAACTTGTGGGTATTGGGTATTTTCTCCGAGCAATGAGAAAATAGCTAAGATAGCTAGCTACGCTGCTGTGGCGGCCTTGATGTTCTGAACCGATTGAAAACATTGAGGTTTCCTGGTCTCCGTGACTTGGGGGAGGAGCCCGAGGTTGCAGGCAAGAGGGGAGGTGATGGGGCCAGGGAGATGGCTCAGTGGAATAAGCGCTTCCCTGGCAAGCGCAAGGGCCTGAGTTCAATCCCCGGTTCCTCAAAAAAAAAAAAAAAAAAAAAGAGGGGAGGTGAGTAGGGAGCGTGAGGACTCACTTTACAAGCCTGCCTCTCTGCAGGGGGCGCTCAGCAGCGGTGTTCGCTGTACATTTGAACATACCTCGGACAGCACTCATGAAAGGAATGTCTGAATATGCCAAAGAAGACGTCTAGACCGAGAGGATGAGTGCATTCAGGGTGATGGACAGTGCTAGCGGGAGATTATCGGCAATGTGTCTTTTCCTGTCATATATTCTTTATTGTGTACACTGTCTTCATTATTGTATGAGTTTTAGCAGTTATATAGGTTTTTTTTTTTTTTACAAATTTACCAATTCACTATAACTTTTTAAAACCACAACTCATGTTTAAGGTCTTATATTTCTGCTTCTACACATTTCCCACCACAGACTCAGATCTCTCAATTTCTTCCTTCACCTTCCTCACTTTTTCCTAGCTTTCCTCAGTTTTCCCATTCACTTCAGCCACTGTGCTGTTGCTACTAAGCACCTCAGGACACTTCTATTTTTTCATCATTGAAAGAATTAAGAAATAACTAATTCTCTAGAAATAGATAAAAGGAATAAATTCATAAAGTCAATTGTCAGGTGAAATCTAACAAAGGAAAAATAGAAAGCAGATACATATGTATACACATACACAGTGTGTATCTCATGTAAGATTAAGTTTCCTAGTGCACATTAGTTGCACAGATTAAAGGGCTTCATTTTGGTAGATGTGTGTATGCACGGAACAAATTTTGGTCACTTTCACCTCCTTACCCTTGTTCCTTTCTCCTCTTATCTAGTGGCCCTCCTTTTCTTTCACGTTCTGTCTCTCTTTGTTTTCACAGATGAGAAAATATAGATGATATTTATCTTTTTTAGCAGATAAATAATATTTATCTTTCACAGTCTGGCTTATTTCACATAACTTAGTGATCTCCAGTTCTATCTATTTGCCTGCAAATGACGTGGTTTTGCCTAACTTGCTCGATGAATACTCCCCCATGGGGTGGATATCTCACATTTTGCTTATCCATTTGTCTGTTGATGGGTACCTATGCCGATTCCACAGTTTACCTATTATGAATTGGGCTGCAACAGGGGTATACAGGTAGAATACGATTTCTTTTAACTTAAACATCATGCGGTTTGTTTTCTCCAGCTTTTGGTTTTGCGAAATGCGGAAAAGAGAACATTTCTCTTTTTACTTTGTAAACTCCTTTGTTATATATTTCACAATGAGATCATATTGTTTTTACAACTAAATAGCTCAAGAAGCCTTTAAACCTTGACCCTATTGAAACAAATCCTGTCCTATCTCAAAATTACTTCCAGAGAATTTAAAGAGATAAATGGAAAAGTTAAATCTTGGAAAAATAAATAGAAATGGATATCCATCAATCAAAATTAAGTGAAAAAAATAAGAAAGTTTCAAGAGTTTTGTACTTCCACATAGAAGTTAATGGCCACCCTGTGCTTTTAAACAGTTTTAGTGTTGTATTAGGAATTTTTGATGAAGCAAATTAAGTCAGTAGTTAGCTTTTCAAAAGAGTTCCAAAACCAAAATGAAAAAGTTCTCTTGGCCTGCTGCACCATTAGAACATCTTTGCTTGTGTTTTCAAAAGTCAAACAGCGGGAGGGGGTGCTAGAAGAGAGTCAAGCAGGCAAGGATGAGGGGAGACAGCTGTCAGGGAGACGGCAGCTTGGCAGGAAAAGGCAGACGAACACGTCGGGAGCATTTCTTACTATGCTACTCATAGACTCTTTCCTTTTCTCTCTGGCCATAGGCAAGAGTTCCAGAGAAGACAGGAAACAAAATATCATTTAAAAAGGAAAGTTCTGGGCCACCAACCACCTGGTCAGGCCCATTAGTCTGCATCAGAGGAGGTGACAGTGGTAAGGAGAAAAGTACTGCAGTTCTTGGCACTAACCTTGGAGGAACGGGCACTGAAAGATTTCTGACATGCCGTGGAGGATCCAAGCCTGGAGAAGTGGACTAATTGTCAACAGAGGAGTCCTCCTAACAGGAAAGGTGAAGTTTGACAAGAGCTTAGCTGCCCCAACTTCTTTAACTGTTGTGCCAATCTTTTTCCAGTTTAAGCTCATAGTTGGAAATACTGATTAATCTTTATGATTTGATTATTTTTTCCTGCTAAATTGAGGAGCTTTATTTTATTGTGGGCGTGTTTATTTCAGAAGAATTACGGAATGGAATAATGTGCTAGCATCGTCCCAATAAATTACACCTGTAAGTGGCCTCATCTTGAAAATCATGAGGTCACCATCTAACCTAACTCCTAGTTTGGATGGCTTGGTTTAGTGGAGGCCAGGAATATGCCCCCTTCAAACTGAACCTAGCTGGTCAACCTAGTCCAATATTGAAACTATTCTTTTTTTTTTTTTTTTAAAGAAAAAGTTTATTTACTTTTTTATTTATTTGGTACAAGGTCTTGATATGCAGCTGGGACTCATAGTGTAGTGATCCTCCTGTCTCAGCCTCCCCAGTGCTGGGATTACATGTGTGTGCCTCCACTCCTGCTGGTCTTAGTGGCCGGCATCAGCACAGTGCACTCAGGGTTCCCACAGGCACAGCATGAGGTTCTGGGAATAGAACACCCCGGTGCTTGAGCTTGCGAGGCAGGCACTTAGACTGCTGCTGAGCTATCTTCCAAGCCCTGAAACTATTCTAATCATACCTAGAGGTGCGATGTAACAATTTCAGCTCATTCTACCTCGCCCAGCACTGTGTGGGGCCCAGATGTGACCAGCGATCTTCTCCTAAAGTAAGAAGCAGGAGACAGAGAGATTAGGGAAGGCCCCACATCAGACCCAGCATGAAGTGTCCGACTGCTTGCTATTGCAATAAGGAAGAGAAACAATGTTAGTTCTATCATTGTCCTAAACAGGCAATATTGCCATACACAAAGCCTAGTGTGTCCATGTCAGCCTACAACTTGACTGGCTACCACTGGGTTTGCTTGCTTGCTCTATCTGTCCCTGTCTCTGTCTCTGTCTCTGTCTCTGTCTCTTTGTCTCTGTCTCTCTCTCTCTGTGTCTCTCTTTCTCTCTCTCTCTCTGTGCACTCACAATTACTTTTACCATAACGCTCAGAAAATTACAGACCACTTACAATTTACAAATAGGAATTATAGAAGGTAGACTTCGTTTTTCATTGTGTCCTTTTTTTTTGAAGTTTCTACCTGTCTTCTTAGGTCTGCCTTCTGCTAGCTTATTGTATGTAATACCAGAGGTTGGCACTGCTTGGCAGCTCATCTGGCTTGAGTTGTAGAAGTCTCTCATTCTGTCATGGTCACTCACTTTGTGTGACCTCGGGTTTAGGTGCTTATACAGTGAGTCTATACAGTGAGTTCTCTCTATGTGAGCATGTAGTGCTGAGTACTAAGTTAAATTAGACCTGGAAAAGCTCAAACTCTGTGTGCTACATTCTGCCCTTGCCTTTTGTTTTTCTTTTTGTTTTAAGGTCTTTCCCACATACACGAGTAGCGTTTTGTATTTGTAGTGCAGCTTGATTAAGGAAAGGTGGAGTTCCTTGACTTTGTTCTCTCCTTGTCTGGCTGACGGGACCAATAGATAATTACTTGTTGCTTCCTGTTGAGATTTTTTTCCTGCAGCTCAGGATGCCAATCAGGATATTAACAATATTCTCTAAATGTGTATAATAGGTAAATGATCAGCTTTCTCCACATGCTTGCCAGAATTTGGGGTTGTCATTGTTTTCATTTTAGCTACTCTGATAGGTATACAGTAGTATCTTATTGTGGGTTTGATTTGTGTTTCCCTGCTAACTAACGCTGCTGAACATCTTTTGTGGTACTTATTTATTGTCTATCTTTTGTGAAATATCTATCCACATCTCTTGCCTATTTTCTTGTTGGATTATCCCCGTTGTGTTTTGAAAATTATTTATATTTTAGGTGCTAGCTCTTTGATTGCTGTATGATATGCGCATATTTGTTCTGTAGCTTGCCTTTTTTTTTTTCTTTCATTTTTTTAGTACTGGGAATTGAACTCATGAGCTCATGCTTACCAGGCAGCTATATCTCTGACCTTTTCTTTCCTTTTCAGGTGGGTTTTGTTCATTTTTGTTTTTATAAAGCAAACATTTAAAATTTTATGAATGTCAATTTAACATTTAAAAAAAAAATAAATTGTTCTTTGGTGTCAAGTCTAAGAACTCTTGACCTTACTCTGCCTCCTGAAGACTTTCCTCTAAGTGTAGACTTGTGTCTTCTATTAAGCATGGGGACTTTTCAGCTGTAATTTCTTTACATACTCTTTCAATCAACCCTTGTGTGACTGCAGTGATACAAATGTTCACTCTTTCATTATTTTGTGACAGTAGCTGTCTCAAGTTCACTACTTCTCTTTTCTGTTCTTTCTGCTCTACTACAGGGCCCACTGTAGTGAACCTTTTTTTTTTTTTTTTTACCTATTTCTCTTACAATAATTTTTCAGGTTGTTATGGCTTAAATGTAAAAACATCCCCTGGAAGTCCTGTCTCCTCAGAGGCAGGACTTCCAGAAGGTGCTTGGATCTGACTTGAGCAGTGGATTCACCCACTGTTCATGCCATAATTTGATAGCACTATTGAGAGGCAATGGGGACAGGAAAGGTCCTTGTGAGGGGGTGACTCATGAGGGCATGACCATGGGAACTGTTTGGGTTCTGGACCCATCAATTTCTAGACCCTGGCTCTCCCCGTCTTTCTGCGCTTCTTGGCTGCCCCAAGGTGAGCAAAACTCCCTAATGTCCTTACCTTGGTGGCAGCCAGGCATGGATCAAAGCCTCTGACACCATGAGCCAGAATCAACCTTTCCTCCTAGAAATTATTTTGCTCAGGCACTTCATCATAGTGACAAAAAACTAACAGACAATTCTATAATTTCTTCTACTTCTTTACTGAATTTTTTTGGTTTTTAAAAATTTGTCTCAAGAGAATTTATGGACAGTTGAAGCATTTTTATGAGGCCTGATTCAAAATCCTTGAAGGATTTTGAAGGTGTCAAAGGTATCTGACCTCTGACTTTTCTTGGGGTTGGCATCAGTTGATTATCTTGTTTTATTCAAGTTGTGATTTTCTTGGTTTTTCAATTGTATCCTGGACATGTTGTCAATAATGTTACGAGACTCAGGGTCCCATTTCCATGTTTTGTTTTAGCAGGCATTTATTCTGGGTTTGGCACACAGGGGTTAGCCTAACTTGAGGGGCTATGGTTCTGACAGCAGTTTAAGTTCCGGAACCTCTGCATTATTATTTTAGTCCACCTGGTTGATTAAATATCCTTGGGCTCCCCCTGCACCCTGCTTATGCTGACTGCAGGAAGGGAAGGATGATCCCCCAGGCTTGAGGGTGGCTGATGCGTGGTGTTGTGGTCACTTGCCCCATTCATGCCCCTGTTCACTTTAGTGTCTCTTGGCACAGGAGAACCTTTGTGCTGTGAGATGAAGAGGCCTCCTGACAGGGCAGACCTGTGTAATGAGGTCTTTGCTGCCAGTTCTACCCACCTGCAGGTGTTTCTTAGCAAGAAAGTGGGATGTCAGGCCCTGTGGGGAAGAGCAGGAGCCTCCCTTGCTGCTCTGTACCCAGTTAATCCAAGCCTGTGGAATCTGGTGGTCTGAGGTCTGGAATCCTCAGAGGGCTTCCAGATCCTTGTAAGAGAGGACGCAGCTTGCTCTGTTTACCTTCACTGCCAGGTTTATGCAGAAAACATTGACAGGGCTGGGTAGCCTTTTGGTATTGGCTGTGAGGATGCAAGATACTCTGCCACTGGCCTGTCTCTCTTTGCCAGAGTCCCAAACCAATTCATCTTCTTGAAGTACCATTTGTAGTCCTCTTTTGATAGTTTCTCATGCCTTT
Organism: Octodon degus; assembly: GCF_000260255.1. NCBI lineage: Eukaryota > Metazoa > Chordata > Mammalia > Rodentia > Octodontidae > Octodon > Octodon degus. Next base: position 2,528,427 of record NW_004524836.1, on the reverse strand, counting down.
TCCAGAGTATAGTTGAGTAGAAAGACCACAGGCCATCTCATCCAGGCTGGGTATCTCTCTGTGTGTTGTCTTCTGCTATCCCGCTGGAGAAGTTGAAGGGGGTCTGGGAACAGAAAACTGGGTTATGCGGCAGTTGGAATCATGGAAGAGTTACTTCTCATTGGCTCTGAATCCAATGAGTTACTTATAAGTTGTCTCTGTTACTCTTCTCTCCTTGCTGGGACAAAATATTCAACACTCAAAATGAAGGAAGGAAAGAATGGTTTATTTAGCTCACAGTTAGTGGAGGTTTCTGTCCATACTCAGCTGGCTCCAAGGCAAAGTGGCCATGGCAGAAAACAACCTTTGCTGGTAGAACCAAAACACAGGAGAGTGGAATCAGCCCAGGCAGCTAGCTAGCCTCTATCCTCTCCTTACAATGTAATGCAAATCACCCACCCCAGGGCCAGAGTGAAATCCCAGCATTGGATCATGAATCAGTTACCAACTCCAGAAACTGCCCCATGACTGCATGAGGCTTTAGGGGGACAACTAGACACAAACCATAACATACATTTATTAGATTGGTTTTTTATTTTTCTCAGAATGTTTTCCACAACAATCTTTTGCCCTTGCACAATTTTGAACAACTGCAACAGTATTCCTTGCACTCTCAGTACCTCGGAGCACCACCAGATATGTGTGCTGAACAATGTGAATTATTCTCTCTCCCTGATCCTACTCCATCTTTGTCTGAATGTTGTCCAAGCTGTAAGTAATATGTCTAGGAAGCAAGAGCAAACTAGGAACTTAACATATCACCAAGCTCTAGTAACTGCAAACATCATACATGGAGGTTACATATAGGGCCTAAGTCATCAATAATTATCTTCTGAAGGGCCAGAGAGATGGCTCAGTGGAATAAGTGCTTCCCTGGCAAGTGCAAGGGCCTGAGTTCAATCCCTGGTTCTACAAAAAAATTAAAAAAATTTAAAAAAATTATCCTCTAAATGAATGACTCAGTTGTAATTTGTATTTTTAGCTTCTTAATGTAGCTGAATCTGTTTTTTCCCCAGATTGTGATGATCTTTTCTTCAGTTGCTGCATGCTAGAACTTGGAAGTACACTTTGGCTGTATGTTTCCATCGTTTCCTCTCCTCTCCATACAACAGGCATCTACAAGTTCAGTTCATTAAACTTCTCATGAATGGTGAAGGGCACGTACATGTCAGGATACAAAACAATTGGCTTTAGGAATATGTAGTAAGACCATCACTAAAATCAGCAGTTCATACAATTGGGAATTGAATAAGCTATAGTTCTCTCCTGCCCACCCTTTATTCTTGAGCTACATTTAGGGGCCCATTGCAGTTTAAAACATACATAACACACGACAGAGATTTGCATAATTCTCACCAAAGACTCTAAGACTAGTAAACTGACACATGAACTTGCTCAGTTTCTTAGGGGTTTATATTCTACCTTAAGCAGAAGCTGCTAGCAAACACAACAAACTTCATTTCAGTGGTGGGATACTGCCCTTGTGTTCAATGTAGCCGTACCTTTGAAATGACATCTCCAAGTTCCATCTCCAAGTCCATAGACCCCTATCCTAGGATGTACGCATGTTGCCATTACTACTTTTTCAGTCACGTTTCTTATAAGCAATATGCAAAAAAAAAAAAAAATGGTGCTCGTTTTCCTATTCTTTTCCTGTCCAGCCCTTAACAGTGCCTGATATTAACACAATAGAAGCTATTATTTAATAATTAACTATTTCAGACACCAGGGGAGTGAGAAGGAGTCAAAAATGTAAAGAACTGGATGCATCCCCAAGAACTTGTAACTTTGGTGAGAAAGACTATTGGGTAAATAACTAACAATAATGTAAGTCATTGAATAAATACTAGGAAGAGATTAAAATGATCAGGCCTGATAGACTCCAACGGAGGGAAGTTAATTGCTATTTATGGGATCAGGAGAGGCTTTTCAAAGGAAGCGGCTTTCAGCAGCGTGCAGGAATAACACACTCTAGCACATGGGAAATTCCTTCTCTAGAGTGCATCTTCCTTTTCCTGACTTCTACTCCTTTTCCTGAAAGGAGAAATTTTTTTACAAAGTCTTCCTGTGACTAAGGGTCTGCTTCCTGTGCAAAATCCTGAATAGCACTCGAGGATTGAAAAACATGGACCTCTGTGTAGTAATAATGCATCCAGATCTGGATGTATAAATCAGGAAGGAAAATATTAACCAAATTTTCAATCCAGATACTATTCCAGGGCCTTTGGGAATCTCTGTTTTTGTTTCAGCAATTGGATTTTGGCGCATAAGTAATCTCAGAGGGCAGCAGTGCTTCTAATTAGATCTTAGTACTGCTGACTGATTCATTTAAGGGTGTGAGCACTTTTTTCTTAATTAGATTCATGGTGTAATTAAATTTTCCAATGACCAAGAGAGGTTACATAGACTTCAATAATAGGGTTTTTCCAACTGAAGGGTCCTTAACTCTATCAAGAAGAATATATATTATATAATACCTATTTGTGTATTTATAAAGAATATATATGTATATAAACTCCATTGAATGTTTTAAAATCATAGGACACATTTCATAAACTATTTTGTTACAATACTGTCAAGTTGCTTTGGGATTATCTCATTATTCTTCAGCAGGAACCTGGTCACAAAACTTGGAGAGGCACTAAATATCTTTCTGTCCCTTAGATAGTATTTTCAGCACAGTAAGGTTAAGAACCTCACTGTCCTAGAAGTACAGTACAAGAATTATTACTGTATCCATACTGTGCGCTTGTTTTGAGGCTATAAAAGAGCCTGGGAAAATCTTGGTGTGTAATAATACTTTTCACTCAACCATTTTGAAAGAGGACTGGCAGTGGGGGAGAAAGAGTTAAAATGGATTTTCCCCCCAAAGGCAGGGGAAGCTGGGGAAACTGAGAGAACCTGAGGCTAGCAGGAGCCCTTAGGCAGCTTCTGAGCCTGTACCATTTTCTTCCATAGCAGCAGAGAGGCCAGGCTCTGGCCCCAGGCATGGGCTGACCATGGAGAGCTGTGGCACACAGGACTCCCCAGAGGCTCACTGTATAACTTAAACACTTCCAGGCCTTCTCTCCATGAGAAAAAGTTTGTGCCTCCTTATTGTCAACAAAACTCATTAGGGACAAACCATTTAGTATTTATACCTTACAAGTAATTCTCATCCACTCCTAGTAGTGTCATTACAGCAGGCATCTCCTCCAATAGATTGTGGTCTGCTTAGGGCTAAGGACCATGTTTTATAGATTTCATCTCCATAGGATATGGCACAAGTCAGGAAGCCTATCCATCCTTTTATCCCCCTAATTTTAAAGAGAAAAACCAATAAAGACAACGATAAAAAATTGCAAACAAGGTATGCGGAGATTGACAATGATTAATACATTGTGTATTGTTATCTTCAAAGTAGTTGCTCAGATTACAAGATATAGGCATCAAAAACTGATCAATGAGACTGGGAGTGATGGCATGCGCCTGTAATCCTAACACTTGGGAGGCTGAAAACAGAAAAATCACTACAAGTTCAATCTATGTAGTGAGACCCTGTCCTAAATATCTGGGGGCGGGGGGGGGGATGATCAAACAATAAAAGTGTAAACCTTTCTTTGCAATGAACTAATGGAAATTAGTAGTATGATTATCTTAGCTATCTTGTATATGTATATTTATTTTTCCTTTTCTCTTCCGTTTCTCTTTCCCCATCCCAGCTGTTCTTTCCAGTTGTAGACTGATTCCTAAGTATTTCTCTTATTTGGATGCAGTTGGACAGGGGACTGTTTCCCTAATTTCTCTCTCAGTGTGTTTGTTGTTTGGGTACAGGAAGGCTATTGATTTTTTGAGCGTTGACTTTGTATCCAGCTGTGCTACTGAATTTGGTTATTAAATCTAGAAGTGTTTTGGTGAGGTCCATGCATCCTTTCGATCTATTTCATTTAAATCAGGCCTAAGGGATGGCTACTGCTTTTGTTTCTGGTACCAGACAATTCCCACTTTCTCAGGACTTGTTCTCCCCTCTGTCCATTTGTGAATCACCAGAGGAGGCCCTAGAAGCTGTGACTCTCTCTTGTTGGCCAAGCAGGACACCCAGGAGTCTTTGTCTTATACAGCTGCAGTGTTGAGCTAAGAAAAAGAAATTTCAATTTTTGCTCATGAAAACCCAGCAGTCAAAGAATGGGAGATCTCAAAACCCTCTGCTTCCCACACACACTGCCATTTGAGAGGTGCAGCTTCCATTCAAACACCATGATTTTCCTCTTGTACTTGGTCAAACTTCTTTATCTCATGGGAATTAGGCCCAACCTCCAGTCTAGGCACAGAGTAATACTAAAGACATAACCCAGGGGTAATCTACTCATAATAAACTGACCATAATCAGAAACGTAGTTCTGTGTAAAGAGACATGCCATGCTAAGAAGTCTGTTGAGGGTCTTCCAGGAAGTACTTACTGCTCCATGAAAAAATAATTTAAAAAATAAAGAAAAGATTTTCTTTTTGTATCTTAACTATTCCCCCTGTTTTCTGCTTCCCACCTCTGAATGGAGTGCCTGCTGTTGACACAGCCACCCTGTGGTCATGTGGCAACTGGACAAAAACTACCTGGTTAGATGAAAGATTCAAAAGAGATGGTTCCTTGATGACCTTGTTCTTCGCAGAAACATCTTGGACTATCTAGAGTGTTATTTTGTCATTTCTAAAGTCATGTTTAGATTTTTTGTTATTAGTAGTAAGATATTTGTAGAAGATATATTAGATGACCTAGATATTTTACCTTTATTCCATTCGATTCCCCCATGTACTTTCTATGAATACTTCGGGTAACTAGAGTAAATTTCTACTTCAATTCAGCCAAAGGAGCATTATCTTATGATGTCAGCTAATATTTTTTTTTTTACAATACAATGAAAAAGTCACTCAAATAGAAGGAATAAATCATACTTCACCTTTGTTGAGATTTGCTTTTCAATTTGAGTTAGCTCTGGGTAGGGAGAACAGTGACCTTATTGAACGGTATTACACTCTCACCTCTGCAAAGAAGATGGAAGAATTAGAAGAAGGCTTGATCAGAGAAAGGGTGTCCCTGCTAGAAATGGAAGCAATGCAATTTAGAGTTGCCACTTTATGCCTTAAGATGAAGGTGACTTTATCGATCACTTTCCCCTTTGGCCCCATAATCTTCTTGATCAGAAAATTTGGGACACTACCGAGGTACATGACGTTACAGTGGTCTTAATCATCCAGTAGAAAAGTATGAAGACGAAATATAGGAAGTAAAGCCATGTTGTTATGTTGAGCTGTGGGGGACTCAGGTCAATAATTTCTGACATTGCCAGTTAAACAGAAGACCCAATGCTATTGTGGGCTACTGGTCTCTTTTAGAATATTTTGCTGAGTTTACACACCTATAATATTCAATAACGGAACTTAGAAAAAATGGGGTATAACTATGAATGTCCATTTTGTATCTGTGTATTCAAAGTGGTTGGGATAGATATATAGTTGCATTCTCTTAATGAATAGAATGATTTTTTCTAATGGTGTTTGTAAGTAGGATCACAAGTCTGCATCTTGTACAGCAATTAACCACTAAGAAGAATATATGCAGTATATTATTTGTTGAAACTATACTTTCAATTTGATTTGAAACTGTCTCATTGCTATATGTTTATCAATAAAACTTCGAAAAGAAAAAAAAAGATGAAGGTGAATTCAACTACATCTGAGCAGCAAGAACATTTGAGATTGTCATAGCCCCCATTAGAGGGATAATCTTTAGTAAGAACTATAGAGATGTTTCACATGCTTTGACCAAGTAATACAACTCCAGAGAATTTTTCCTAGGGAAATATTTTGACAGATGTAGGACAGATGTTTCAAAGTGTAATAGAAAAGAAAATAACAAAAACAAATTAAACTAAGAATAATTTAGTAAGTTACAACATACCAACAAGAATATGACCATTAAATATTAGCGTTATAAAAGCTAGGTAAGCATATAGAAAATGTGATATCATTGTTTAAAAAGGAAAGAGCTATACATATGATTACAATTATAGGTTAGATCAAGAAGATAAAAATCTGCAATATTTGGGTGCTAAGTGGAGTTAAGGGTAAGTTCTTTTTTTTAAAATGTAATTCTAAGGTGTTTTATTGTTCATGGAAAACATTGTACAATGTTAAGATTATAAGCTGCACATAGAAAAAAGAAATTTCCCTCTCTCTAAACATCATGTAAAATTGAGAATATGTTTGCTTTCTGTTTGTTTATTCTTATGCTGAACCACCTGAGTGACACTTCCTCTGAGAAGTGACAGCTCTGTCATCTTAGGAGACACAAATGTTCAAAGCACAGCTCGTCAGGCCTCAGCAAAGTGACAAGCTGCAGCCTAAGGGGCACCTGGGGCCTTATATTCCTCCTGCCATGGATGCATGGGGTTCCTTGAAATTCTCAGATTAAAAACTTGATCCCGAATGTAGCAGTGTGAGAGATGGGACTTCTGAGAGGCTCCAGGGTCACAGGAGCGCTGCCTTCCCTAGAGGATGAGTTGTGTTTTCCTGGAACTGCATTTCTCATGCATAGATGAGTTCAAGCCCTCCCCTGCTGTACCCTTTCCCATCCTTCCACCCTCCACTACATGAGGACCAAGGACAAAGCCCCTGGCCTTGGGTTTCCTGGCCCCAAAACTATAAAAAATAAGTTCCTTTTTTATAACTTACCAGTCTAGACACAGTCTATATTTCTGGGAAAAGATCTCAGTGAATACAAGTAGCTCCTCAGGAGAACTGATAGACATTTTTATGGGAAGAAAATAAAATTGGTAACAACACTAACAACTGGGAAACACTCACATTTGTACTTTCAGATGAGGAGCACCTGGGAGTGAACTTCAAGATGAAGAATACATTCAATTCTAGGTCTACATGTGTGTCTTCAGGCAAAATAACTAAACACCAAAAAATTATGCACTTCTCATGTACACAGTAAAAAGAGAAAATACTAAACAGCAATGGTCACGTTTAATGACATGAACAGACCTGTGTTCTGAAAGAACTGATCTGAACAGAGATGACCGTAGCTGGAGAGAACCTGCACGATGGGTAGGAAATCTAGCGTCCCCCGTCCCAAGAAGTGCAAACTGCCTCTTAGGCTTGTGAGAAATAGCAATGTAGATACACCCGCATATATTTGAAATACAGTTGCCCTCACCACTCAGGAGAATTCTGCCTTGGTGAGCATTTGGAAATGTGAATGAGAATTTTGTATTTCCAGGATGATCACGTAATATTCTCAATTAAGGGAGCAAGGGCTAGAAATACTAAATTCTACAATATTGGAGTCTTTTTTGTTTTTTTTCATTTATGTATTTGGTACAGAATCTCATTATGCATGTCGGACTTGTAGTGATCCTCCTGTTTTCAGCCTCCTCTGTGCTAGGATTACAGGTGTGTACCACCACACCCTGACTCAGTGAGTCCTGAGGGCGGGGTTGGCATGGCATGTGGGACCCGGGATCAAACCATGGTCCCTGAGTTTGCCAAAGCAGGCGATTAGTTCACTGAGCTCTCTAGTCAGCCCTAGTCTGCTCTCTAGTCGATTTGTAACAATGAAAATTTAGGCCCTGTGAAATTCCAATATAGAGTCCATAGACAAATGCTATTTGGAAAATCAAAGCCAAGAATGACCTTGTAAATATAATAAAAAATGGAGAAATTGCAAAAGAAAACCATCCTTTGGAAGGTTGAAACTGGTTTTGATGCTAGTGATTGGACAGATGAGAAATACCTCTGGTATATTAGGGAAAGCTTATAGAGTATCTTGTATAACAGTGTTCTGGGCAAGTCTAAAGAAAAACTGCTCTTTTGGAGTTTTCTGCAATAGGGAGATATGTTTTGAAAGTGGAGACATAATGAGATTTATTTTAGATAGGAGATTTTAAAAATCAGTTTTCAAAAAATCAGTTTGCCATGGTTTGGCAAACTCAGGGACCATGGTTTGACCAGGGTTAGGGTTAGGGTTAGGGTTAGGGTTAGGGTTAGGGTTAGGGTTAGGGTTAGGGTTAGGGGTTAGGGTTAGGGTTAGGGTTAGGGTTTCCAATACCTGTTGGAATTGTTACTGGCCTTTGTATTTTCTTTAGGCTTTATAACTGCATGTAGATTTCTGGCATAGTAAATCTGATATTGGAGGGACCAAGCTAGTCCCATATAGGTAGAAATTATACGTTACATTTAAACTTTTAGTCTAATTTTCACTCAAAACAACCCAACAGTTCTTGTGGCGTTATTGATACACGGTCTTGCCTTATAGTTCGTACTGGTCTTTAACTGACTATGTAGCCCAGGCTGATCTCAAACTTGTGACAATTCTCCTGCCTCAGCCTCCTGAGTGCTAGGATTACAAGAGTATGCCACTATGCCCAGCTCAATACTTTAGGTATCTTACATTTTTTTTCTTTCAGTTTGGTG
>NW_004524836.1:2503491-2511879 GCF_000260255.1 Octodon degus | reverse complement strand
AAGAAAAGCGACGTGATGTCCTCTGTTGTGCTGTAAAGAGGAACATTTCAGTCCCTTTTTAGTGAATGAATAGAGTTCCACTGTACATGCATACCACGTTTTCTTTATCCATTCATCTGTTGGTAGGCATCCGTGTTGACTCTTATCTTAGTTAATTTTAATAGAGTAACAATAAACATGGGAGTGCAGGTGTCTCTTTCATATACTGAGTTCATCTCCGTGAAATAGCTAGACCACATAGTAATTCTACTTGAGGAGCTTGCATAGTTCTAGGGAGGAGTTTTAAATCCACTATCAACAAAACAAAGCAAGCGTAGCTGCTGAGGTTCGATCCCGCACCTGCCCGCCTGCCGTGCCAGCCCCATGCGTGGAGCGCACTGAGACGGTGATTGAGACTCAGCTTGGTGGCGTGCACCAGTAATCCTAGCACTTGAGGGGCTGGAAATGGAATCACTATGAGTCAGATCTGCGTAGTGAGACTCTGTAGGCCCTGTCCTAAACTCAGAAAACAAACCAGCAACAAAAAAAGAAACAAAACAGAAAACAAGGAAAATAAATACTAGAGTCTACTTTTGAATAATGAATTACCTTATGTCAGGAAAAAACCCTAGGAAATTAACAGCTAATTTTAATATCATTCTACCTAACCCTACAATGTTTTGTTTTTTTTTTTTTTGTATTGTATTTTAGGACAGTGTCTACAGGGTTTCATTGTGTAGATCAGAGTGATCTGCCTGTTTTCAGCCTCCCAGATGCTGGGATTACAGGTGCGCACCACCACGCCCAGTCTCAGTCACCGTCTCAGCACGCCGTGGGGCCAGGCCAGCACGGCAGGCCTGGAATTGAACTCCAGGCCCCTGCGTCTGCCTAAACAGGTGCTTTAATCTGCTGAGCCATTCGGCCTGCTCTCCTACAATGTTAAAGGAGTTCTGGAAATACCACCCCCAAATACAAGCTGCAGTGGTTGATACACTGTGTCCACTTGAGAAGTTTAGCAGCTTAATGAAGCAACTCAGCCAGGGTGGCCAGGGTCCTCACTCTGGAAAGGACTAGAGCCTTTGCAAGAGGGTAAGGAGGTTGTATGGGTGCTACACTCACCCTTACAGTAGAAGGGAAGAAAAGGGGCTTGCTCTCCACTTTGCTCTTGTCGCTTTGCTATCCTGCCACCTTGAAGTGTTGCCCCTGTGCCAGCTTCCCCTGCTTTGGAGTCAGCAGACTTCAGACTGAAACCTCCACAAATGGTGAGCTAAATAAACCTTTCCTATCTTAATTTTGGCTGTTCAGTACTTTGTCCCAGGAATCAGAGAAAAGTAACCAAGGCATGCCGCTTTAATATATGCTTTGATATGCCTTTGAACTGAGGACACTTGCAGGAGGTCAGGTAAGCAAAGGCTGTCCTGGGCTCCCCTCGCCTGCTAAAGTCTGATCCCCAGAACAAACTCAGTTCTCACGATTTACCCCAGCAAAGAGCCCACATTGTCAGCCAGGGTGTATTAAATGGGCTCAACAGAAACTGGAGGTCCACACTGTGCTGGCTGTCACCTGTCCTCCTGAGGGCTGCCCTTGGGACCCAAGAGACTTTGTCTGTTTGATGAGACAGTCCTGGGTCACTCCAAGCTTCTGTCTGGCCCCCTCTCCTGATGCCTCTCCTTGCTGCCCACCAGAAAGCCCCCAGCCTTTGCTGCTTCCTGTAGCTCAGGACCCTGCCTGAGCCCCCTCTGGCCCTTCTTGCATCTCATACGTTGCTGGTTTTTCTTCTGTTACTCTGGTTTTCATGTGAATTTAATTTGTAACCCATCCAAGGAACTCAGAACGGTGGATGGAAGACATCCTTTGCATCCCTGTAGTGTTCAAGGCTGGGGCACAGTGGGGAAATGCAGGAAAATGATGCTCAGGGGCTGCCCGCTCCATTCTGCCAATTTCCACTTTAATCCAGCTTGGCTTAACCTTTAGGCTGGTGTTTATTCACATGAAGGAAGGTATGTAAATACATCCAGTGTAGGAAGGCAGAGCTGGAGAAGCTCCAGCTTTGAAATTGTGGCAGGTGAGAAGGTAGGAGAGCCCACCCCAGCAGCACATGCCTGTCCAGGGGCCTAGCCAAGAGACAGAACTGAAAAGAAACTCTAAGCAAATATTTTTTCAGTTAATGGGCACAATTACTGAAATTTTACCTAACACTTCAATCTTGCACTGCAGTTCATTTTCCTTTCCATGTTCAATATCCAACCTTCATAAAATATACATTAGCAGAGTTAAATTTGCTTTAGCAAGCTTTTAAAAAGTCTTACGAAACTTGTGGAAATGTGCTTTGGCTTGGCCATGAATTTCAGGCTATGAATTCCAGGCTGTGAGTTTCATTTCTTTTCTGTTACCCCTTCCAGATTTTTTTGGTCCTATTTTAAGGAATATACTGTGAGCAAGAAAGCAATTAAAAGGGCTGGCCAGATAGCTCAGCAAACTAAAATGCCTGCTTAGGCCCAGCACAGGGGCAGGGTTCAATCTCCAGCATGCTGGCCCTGCCCCCAGGGCGCACTGAGACCACAGTTGAGACTGGGCATAGTGGCATGAGCCTGTAATCCCAGCACTTGGGAGGCTGAAAAACAGGAGGATCACTATGAGTCCAATCTGTGTGGTTAGACCCTGTACTAAATACATTTAAAAAAGAAAGCAATTCAGCTCTGCTGTCAGGCATAAGAATGAGAATTTACATGAGTTAAGAATATGATCTGAAGAGTCCTTTAGTGGGATGAAAACCTCTCAAGGATCAGCAGCAGCTTTGTACCTGTTAGTTGACATATATTCATGTATTATAATTCAATACCTGTCTTTGCTTCTTTTTAATTTTTTTTTTTTCAGCACTGGGGACTGGACATGGAGTTTTTGCACTGAGATATAGCCCCATCCTTTCCTTTTTTAAAAGAAGTTTTGGGATGGAGTCTCATTAAACCACTCAGTTGCAGAGGCTGGGCTCAAAATTGGGTCCTCCAGCCTCAGCATTCTGAGATTACAGGCCTAGATTAATCTTTATTCAATTACTTTTTTATTCCTGTTATGATTATTTCTATCAAAATTATTCCTGCCATAAAAGATTTGAGATTATTAGTAAAACTATATATAGTGAATAGAATAGTAAAACTAGGAAGTCAATTAAAACCCACTGTAGGGTAGACAAAGAAAAATAATGGACCATTTACTATATTCATGTCTTTAATCAAAACAAACAACAAAACAAATGTTATTTACTGAATTTGAACATAGAAAAGTGCTCATAAAATGCATAATAGCAACTCATGATGGCATCTTCAGTGCCCTTGTCTCACAGAAAAGTTGGTGATAACTGGAGAAAAGTTGGTGATCATTTGCTTTTTCTGACCACAACTGATAATCAAAATGTACAGTAAGCGGTGTCATGTCTTCGGAGTCCCAGACCAGCTGTCCACATCCCCCAGGGAGCTTCCCTTCCACTCGTTTCATCCCTGACTCGGTGGTGAGGACTTTCCCTCCCTTGTAGCTGCCTCCCTCCCTGAGACCTGTGAGGCGGTGCCCAGAGTGTGCTTCGATAACTGACCCGGATATCACGCCTCACCTGCAGCCCTTCTGGGGGAGAAGACGGAGCTCCAGGGACCCCACACTTTTTCCTGTTTGGCCTTTTGCAGTAAAAGAGTAAAGATTCCATTGTTATTCTGCCTGTCTTAGTTGACCCCTGCTCCACCTGTCAGCTCAGCTCTAAGTCAGAATTTGAAAGAATTAGATACCAATTTTGGAATAAAGTCGTGGTTTGCATTCTTGGTCCGGGTGAACGGACGCTTCTTTGGAACAGTTGGGCAGCTTTCTCCCTGAAGGCAGATCATAGTCTTTCACTAGATTTTTCCAGGACGTGGGGCTGATGAGGACAGGAAGTTAAGAGACCAGCGTGCTTTGTGTGCAGCCTCTCCAGAACTCAAGTTAGAGTTGATCACTCATTATGGTGCTGTTAAAAGGTGGGGCTCTGGAGGAAGGGGCCAAGCCCTCTGGAATGGGTTGGTGCCATCGGGGACTTGCTTAAGTCCCTTCTTTCTCCCTTCTGTCCCTTTCTTAAGTAAGGACATAGTACTCATCCCCTCTGGGAAATACAACAGGGGCTATTCTGGAAGGACAAACCAGGCTGTCTGCAAACATTGGACTTGTATGTCCAGCCTCCAGAACTATGAAAAATCAATTTCTGCTTTATAAATGACCAGCCTCAGGTATTTTGTTGTAGCAGCACAGAAGGACTGACACGGGGTCATATAGCCTACTCCTCAGATTGAATCCCCTGGGAGAATTTGGTTTTCTCCAATATGAGGATAAGAGTAATTTGCCTTGGGCTTTATACAACTTTATGCATTTTCTTAGAGGAGGACAGGATGTTCCCAAGGTAGTTTCCAGACTCTTGGAATACAATTCTTGTACACGAGTATAGGAAAATCCCTATTCTATTGTAGATTTTAAACAAACATGAGTATTATGGACTAACTTTCCCTTCAGATTCGTATGTTGAAGCCTTCAGCCCTAAGGTGATTATATTTGTAGAAAGGACCTTTAGAAGGCAAATTTTTTTCTGTATTTTAGGGAAGGGTCTACAGTGTGTTCAGGGTCTCACTCCTAGATTGGACTCCTAGTGATTCTCCTGTTTACAGCCTCCCAAGTGCTGGGATTACAGGCTTGCACCACCATACCCGGTCTCAACTGCTGTCTCAGAGCACCCTGGGGGCGGGGCAGGCATGGCAGGCCTGGGGATGGAACCCTGTGCCCCTGGGATCGAAACCACTCCCCTGCACCTGCTTACAGGCGCTTTAATCCCCTGAGCTATTTGGCCCACCCTTAGAAGTCAATGTTAAGGGGGACATAAAGGTAGGTTCTTTCCCTTTGGGGTTAGTGTCCTTATAAACAAGGGAAGAGGAGAGAGGAGAAAAGAGGATGTAATGGGAAAGTGGAAAGAGATAAAAGAGACAGAGAAAATACATGTTCTAAATATGTTTCTGTTGTTGGTCTTTAATTTCACTCTAATGTGGTACAGAAGCTTACTAAGCAGGATTTGCATTCCTTTGGATATATTAAGGTATTTATTGTTATGAACACAGTCTATTTTGAAAAAAAAATACTCAGAATAGGAATATCTATGAAGATAGAGAGTAGCTCAGAGGATTTAAGAGGAAGGGATTAGGAGACAGAAGCTAGTAGGTAGAACGTTTTGATTTGGGATACCAAAAATGACCTAAGTTTGATAGTGGTTATAGTTGTAAGTCTGTCAATGTGCTAAAATCTGTTGAATCAACCCTATATTTTAATTTCACAATGGTGTGTAAGTTTGTGTGATGTGTAAATTTTAGGTCCATAAAGTTGATTTATGCAGAAAAGAGAGAGAGACTAGAGCTCGCTCTTATTTGCATGTACAGAAAGTGATGGATGGGAGGACACAGCAAAGAGGCGGCTGTGGGCCAGCCGGGAGGAGAGGCTGCCGGGAAGCCTCCCCTGCTGGCACCTTGGCCGTGGACTTTCCATTCTGCAGAGTCCTGAGACAAATGATTTTACTTGTTTATGCTATCTTATCTCTGGTATTCTGTTATGGCAGCCTGCCTGAGCAAATTAATACAATAGGGAAAACAATCCATATAAAACTAATGCTGTAAACACAAAGCAAACAAAAAGTCTGGCAGGGCTTTAAGCAGTTGCTGTAATGTGGGAAAGCACTATCCATTTGCCCTTGACTTGAGAAAAAGTTCCTTCGAGTAGCAGAGGTTTATCGACACAGGATTATGTCTCAGCCTCTGTGGATCTGATTATGCCTGTTCTTTAAGGGAGAATGGCATCATATCATTTAAAATAATAGTAAGTGCTTTTCAGTGTTTATAATTTAGCTTTTGGAAAAAGATTAGGATATTTAATTACAGTAATTACACGTATGCACATATATGTAATCTACAAAAAACCCCATAAACTTTAATAACATAAAAATTAGAATTGATAAGGTGAAAAATGGAGTTGGAGCAAAATGTAGCAATTAATTCCTTGTTTCATAAACTGTAGAGTTGAGAAATACTGTCCGAAGGAGATTACACAATAGAAGGTATAGCTCTTTGATGTTAAAATAGTATAGCAAAACAATGAAAAAGTGCTAACCTGTTCTTGGAGGAAAAGTAGCTACTTCTAGATCCTTCATGATTCACAAAGGTCACCTGGGGCTCTGCCCTCCAAAAAAGAAAAAAAAATTGAGACATCAAGAATTAAAAGTATAAGGGCTGGAGATATAGCTCAATATTAGAGCAATTGTACAGCTGAACGGGTTCAGCCCCTAGTACTGGAAAAAAGGTGTAAGTATATTGCTTTGGACTTACGATTTCAGCAGTCATAAGCAGATAGAGTTGGAGCGTCTGTGAAGAGCCATTCGGCAGACTCCCTCTTTCCACCCAGTTTCTGAACAAATGGATAAGGCAAGGCTGATGGAATATTTGAATACTACTATATTATTTATGAAGGCTAAGTTGGAATATACTATACAGCTTGCTGCAAGAGCTAAAAGGCATGCTTAATGCACTTCATGAGGAGGAATTTTATCCTTGCAGTTATAAAAGTGCTGGGCCAGGGCAGCTCTTCCCAGAATTTGAGAGGAGTCCACTCCTAGAAAAGCAGCAGCGAATGCCTTTCCCAGGAGAAAAGAAGAAAAAAGCAGAGCCAGGCATGCATGATTTATTTCTCTTGGATCTATCCTCAGATTAAGCAGTTTTTGAAAATGAGTCCATGGTGGAGCACAGGGAGGCTAGGAATGTCAGGCTCCACACAGAAGCAAAATCAAGAGGAGGGAGTTTCCGCCTCTAACAATTGAGAGTTGAACTTGCTTTGGGTGTGGGGTCCATGGGAAAAGAATTTTCATTTTAATTTTTTACGCTTTTGTCTGATTAGAACTGTAGGATTCTTTACAGTTCCCTTAGAACTTGGGAAGAAAATGAATGGAAAGGAAGACATGAATGAGGCTTTGTCCAGTGTCTCACCTTCATGTTGGCCCATTTTGGTTCTTATTTTGCTTCTCCTTCATCTATGTCTGGAGACTTAAGCTGGGCCAACAGAGGAGTGAATGGAAGATTAAAGTAAAAACAAAGGAGGCAATTTTAGCTGAACAGTATAAGTCAGTTCTCGGGAGAGTCCATCTTTGAGTGTCTGGTCCCTGACCTAGAAGCTGTGCCTCAACCCACTCCTGCAGTCACCCTTATTTTGTCTCCTGACGTGAGCCCCAGTTGACGTCCCAGATATGATCTCCTGTCCAGGGCTTGTTTTCACTTGTCTACATGAATAAATTTTAGCAGGAGGGAGAAGTCATGGAGGACCCTCAGCTTTGGAACAGACTGCTGCGGGCCACTCCAGCCCAGGGGCTGGTTGTCCATCTCTCCTCATTCCGCGGGCTCCTCCCACAGCACTGCACTGAGGAAACACTTCTCTAACAGACACAATGAAAATCCCTTCTTCCTGCATGTGCCAGGTGACCAAGAACTTGGCACTCGCAGTCCTTCATCTGGACAGTACTCTACAGGTATGTACACATGTGAAAATTTATTGAGCTGCAAATTTAATAATAATGCAGGGCTGGCCAGACAGCTCAGTGGACTAAAGCACCTGTTTAGACAGGCGCAGCACCTGGGGTTTGAACCCCAGTGTGGCTGTGCTGGCCCGGCCCCCGGGGTGCACTGAGACAGTGATGGAGACTGGGCGTGGTGGTGCGCGCCTGTAATCCCAGTGCTTGGGAGGCTGAACACAGAGAATCACCATGAGTACAATCTACATAGTGAGACTCTGTAGACCCTGTACTAAGTACATTAAAAAGAAAAAAAGAGTAATGCACTGTACTAAATATACTATGTGTTTTATGTTTTCTTTTATTCTTAGCCCTAGCCTTCCATTTCTTGGCAGTTTTTATTCCTGCCCAAGACTGAAATGAGAAGTGGTGAGACCCTTCTGCTGCCCTTTAATTCTGGCAATGCTAGCAGGTGGGGCTCTTCAGTACTCCACAGTCTGTCAGTATCTCTCACGCTTTTCAAGATTTCTTTTCCTTAAAATTTATTAAGTATTTTCAGTACTCAATTAAATTTCACCTTCATTCAGCACATTTTCCTCATTATGATGCAAGGTCTAAAAGCTGTTAGAAAATGTTGCAGTTTTCTGCAAATAAAAACTTCTTTATTAAAAAATAATGTGAGTAAATAAAAATATGGATAAAAAGATCAATAAAAATGGGGTAAAATATTCACAACATGAATCCCAGACAAAAGACCACATCCTTAAAATAGAGTTCTGGCCAGTATATAAAGTTCCAACTACACAATAGAAAAAGGGAAAAGGACTCCAGAAAAACAGTTCCATTTAAAAAAATACAGA
>NW_004524836.1:2499078-2503391 GCF_000260255.1 Octodon degus | reverse complement strand
CACCCAGTCTCAATTGCCGCCTCAGTGCACCCTGGGGGCAGAGCCAGCATGGCATGCTGGTAGCCTTTTAATTTTAATCCCCTTTTAGTTATGATTGCTTATTCATTATTTCAGAGGATTAATATAAAAGAAGGGTTAGATCCTTCCTTATGTTCTATGTTATATAATGGGAAAACACAAATTGAAGTACGCAATTCCTCAAACCAGGAGAAAGTTCATTGAAAAGAGAAATATTATCCAGTTATACCAGTCTCATTCATATGGTGCTAATGAATGTTTATGGAACTCCAAATTCAGGTTGCCTCATATTAAACATTTTTGTTTCATTTAAAAAAAAAAATCAAAGACTTTCATTGCTCTCTCTCTTATGCTTTCCTGTCTCATAAAAGTATTCTAATTCTTCAATGTATTTCTGTTTTCTAAATATTATCTCTACTCTCCTTTAGTAAGGGAACCCAAGGAAGAACTAACACAAGGCTATTAAGTCCTGCCAGCCCCCCACTTCCCTCCTGCGTGGCCTTTCCCTCTTGGCGGACTCCGCACTGTAACTGCAAAGAGCCCTGGAGAGCAGGGTTGTGGTTCTCTGGCTGGCCTTGGGTCACCCTCCTAGGTGGCTTTTTGGATCCTGCATTTCTGTTGTGCTTCCAAGAGAAAAAGCCCTCTGAGGACTGGGAGGGAAAAGATAAAAGAATATTTTTCTTAGACCAAGGTTGAAACAAGAAGCTGATACTTGCTCCAGCTTTTCAGCTCCTAACCTGAGGAGGACAGTTAGAAGAGGGAGGGCTGGCTGCTTCCCTCCACTTAGGTGGTCACAAACTGTTCCCAGTAGCATTCCCTCCAGGGCAGGCAGACAGCTCCCAGCCTGGGTGGCCAGGACGCTCCCTCTTGGAAGGGGGAGGCTCAGCCATGGAAGGTGAGGCAGTAAGTGCTTACTGTTTGTGATAGGACCCACGAGATCCCACTTGGGAGGGCTGTGGGAAGCTATTGTTTCCCGCAATAGCTTGTGATGTTTTAAATGAGAGGAATATGGCCACATAATTCTACACTCTGTATTCTTTTTAGCTTTTCTTCTAGAGAATGCCATTTTCTCTCAGTAGATAACACTAATCTACAAAGGAGTTGGTAATGACAGTCTGTTGAGTGGATACAAGAAAACATGTAAAGTAATCCAAAGAGACGTATTTCTTTCTCCCGTGAAATCCTAGGAAAGGCTTATCACATGCTGTTTCCACTGTCTTGATTGCTCACTACTATTTCGTCTGTTGAAGGAACCAACAGAACATTCAATCCTCCTCTGCAAAACATTTGCTGGCATTATCCACCCTTCCTGTCCCAGAATGGTAAGCCTTCCCAGAGCATCAAGGAACCCACCCTGACTGCACTGAGGTGCTAGTAAATCTCATTCTCTAAGAAGTCCACAGTAAGCTACTTACTGGGTCTCACTCATTCTGAGTGGCAACAGAACAGCAGTGAGGGTGAGGTGGGCCCACCATCCCAAGATACAAGGCTGTTACACTACTAGATAGTGCTAAACAGGGCAATATTGGGAAGAGAGCAAAACTAGAAGGGGACAATGACTCAATCCAAATGATCAACATAAACATTTGTGCTGGACTCTAAATCTTCACACTGTACTTCTGTTAGGACCTGAGCAGTTTCACACCTGCCTCATTTCCCCTGGATGTTAGGATTGGATGCTGCTGGGAGGGTCAGATATTTATTATATCTTACTCTCCTAACTGGTACAGTAGTTCACTCTAAGGGCTCTCATTCCCTGTATTAAATCCCTTTCTGTTTGAAATACCTAGAGGGGTTCTGCTTTCTTGACCAAACCCTGACTGATATAATCTATTCTATATAATCAAGAAAAAATGTAAAGAATTCTTTATCTGAGCATTGAGTAACAACTCATAAAACTCATATGATTAAAACAGGGTATTTTTATTTCTTCATAATATCCAAGTTCTCCTCTCCACTTTCATGTTCCACTCTTACCCTGCTTCATCCCTGTGATCTGCTTTTCATAGTAGAAACCTCCTTTCATAGTGGTTTGAACACAGCAGGTACACAACACTTATTTGCTGAGGTTTTTTTTTTATGTATTTAGTACAGGGTCTATAATGTCTCACTACACAGATTGGACTCTAATAAATTAGATAGAAGTGATCCTCCTGTTTTCAGCCTCCTGGAAAGCTGGGATTATAGGCACGTGCCACCATGCCTAGTCTCAGTTGCTATCTCAGGGCCAGCATAGCATAGAACAAATCCTGGTCTCTGAGTCTACCTAAGCAGGTGCTTTAGTCTGCTGTGCTATCTGGCCGGCCCTATTTGCTGAATTCTAAAAAAAAAAAAAAAAAAAAAAAAAACAAAAACCCAAATAACATAAAACCCACAAATCTAAGCATGGCCTTGATTTAAAGACACATTTTAGGTGTATTTGTTAGCTCACCAGCAACCAAAGAAGACTACTATACCACAAAAATATACAAAATGTCTGATGTTCAGCCTGGCATGGTAGTGCACTCCTGTAATTCAGATACACCTGGAGGCTGAGGCTGAAGGATCACAAACTGAAGCCCAATCTGGGCAAAAATTTAATGACTTAGCAAGATCCTGTATTAAAGTAAAAAGTTTTAGAGAGGTATGGAGAGAAGGTGGCTCAGTGTTGAGCCCTGGGCTCAGCTTCCAATATTGCAAATGACAAAGAGTCTAAAGTTTACATTACCAGAGACTAGGTCATCTCTCATTGTGGAGAATGTTGAATGGTTGCTTATGCATTTAAGCACACCATAATTTGTCCAGTAAATATTTATTGACCATATTCTTCTTTTCTTAATCCAGAATAGAACTCAGGATCTCATGCTTGCCAGGCAGGTACCAGCCCCCACACTCAGTTATATGACCTACCCTCATCTTCTTGTTTAGGTAACATTATATACACTTAAGTCACAAATAAATTAGACAGAAGTGCCTGCCCTGCCTATCTCTCTGCTTTAATTAGATCATGAACCCCAGGCCTAGGTGTTACTTATTTCTTTTGTGTTTTCTGCCTTGTTGACTAAAACAGTTATTCTTAGAGGGTTAAGAACTGTCCAGATTGCAGATTGATGTGGAAAAAGCATAGAGTACAAGGATTTGTCTGTGGGTTTCACCTTCCTCTCATTCTTAGTCTGTAGGTGACACTCTGTTTTCCCTACCACATGATGTGACACCCTTGTATGGATGACATTTCTCCCTGAGTGAATATACCAGCTCCCTCTCATTACCAGTCACAAAAGCAGTTAGCCAGTGTTTCCCCAAGTCTTGGCAAGTTGACAGTCTATGGGGATGGGTAACATCTACTAGGGTTCATTCAAGTTCTTTCTTGTCCATGGTTTACATTATTACTCTTATGGTTTATTTTAGACATAAAATTGCCTGGAGTGGTTTCTTATTCTATATAGTGAGTTTGGCATATTTCCATGAAGTCTTTGCTGTCTTTGCTCATGCTGCACTTCAGAGCAATTTCTGGGATGAGACTGACTCATTGCTTATGACTAATTTTGTTACATTTCCTTTGCAAAAATTCACCCCTATGGTTAATCCAAGTGCATGATGAGTAGTCCAGAATGTTAAGTCATGTAGTTGCGAGTAAATGAAAACATGTATTATCTTCCTGTAAGTGCTTTGTTCTTCTCAGTAAATTGAGTAACAGGAGGGGTATCTGCTCAGACATCAGGTAGGATAATTTGGCTTCTATTCGAGAATAAAGGAGGCTGCAGCAGTCACTCTATACCTGGTGGTCCCAAAGCATGTGTGGTAGGACACCAGGAACAATTAGTTCTGGTCAGTGAAGAATGTAAAGCTACTGAGATGGCACCTTGGCCTTATTTCCTGCCTTATGCATATGGGGTATTCCCCTGAACAGTGCTTAAATGTAGGACTGGGAGTGGGTATGGTCAAATTTGTTAATCTGGGCAGAAGAGGAATGGGAACCTTTGAAACAGCACTGCCCATCTGCAGCCTGAAAATATCTGGGCACCTGAGATCTGCCTCTGTTCAAAAGAACTTGTGATTAAGGAATAACACAGGACACCTTAATTCATTTAGAAATTTGTTTTAGAGCCTACATTAAGTTTTGAAAGGATGGAAAAATCTGTGGCTCCAGATTCATATTCTATATGGCCAAACACGTAAATAGAAAACAGGATCTCTGGCAAGATGGCTGCCTACTCTTGAAACAACCAAGATGCCCATCACCTGAGGAATGGTTGAAAAAGATGTGGTATTTTTACACAATGGAGTATTATTCAGCTATTAAGAATGATAAACTC
>NW_004524836.1:2456022-2488978 GCF_000260255.1 Octodon degus | reverse complement strand
AAAAAAAGAGTAATGCACTGTACTAAATATACTATGTGTTTTATGTTTTCTTTTATTCTTAGCCCTAGCCTTCCATTTCTTGGCAGTTTTTATTCCTGCCCAAGACTGAAATGAGAAGTGGTGAGACCCTTCTGCTGCCCTTTAATTCTGGCAATGCTAGCAGGTGGGGCTCTTCAGTACTCCACAGTCTGTCAGTATCTCTCACGCTTTTCAAGATTTCTTTTCCTTAAAATTTATTAAGTATTTTCAGTACTCAATTAAATTTCACCTTCATTCAGCACATTTTCCTCATTATGATGCAAGGTCTAAAAGCTGTTAGAAAATGTTGCAGTTTTCTGCAAATAAAAACTTCTTTATTAAAAAATAATGTGAGTAAATAAAAATATGGATAAAAAGATCAATAAAAATGGGGTAAAATATTCACAACATGAATCCCAAACAAAAGACCACATCCTTAAAATAGAGTTCTGGCCAGTATATAAAGTTCCAACTACACAATAGAAAAAGGGAAAAGGACTCCAGAAAAACAGTTCCATTTAAAAAAATACAGACGCCCAAACACACAAACATATGTTTACCTTCACCATAAGAGAAATGAAAATAAAAACGATACAGGTGCCACCTACAGTGGTAAAGCCTGTAATGCCAGCTACTTGGGAGGCTGAGGCAGGATAATTACAAGTTTAAGACCAGTCTGGGCAACTTGGTGAAACCTTGTCTCAACGAAAGAAAAATTTTGTAAAAGGTCTGGGGCTATAGCTCAGTGATAGAATGTTCATCTTGGGCCCAACCCTCCAGCCCTGCAGATAGCAGCAAAGACCTCACTGAGATGCCATTTTTACCCTGTTAGTTTGGTATGATCCAAAGGTTAAATACCACATGGTGCTAGCAAGGCTGGTGGAATTAGACTCAGCCATGAACTGCATAGGGAGAGAGATTTTTTTCTAGCTTCAGAAAGGAAAATTTAATATACGCTTTGGGCCAGAAGTTCCATTCTTAGGAATTTAAATGGCAGACTTACTTTTGATAAGCAAAATGATGCCTATTCAAGACAACATTATTAAAATAACAAAATATTGTAAATTATTGAGATATTTATGAAAAGGTCCAATTAAATTATGATGTATGCTTATGCTGTGTAGTGGAATTATGGGAAGCTGTGAAAACAAGATTCCTCTGTAATTAAGTAAAAAAATCCAATGGACAGTACAATGTGAAGAGATGCTAATATTTGTGCAAAGATAGGAATAACTTGTACAAAGTTAGGGGAGAAAAGGGTTATTTAGTTTATGGTTTGTAGAGGTTGAAATCCATAATGGGCTGGCTCCAAGGCAGGGTGGCATGGCGGAGGGGCATCACAGAATGATCCAGGGCTGGTAGAAGGCTGAAGTCACATGCAGCAAGTCCAAGTGACAGTAGCAGCCTTTTTCTGCCCCTCTCATATTCTATCTAGGCTACTGGGCTTGAGGTGGTGCCAAATCGACCAGAGGACTCTTTAGTCATCTCATACCCTTAATCCCAGCATCACACACTATAGTTCCAGCTGCCTCCAAAAAGAGCCCTACCTGCGCCCACATCAGGCTTTGTAGACACAAGTATAGTGCATATAAATATGTATAATATGTTTATAAAATACTCTGGAATAACCATGAAGTAAAATAGATTGCCTATGGGGAGACATTTTATACATTTTTTTTGTTTTGATGTCTGACCTTAATTTACCTATTCCAAACAAAAACAAACACTGTATTAACAATCGTACCCTCTGGTATGGCTGAAATACTAACAGTGGTTATAATACGCAATGTTTCAACTAAATGTTTCAACTAAAATTTTGCTACAGTAAAAGACACATTGCCAGTAATCTCCCTCAAAGTGTCCTCCTCACTTTGAACACAGTTGCTCCATTTTTTTTTTTTTTTTTATGGCTGGCTCACCATGCCCTGGGGTAGGGCTGGTGCAGCATGCGGTGCTGGGGATCTGACTGCGGTCCCTGCACTTGCCTAAGCTTGCCTAAGCAGGCGCTTTAGACAGCTGAGCTATCTCACCGGCCCAGTTGTTCCATTCTTATTGCCACTTTCTGAAGCGGTTTTGAAATCGTCTTCTGAGTGTCTTCCCGAAGTGTGATAAACAAACAAAAACAAAAAAGCTATGGTGAGTGCTGGCCACAGAAGGCAGATTATAAAGACATTACAGTGTGTCCTCACTAGTCTAGCCCACCAGCCCTGGTTCCATGCAAGCTCTAGCTCTTCCCCAAAGTCCAAATGACCACTGAAGGCAAATCCTTTTAGTAGATTCAGGACATGGAGGCAGCCAGGACAGTGCAACTAAAGCCAGGAACGAAGACTTCCAGAACTCCTTCAGAACTGTCAGGGCCCACCTGAATGAGGTGGTGAGCTCAAAACGAGAGGGGGCGTCCCGACAGGGGGTTGATGCCGCTGTGTCTCTTACTGTTTACATTGCGTTTGTTTTCACTGCATTGCTTAGGTTCAGACTTGAGTTGATTGCCTGAGAGGACTAAGATTTCCTTGCAGCGAACTCTGAGCACAGTCAGTGCTGCTGCCGCACAAGGACGGAAATGTTTCTGGGCTCCGCAGGCTGCTGAGCGCACGTCCCTGCTCCGGAGGCTGCAAAGGTTCTCTCAGCCCCACCTGCTCTGCCCCGTTGTCCCTGCATGCCTGGCTCCATTTGGTGCTGGAGTTTTGCTTACCTTGATCTTTCTGGGGTGGGGAAGTAAAACATCCAAAGAACAAGTTTTCCCTTTGCTAAAGCTAGTCATTCCTCTACAGTGGCTTTGCGACTGTGTCATTAAGACATCCACTTCTCCTAGAGGAAGGATGAGGAGAGACAATAAGGTGAAGAAGACGCAACCTTGCACTATCCCAAGGACTGGCACTCAGCAAACGCATCCCGAACGCTCTTGGACGGCGCTGCCCTCCACCTTGACCTCCACTCCGGGCGTGCGCTGTAGCGCTCTCGCGCATCCAGAGCCGCGCTGAAGTCCGGGTCCTGAGGAGTAACCAATCAGCCAACCCGCGAACTGCATTTCCTAGCTGTCTGCTGACTTTCTCTGCTTCTTTTCTCCTCTGCTGCTGTCACTTCAGCCCAGATCCTGTACGACAGTCATTATCTGCCTAAATGTCTCCGATAACTACCTCGTTCCTCATACCTTCCATTTCCTCCTTCACTTTTGTGCATGTGTGCATGTGTGTGAAATGTGACATCTACACAGGAGAGCACAGGTCACCTATGGCGGCTGACTCACTTGTCTCTGGGTGCTTTGACTGTTCGTTGATGACAACTGGCCAATGCTCTTCTCTTCTTCAGGGTAACAGGAGTCCAGCTGTCACCCTGGGTGGTCAGTCTTGCTGGACCTTCAGCTCCCACCTGCACAGACTGCACAGATGACACCGGTTACTGGAATGGGGGCAAGAGAGTGTCTCCTTTGCTTCCGACGGGCTTGCCCGTGGTGCAGGTGGCTTCCAGCCTTCCCTGTAGGGTCACAATCTGCTCTGCATGGCCGTACCCACCCCAGCTCAGTCTGCATCCCTCAATCCCTTTCTCCTCATTCCCTAAGATCACTTCCCTAGTAAGTCACCTGAAGCCTTGTCTGAGGTTCGGCTTCTATATGGAACTCAAAGTAAGGCTGCGCATAGCAAGCAATCATTTTGCTTATCAGATCATTATAGTCTGAGCAACGCAGATAACAAAATGAAATAGGATAACCATTGTTCATTTCCTATTATCTTGCTTTGAAATCTAGTGCCATTGTTTTTATCATTCTTTTTCCTCTTTAAAATGTAAAAAGGGGCTGGTGAGATGGCTCAGTGGTCTAAAGCACCTACTTAGACCAAGCTTAGCAAAGCACATGCACTGCCGTTCAATCCTCCAGCACCACATGCCAGCCAGCCCCGCCCCCTGGCGGGCTGAGCTGGACACACACACACACACACACACATAAATAAATAAAATAAAATGGAAAAAGAAGGGGCTGGGGAGATGGCTCAGTGGAATAAGCGCTTCCTTGGCAAGCACAAGGGCCTGAGTTCAATCCCCGGTTTCACAAAAAAAAAAAAAAAAAAAAAAAAGTAAAAAGAAAATACTTATAAACACTTAAGAAAAATTATTCAAAACGGGGGAGGAAATAGAATGGGGAAAAGGACATAAATTGGCTTCCTCTATGATTTTATATAACTTCTAAAAGTTAAATTTATTTTTAATTGCTACAGAAAAACAAACATTATAAATATTAATAGGGCAGCATGTAATATTTTGATGCTTGTATATTTTTTGTAATATTTACATCAGTTCAAAAATCTGTCCTCAAACAACTATCATTTCATTGTCATGAAAATATTCAAAATCTCTTCCAGCTTTTTGAAATTTACATTATGTCATTGTTACCTATAGTCACCCAGCCCATGGAGCCAGTACTGCAGGCCTGGGGATTGCAAATTGGCTTTTAAAAGAAGCACTATTAGTGGGTTTGTTTTTTTCAGGTTTAATTTTTTTTTTTTAATTTAAGCATTGGTTCTCCTGACTGTAGTTCAAAAGTAGACTACATTTAAAACTTATTTTTTTTATTTTTAAAATGTTAGTTTATGTGTGCATATGTATATGATTTTCTATATGGAAGAGATCATCTAGGCATGACTTCTTCCGGTGCATGTGGCCTCCCCACATGCTCAGCCCTCTGACCACAGTCCGTGAGGGGAGCACTATTATCGGCACCTCACTGTGCTCAACAATTCAGTGATGATCCATCTTCTCTGTGTATGGGGCAACTCGGGACATAAAGGAACAGCCTGATCGCAGAATTGGGAGGGGAGCTTTTCATGGGTGTCATCTAATTCTAACCATCCTGCTGCCTTAAGGTCAAGTACAATTTTGGTCCTGTCTTCTGCTGTCCACCTCGAGGCGTCTGCACCTGCAGCAGACGTGTCAACCCTGTGCCTCAGGTGCCACTTCTGAATGACTAGGGTGCAAAAATTTTATTATGGTTCATTTTTATTTAAAAAATAATTGTCAGGGTCTGGGGAGATAGTTCAGCAGTCTAAGCACCTGCCTGGCAAGTGCCAGGACCCAGGTTCGACCCCTTCCCCCGTACCGCATGTTGTTCTGCCCGAAAACTGGGCATGGTGGCATACATTTGTAATCTCAGCAGGGAGGCTGAGACAGGAGGATCACTAAGAGTCTGAGCTGTGTAGTGAGACCTTGTACCAAATACATAAAAAATAAATAAACAAATAAATAAATAAATTTTAAAAAATTGTTAGGGTTCAGTGATAACAAGTATAAAATACTTTAAAATTAAATGGTGTTTGTGTTTTCTTCTGAATAATTCTGGGGGAAGGGAAAAGTGAGGTAAGTAAAAGGAGATTCCATTATACAGCTGAGCTTTTATATCTGACATTTTCTAGTCTGAAAAATAAATTTACATAGGGCAGCCGGAGAGACATACTTTTTTTTATTGAATTATGCCTTAGAAGTTACCAATCCTTCAGAGATACTGAATTCTTTCAAGGTCCAAGAGAATGATAAAAGACCTTGATTTTCTATCAGAATTCAGAGGCTTATTGGATATTTTAAAATATGTCCTAAAACTTTTTTTCTCCCAATCTGTCTGTGTTGTTTCCTGCTGTCACTATCCCAATTCTATATTTTTGCCAACTCAGGCTTATCATATTGTATTAACTACCTTCCTATTTCTTTTCCTAGCATAAGGACAGAATAAAGCACATCAAGACCTACTTAAGTGCAGACACTTACAACAAAAGCCAACCTAAACGCTTGGAAATAAAGACCCATACTGATTAAAAATCCTTTAACTCAACAGTGAGAACTTATCAGGCTCGTGGTCTCTTTAGGCAAGGAGTGATTTTTTAAAAGAACAAATCAAAATAGAAATACATGCACATAGTATAAAATTCAAAGGTACAAAAATGTGCTGTAATAAAAATCCAATAGCATGAATCCTAAGAGTTCACTGAGTATTCCTTCAGAGATACTCAAATATATTTGTAGAAAATATAATTACATACTACAAATGTAAGTACATTTAATATATTATTGAATAATGTTTGACTTTCCCTGTTGTAATTTTTAGGACTCCTTCTTACTTCTAGACTGTCATTTCTATAGTTAACACAGAAAAATAATTCTGGAATAATATTTGCCTCCCTTTGTTTTTCCCTTTGGCTTTGAAAAATTATTTCTTGGTTTTGACAACTTGAGAAAAAATATTTTTCAGATGAGCACTCACAAGGATGAATAAAAACATTTAAACTTACATGTGTATAAATTTGTTGGATTTCAGAAAACATTCTGTCCTGGGTTCTACTAGTCTTGAAAAATTAGCATTAGAAAAAACTGCAGTCTTGTTTTGGCCTTCTTTATCACTATTCTTTAGAATGGTGGGTTCTTTTTTTAAAATTAATTATCTATTTATGTATTTGATGCAGGATCTGGGACTCGTAGTGATCCTCCTATCTCAGCCTCCCCAACACTACGATTACAGGCATTTGCCACCATGCCCAGTTCCAGGGCTGGCTTGGCAGGTGGTACTGGGGATTGAACTTGAATCCTTGTACTTGCCAGGTAGGTGCTTAGACCCCTGAGCTATCTCCCCAGCCAGTGGATTTTTTAAGTAAAGCTCAAAACCATAGTTTTGTTTGAGACAGGGTGTTGTGATGTAGTTCAGGCTGGCTTTGAATTCACTATGTATCCCAGGCTGGCCTCTAACTTGTAATGTTCCTCCTGCCTCAGCCTCTGGAGTGCTGGGATTATATGCAAGGATCCCCAGGCCTGGACTGAATGGGGATTTTTAATTAGAAGTTATTGTGAATTAGCCACCGCATATTAGATGACCCATTGGAAGATGTTGAAAATGCAGTAAGATGGGAAGCGGCCAGTGGAGACCTAGGAATGGGGAGGAGAGGCTGTGCTAGGAATGGGAAAGGAGGGTCGCACTGTCTTGAAAACCTTATAAATTTGATTCGTCCAGTAGGATGGATCTTGAGACCATAATGCTAAGAGAAATGAGTCAGTCTAGCTCTCTGAACATCTTGCACCGGAGCAGGGCCCTGACGGCCTGACTGCTCGCTTTCACAACCTTTGAAGGCAGCTTAGGTTCTGTATTTGCACAACTCCCTGCTGAGTTGCAGCTGCTTTGAGTCTTCAAACATTTGAGCTTTTGAGTTGGCCAGATTCGGTTCATAGTACCTGTGTGATACAAGCTGTTAGTACAGCAAACAACTACAGAGGTAACTAGGTTAGTTGTCAAAAGGCACATACTAAAAATTTAAGTAAGTTTTTACATGAAATCACACTTTTAAGTATGAAATAAAATTATGAAACCGTAGTAGCAGTCCTCATGCCTGCTGTGTCTCTGTTCCTCGCTTTCTGCCTTTATTCTCTGTTTCTAACATTCACTTTCTCTTTTGCTCAACAGCTCAACTCAGCCCCAAGACATCAGCTGCTCTGATCCCAAGGGTGGGTCACATAGGAAATTTTGGGCCAAGATGGGTTATATTTACCGTAAATTAAATTTCTCCCCAATATCATGGGTGAAGAGCCACTCAACCAAATAGAAGTTATAGGGCTGGTGAGACAGCTCAGCAGACTAAACGTCTGCTTAGGTAAGGGCAGGGACCAGGGTTCGATTCCAGATCCCTGGTACTGCATGCTGCACCAGCCCCACCCCAAGGTGCATGCCTGTAATCCCAGTGCTGGGGAGGCTGTAAACAGGAGGATCACTACATGTCCCAGCTATGTAGTGAGACCCTATACCAAATACATAAATTAAAAAAAAACAATAGAAGTCATAAAATGCGTGATTCCACAGAAAATCCAATATAACTAAAAATTGCTAAAAAAAATAATTTTCCTCTATGGTGTTCGACTGTTTTATCATGCAGTTGGCTAGAGCACAACTGAGCCAAATGCTTTTCTTCGAAAGCCCAGTGTCCACTCTCTACAAACTGACAATTTTCTACATCATCTTCTTTTAATCTTCACAGATTAGACAGTTTTACAAATTGTAAATACCTTTTTTCAATAATTTTCTACCCAAGGGATTTTGTTTCAAAGTTTAACAAAATAGAGAAATGGTATATTAATCATGAGGCTATCAATGGATTCTGGAAAAACTGCCTGTTAAGCACTCAGAACATTTTTGTCCTACTGGGAAGTGTCCTGGTATTTATTGTGCTTTAGGACTTGGTTGTATTTGCCTAGGTGAGTTATCTTTCTTCTGCCCACGTTCTCTGGCTAGCACAAGGGTACTGTTCTCTGTCATTCTTCTGAGGGACAGAGCCATTACAATGTGTGTGTAGCAATGAGAGGGTCTTTATTAGAATGGTTGATGTGACTCGAGGCTGGATCTCTCTGTAGGCTAGAGAGCTGGGGAAACCAGTAGCTGCTAATTTAGAGACGCTGACAGCCTCAGAACAAGAGGAGCCAGTGACACAGCCCTAGTCTGAGGCTGAGCTTGGAGGCTACCTGGAAAGCCACTGGTAAAGTCTGGACTCAGAGGCTGAAGAACTTGGAATCTGATGTTCAAGGTTGATGACAGGAAAACAAAAAAATCAAGCATTCAAGTAATCAGTTTTGAAACTGTCTCATTGCTATTTGTTTCTCAATAAAATTATTTTTAAAAATTGACAGCTTACACAGAAACATTGCTACTTAATAAACCTTATTTTGAATTAGAAACTTTTGCCCTTGCCCACCATTGCCTCTTCTCTAGGGCATTCAGCCTCTCATCTCAGATGCCATAAGCCAGCCCAGGGGAGAGGTCTCCTCTTCCAAATTACTAATAAGCTTTTTCTATGAATTGCACAAGGAAGGCTCTTGGGGAGTGAGAGGTGATGAGGCAGGTGTTTGCCTCAGAGAGAAACAAAGGCAAGGGTTTCTCCTGGATGCAGTTGTAGTTCACATGGGCAGAGAACATCTTGTGTACATATTCAGAAAGAGATGAAGAGAATGGAACAGGTGTCCCTGGGAAACAAGCATGTTAACTTGGACCTCTTCTCTTCAAGCCCAATTGTGTGAACTAAGTCCTTCCATTCAGATCTGAGGCTTACAGTGAGATAGCAATTTCCTCTCTCCATACTTAACTTTGTTAAAGATCTCTCTGGGTCTCTGATTTGAACAAAGTTGAAAGAACTGCAGCCTCTTTTTAATCACAGCCATTATCTGAAAAAACGGTTTTGAAGATGTTTGCTAATTGAAATAACCCCAAGTTTTAAAAAAAAATGTTTTAAGGAATAGTTTTCCTAATTCTCTTAAACTCTTTATTTAAATACCTTTGATTATTTCAGAAGTTTCCCTCAAACACAGATGTATCTTTTTAATTAATTTTTTAAAAATGTATTTTGTACAGGGTCTACAGGGTCTCACTACAAAGATCAGACTCCTAATGATCCTCCTGTTTTCAGCCTCCCAAGCACTGGGATTACAGGCGCATGCCACCACGCCCAGTCTGTCTCTGTCTCGGGGTGCCCTGGGTTCAGTCTGGCCCAGCACACCAGGGATTGAACCCAGTCCCTGCATCTACCTAAGAAGGCACTTTAGTCCGCTGAGCTATCTGGCTGGCTCTCTTTTTGTTGTGAAATAAATGCAAAATTCTGAATAAAATGAATTTTATATGCTATAAACATACTATTTTAAGTACTGATTTTGCTCTAAATAAACAAAATTTGCATCACAAAAAAGAAAGGAAAAGGACTAAGGTGCCCTCTTCTCTTGCTTTTAGATCTTTCCTGTCTGTAGCCTATCAGGTGGCACTGATTGGGGGGGGGCTTCTGCACTCAGCTGTTTTCCTCTCTTCCTACTACTCAGTGCATAATGATTCTGCTTGCTGTGAGTTGGCATGTGTGCAGAACACATCTTAGTTCATTCTTACTCTCCTTCCTGCTCTATCTCTCCCCCTCTTTACATCTCTTGGTCTTTTTGCCTTTTGCAAAAAAGTTCTACATCCCTGTTATTTTTATTATTTTGCTCTTTAACTTATTTATACTTCAGGTTTCTCAGACAAGAGAGACCATATACTATTTGCTAGTCTGATTACTTCTGGCCTCAATATACACCCATTTCCCTACAAATACATATATATATATATATATATATTATCTATATAATATATATTATATATATATATATATATATTTTTTTTTTGTTAACCCACACATCAGTGTTCTTTGAAAATGCCCTCCTGGCCATGCCCACAAGTGTGTTTTGCCATTTTCTAGGCATCTTTCAATCCAATCAAGTTGAGAAGCAAGATTGACCATCATAGATTCTGTGAAGATATCAATGATAAGTCTGCTCTCTTTCTGTAACGTGTGGTAGCATCGTGCAGGACACGGAATTGCTTGGAGGTGACGCTGAAGTCTTTCCAGTGGCAGTATGTTGCTTCAGGGGGGTCAGTCTCAGGTCTGTGTTTGTAGTGGGCTGGTTCAGTGGGAGGCTCATCAGTAAGAATGTGCAGCCAGTGCGCGAGAGAACCCACGTGTGGTGTTTTATTAAGGTAAAACTTTGTTAAAACAGGCTGGATGCTGTCTTTAGAGAGGAGGCTGACATAGCGGGGAAGATATGGAAGAGCAGTTGGAGTCAACCACGTATCTGTGCAAGATTGGTAGCTGGACCGGGTGAGGTGGTACATGCCTGTAAGTCCAGCACTCAGGAGGCTGAGCCAGGAGGATCGCTGCAAGTTGAGGCCAACCTGGTACAAAATGAGTTCAAGGCCGGTCTGAACCAAACTGCATAGTGAAAACCTGTATAAAAAAACCAAAAAAGCAAGAAAGAAAAGAAAGACAAGAAAAGAAAAGAAAAGAAAAGAGATATTGGCTGGTAGCTCCCCTTACTTGACTTGGTGGAGGAAAGGATAAGTGAAGAAAGTGGGGCAAAGTGATTTTCTAAGCAGATCCTACATGTTTATATGAGCCTCAGGATAATTTTATTTGATTGCAGGCTATCAGAGTAATTGTTTAACTTTGGCCAAGTGACCAATTTTTCCTAGCCTGGTTTACACAGTAGGAATAATGCCACCTGTTGGAGTGATTGTGAATACTTTAATACAAGGGGGTGGAGAGGTTAGTGGTAGTGCTTGATCAGCAGACGTGAGGCACTAAGTTTGCTCCTTAGCCCTGCACAATAAAGTTCCTCAAAGATGATTGTGAGGGGGCAGGAAGATGAGTTCTGTGCCAGTGAAGTTAGGTAGGTGGCTCCTTGAGCAACAGTGCTGTTCACTTTCCGCAGACAGAAGGTTAGTAGCTGCCTTCAGTCTTGGGCTTCCCTCCTAACTTGCCAACTGTGCCTGTACCTGTTTTTAACAAAGCTCCTCTTTTTAACAGTTACTTACTCACTGACTTTTTTGGAAAAAACAAACCAGTCCTCCAGTTATTGACTGATGGTTTGTTGCCCGGAAGGTGAGGACAGGGATTGTTTAAAGCATTTATTATGACTTAATAAGTAGATCTGGGAAGATAATTTACCTGCCAGACGATAGCTAATTTATGTTCAGTATTTAACACAAATGTAGGTCACAGTATACTTTTAAGTGCTTAGTCATGATGACCTAATCATTATGTTTCAGTAAGAGATAGTGGAATATTCAACAATGTTCCCAACAATTGCTGTCTTTCTTACTGACAGGGAATACTCTCAGTGAAGACAAAATAGTCTACTGTGGGCAGTAACTTCCCAAAGCAAGATCCCAATGTCAGCTTGGAATGCTTTCGTTTTTACTGTTGTGTTGGGATTTAAGAAAAGACAGTGGAGATCACGAGACGTTTATCATCATCACCATCAGCAATGACCACAACATCATAGCATCATCATTTTATGTGCATCTTAGTCATGGGTGTGGAAAGCTATAAACTTTGTCTACTTATTGGTTAATCTGCTTATGCAATTGCTTCTGCAATTATTAAAAGCCAAGAGGGTGGAAATTATCCAGGCAAAGACATATTCAGCAGTGACCTGTATAGTACAGGGATCAGTTTTAGCAACAAATTAGTTTTCCACTTTCTGAGCCTAGATTTCACTATTTTTCTCGTTGACTCTCAACTGTGGTTTGAGAACAAACTGCTCCAGGCAGAACCAAATAAAGGCCAGGCTTGTCTTTCACATCTGAATATGAAGTTCTCTAGAAGTATAAACTGTCAAAAATAATGTGTCAATAGTATTTATAAGCATATGTCTTCAACTTAGCCAAGTATAGAGTGTTCTGGAGAAGTTAAATGACAGCAGTGCTACTGCTTTGTACTGGAATGTTGTGATTTTGATATCGAGACTACAGAAAAAAGCCACAAGACAGACATCCTGAAAAACACTTGGTTTTGTTATTGTCTGCTTTATGAAACTGGGGTCAGTGGAAGGAAGTGGAGGACAGAGTATAACCCAAGACTAAGAAATAAAAATAAACTTAGAGACAAGATATTTTAATAAGGTAAAACAGATGTTAGGAGCTAATTTCCTTTCCTATAGCTGTAGACAGTCTGGCTCAAATGATGTCAAAATCAGAATCATTTCATACATGATAGTGAGTGTTCCCTTGAGAATGCAGAGGCCATCAATATTGTTACACACTCTTCTTTCAGAACTTTTATTGTGGCCCATTCCTGAAGTAGAATTGACTTAAAATTTTCAGGAAGATAGGTACTCAGAATTTTTCTAAAGCATTTTCATAATTGAAGTACACATGTATTTTTTTAAAAAGCGTGTCCTCTCAATGGGTAAAAGCATCGAATGACAGAATGCAGTGCTTCAGCACTAAGCTGCGCTGTCCATCAGGGTTCGCAGCCATGGACACGTGGGACCACTGGCCTCTTACAGTTAAACTGCACTGGAGTTTTAAAATGCTCTCCCGTTTAGGTCTTCAGCTTTCTCCAGTGCCCACATTGAGGTCCATTGCTCAATACTAGGGCTCTTGGAGTAGCTTAATGACTTCCCTACCCCTAGTCTTGCACCATGCAAGGCTTATCTCAAAATAACTATCAGTTATAATTAAATTTTAAAACTTTTAAAAAATATAAAACACAGACGAGTATACAATTATAAGTCTGCAGTTCAGTGCACTATCACAATAGGAATACAGTGTAATAAATGATCCAGGTAAAAATGTGACCTTAATCACACCTCACAACCCTCCCCCCCCAATCGTCTGCTCCTGCCTCCCTCTTTGCTCGGAAGGTAACATTGTCTTCACTTCTAGTGCCACAAATGAGTTTTGCCTGCTTTCTATCACCAGGGTAATAAGAGTGCATTTCTCTGTGTCTGGTGTGCTCGTCTCAGTGTTGTGCTCATAGGGCCCTTTGTGCAGTGACGTGTATCTCAAGTTCGTGCCTTCTCATGGCTGTATACCAGTGTAACATACACGAACATTCACAAGTTCCTCTTCCTGGACATGGTGACTGTTCCAAGGTTTAGGCCAATATAAATAATACTGCTTTGAGTAATTAAAACTCTGCGCCTATTCTGTTTTATCTATCCTCAGCAGTGGATTTACAGAGTAACAGAACATACTCTTGTATTGCCAATTTTCCAAAGCAGTTCTATCGATTTATATTTCTATAAGTTTAAGAGTTTACTTTTTCTTTTCCCCATAAATTTCGTACAGGGTATATAGATCAGACTCATAGTGATTCTACTGTTTTCAGCCTCCCAAGTGCTGAGATTACAGATGCACGTGCCACCATGCCCAGTCTCAATCGCCATCTCAGCCTGCCCCGTGGGCGGGGCCGGCATGGCATGCGGGGGATGGACCCCAGCCACTGTGCTCCTACTAAGCAGGCTCTTTAGCTCGCTGAGCTATCTGGCTGTCCCACTATTTTCATTTTTCTTGATTTTAAAGATATCCTACCAGGTTTTCTTTCAGAAATGCCACTGTACGTTTTGGTTTATAGCCTGCCCAAAATACATTTTGAATATATGATGAAGCAAAGGCAGAAATTCTCTTATACGTGATTCTCCAATTGTCTCCCGAAAATCTATGGGAGGACTTCCTTTCAACACTGTTTGAAAAAAGCTACTGATGTCAGGGGTGACCAACCATAACATTTTACTTGGGACTTGGCTGTTTTCAGCTCTGAAGTTCTGTGCATATCACATACACACATAAACATGGTGTACTTCTTCGTTAATCTATCAAATTGGAATAATGAGCCCTCTTGCAATTATTTCAGCTTGGTAAATGCTATTATCCTGTAAAAAAAAATCCTACCTTCTTCTTTTTAAAAAATATATTTTATTTGTTTATTTAGTACTGGGTCTCACTACACTTGGTACTGGTAGTGATCCTCCTGTCTCAGCCTCCCCAGTGCTGGGATTACAGGTGTGCCCTGCCACACCTGGTTTCAGTCCTACCTAATTGTTCATTTGCAAGAGTGTCTTGGCTAATTTTGAAAGTGTTTATTTCCATTTTAGAATCAGCTCATTTGATACAAAAAAGAACACCAAGATTGAGATTGCATTGAATTTACACGTCAGTTTGAGGAAAAATTACGTTTATGTAATACTGTCTAGGCCATGATTAACCTAGTTCTTTAACTTCCTAAATAATGTGTATTTTATGTGGTTTTGTACATTTACTAAATGTACTTGAAGATTTCTAGAAGATTAGGTTTTTAAAATATTACCAGAAATACTTTTCTAACATTATTTTCCAATCTTATTCTAATAATTGTCTTGGTATATCGATTTACTTTTTAATCTTGTATTAGAGATTTTGCTGAACTGACTAATCCTAAAAGTTTATAGGTAAGTTACATATTCATATATTAAGTATTTTGGACTTTTTTCATAAACAGGACAGCTGATGGGCTGTTGTTTGCCAGCCCCTTGTTTTGTTCACGTTTCCACTTCTTTTTCTGGGAGTCTGAAGTTAGTCTGTATGGTGTATGCTTGATACAAAATGAAAGCAGCTGGAGGCCCAAAGTGCAACTCTTGGGTACAGAGTAAGACTTGGGCTTTTAAAAGTTCCTTTTCTGGATACTTTGTAAATCGAGTTAATGGTGCAAAATTCACTTTAAGCATTCTTCTTTCCAAGTTTCCATCTGGTGTCCTTTTCTTTCAGTCTGAAAATTTTCTTAAACATGCCTTGCAGTGCAAATATTTCAAGGAACACTCCTCTTGGCTTTTATCTAAAAGTTTTAATTTCCCTTTCATTCTGAGTAATTTTCATTGGATGTAAATATACACGGGTTTCTTTTTCCATTCTAAAGCATGGGTTTTAGAGTTCCGAAGACTTGAGTTACAATTTTAGTTAATTACATGATGTCTAACAAGTTCTCAATCTGATTTTCTATTTTATTTACCCATAAAGGCATGGAGGGCATAATTTAAGTGCACACAGAGAGCTAGTGTAAATTAAAGACAAGCATCTGTCAGGGTGCAGTGTGAGGTAGAATACTCACACTGGTGTCCTTAAGTTTTAAGGAAAAAATTCCTTTTTAGCCCAGATGTCCTTAACCCAGACCTCATAGTAAAACCCTTTGAGGAACTATCAAAAGATGTTGATACCCACATACTTTGATTGGATTGGGATGAGGCTTGAACATAGCATTATTTTTAAAAGCTGTCCAAGTGATTTTAACATGAACACAAGATTCTGCTGATCTAGCCAGGGAAGCTAACCTTTTCATGTCTCTGAAATCAAGGTGCACGTGTGTGTGTGCGTGTGTGTGTGTGTGTCTGCCACATAAAATATAACATGGAAATATATTTGCCAAGAAAAACAACTGCAGGCCGTAACAGACACTGACAAGAGCTGGCAATATACTTGGCTGACTAGATTTTATTTTTAAATGTTAAATCCACACTGGTTATGTAACATTGGGGCTAAGGTTTTACGTAACAAATCCTCTTGAATTTCTGAAATTCAGATTGATTTTATAAAAAGCTCAATTCTCATTTTTCTGAAAATAAAAATGTCGATTGCAATTCCTCTTCACATGGGAAAACTGCAGTTTAAAAAATTTATTTATCTATTTTAACAAGGTACCTTTTTTAAAAAAAATTGTCATTCATCCTGAGATTAACTTACCTCAAAAATAGCACTCCAGGACTGGGGATATAGCTCAGTGGCACAGTGCCTGGCAAGTGGGAGGTTGTGAATTCGATTCTAGGTACCAACAAAAGAAAATCAAACCTTTTAAAAATAGTACTCTGTAACAACATAATAAATAAAATAAGGTCAACTATGGAGATGTATGAGTTTTATGTTCCAATATATGGAATAGTGTATACTTCTGAAATTTTTAACTTCTTTGGGACACCTTTTAATCTATATTTCCTTGCTTTTAAAACTTTTTTTAGTTACTCGATTACATTAGCCAAGATTTCTTATTCCTGTGGATATTATTGAATTATTCATAACAAGTTAATATTTCCTAAGAAGTTTCTTATAAGATGTAAATAACATCCTCTGTACCTTAGGAATAGTTTTGAAAATCTAAACTCAGTAGAGAAATATCAGGTACTGAAAGTACTTTCATGAGAAAAGCTACAGGTAAACATACAGCACCGTCCCCTCTGAAACAGTTACCCAACAAGCTCTCTCCAGCCAAGCGTAGTGACAAATGCATGCAATCCCAGCACTCTTGGAGGCCAAGGCAGGAGGACTGCAAGTCTGAGTCCAATGAGGGCAACTTAGTGAAACTCTATCCCAAAATAAAAAAGTAAAGAGGGGTGGCGGTAGAGCTCAGTGTGAAGGCCTTAAATTTATTCCCTAGAACCCCCCACGGCCCAAGTTATTTTCATATAGAGTACGTAATATGAACTATACACCTGGAAGAAGTATTTAATATTGGATGATTTGCAGTAACTGCAGACTAGGCCCATTTTTTAAAAGACTATGCTGGACACATGGTAAGTATCTTCTCCTCACTTAAGAAAGCACTAAAGAGGTAACTACTTTTACACATAACAGTATCATGAAAAGAACAGAACTCAGTGAGAAAGGAGCATTATGGGCTGGAACTTAAGATTTACTTTTTATTATGGTTTTGTCTAGTTGTCCCCCCAAAGCCTCATGCAGTCATGGAGCAGGGACTTCTAGGCTTTGAGACTCATGATTGCTGGGATTATAGGTCTTTGTACTGCTGGGATTATGTGTGTGAATACCACCCCCAGCCTTGGGGCAGACAGCCTGAAGGAAACGTAGGAGAGACAGAGACAGACTTCTCTTACCCTTGTTGCTACTACTGCTCCATTTTGCTCTCTGCTCTTTGCCACCACCATGAAAGGCTGTTCTCTGCCATGTGCTGCTCTGCCTTGGAGCCAGCTGAGTATGGACTGAAACCTCCATGAACTGTGAGCTAAATAAACCTTTTCTTCCTTTATATTGGGTGTCAGGTATTTGTCCCAGCAACAAAAGTAACTTAGACACTTTTGAAATATTTTTGTTCTTCCTAGATGTAAGTTGATAAACTGTTGGGACCTGTCACAAGAATCCCTAATACCGCTACACATCATAAGGGATCTTCATAGGTAAAGGATCCTCGGGCATTGTGAGGGATGGGAATGAAAACGAGGGGTCTCTAGACCTGTAGCTGCCTTGCTTCCCTGACTGTGCAGCCGGGAGGAGGGGGGGGAGGCGGGATGATGCCTGATTGCAGGAGGCACTACTGTCCCTCCTCTGACCTCACAGGTGACATTGGGAGTCGAGCAGTACAGGCACCTGTAGGATAGGTGAAGGGCTTGCGAGACCACATCACACACACTTCTTTGCACGTTGTTCTGGACAAAGTTCTACTTTCTCCATGTGTCAACAAACATCTTTCAAAGGAAGAGACTCAGATTTTCAGCTTTATGTCTTGGTTGGTAGTGAAGCCTTAATGTGCAAGTTCATTTAAACTGGCTACCTTGGACTGAACTAGAGGAACAGCAACCATGCCCTAGTCACCATTCAGAGTTAGAGCCCAAACCATTTCAAGAAGTGGCAGAGAGTACGCAGGTTAGGAAGATGGGAGAAAGAAAAGACCCAATATGTCAAATAAAGCAACAACTAGCTAACAGAGCTGCATACTGGGGGTGTGGCTCAGCAGTGGAGCACTTGAGGGTTCAAGCCTAGCACCACAGAAAACAACCCAGAAATGTGTAAGGACCAGAACACTTTGTAGTATTATTTTGCTAGGTGTGGTGGTGGTTGCCTAGAATTCCAGCAGGGAGGCTGAGGCAGAAAAATCACTGAGTTTGAGGCGAAATTGGGCTAGCTATATAATGAGTTCTAGGCCAGCAGGATGAGATTCTGTTTAAAAAAGAAAGAGAAAAAAAAAAAAATTACATTACTTTAAAAGTTCAGTTGCCTAGGTTTTTGAATGAAGATTCTTCTTTGCTGCCAAATATATTACATTTAACAAATAATTAGCAATGCTTTATATATAAAAGGAACCCTTTATCTTCAAGTCTTTGGTATTGGCATCAGGTTATATATGGAATAGTCCCAGTGTTATTACATAACTAGAATTTAACATTTATACCTGTAATACTGCCATATAAAAGATCCTTGACATAGTTGATACTTACATGCACCACTGTGTGGGTCTTCCTGCTTTTATGGAAGTTCCTACAAGCATCTTAGCTCAGTATTAATCCATCAAGTATTAAATTACATTACAATTTAAATCAATGTTAAAATGGGTATGATTTGATTATAAATCACTATCTCACCAGCGGACAGCTCAATACAGAGTAAGTGAGAAAAACACTGAGGATACAAGGAAGCCCAAGAAAAGCATGATAAAAATTCTTGTTCATTCATTTCTGAGGAAGACTAATCTTGATTAATTCAGTAAAGAATTTCTAGTTTTTAATGTAATCTGTTTTCCTAATCTTTGTGTTGAGTGGAAAGAAGTTATGGAATGAACATGAGGGGTTGTTTTTTAGCTACTGCCGTAAAGGCTTGGGAAAAAGCTAAGCCCCAAATCACCAAAGAACATTATTTCCTTAAAATGTTTTCAAAATAGATGAGCACAATCTTCAGTGCAATGTATAAGCACGGATAAGTTAAAGCTTCAGGAAGGAGGATATTTGGTATAGCTCCTGGCTACTACATAATCAAGTCCCATGAGAACTGACCTGTTTCCAGTTTCCTGGCAACAAAACAACACGGGATGGCAGGATTTGGCACTTTAATGTTTTATCTGAAACTACTGTAGAAAGAACTATGCAAAACATATGAGTCAAACAAAGAAATTCCAGATATACAACTCTATAAATATGTTATTGATGTTTAATGTTTTCAGGAGTAAGTAACAAAACAAAAAGATTTATTTACTTAAGTAGGTTTACTTCCTCTGAATTTTCCTAAGTTAAAAATGTACTATCAGATTTATTGATTTTGAACCAAATTTACTGATTTAGAACCATCAGATTTTACTTCTGGAAAATCTCATACCTTTCAAAAAGTTATATTAGCACAAAAATTACTTCCTAACATTTCATTTTTAAAAAACTTCTCTGCAGCCAAAGATTCCTATTTTTGAATTACAGTACTGCAAGGCACATACAGAACTCACCTCCTTCAAAATACACAAGATATACTCCCTGAAATAGAATTTTAAAATCCTTGAACAATTAGGAATTCTACAAAGTTAGTGATTTTTAGGTAAAAACATTGCTTCTACAAGATCATGCACCTCTCTTAAAGTCAATTCAGCACATATGTATAAAGAATCCTTTTTAAAAACATTTGTACTTCAAACATACATACAAGGATGCTGCGGACAGCACTGAAAACTACTACAGCTTGATAAAGTTCTTGTTATTGCCTTTTTAAGAGACTGAATCCTCTCTAGTATTCTGAAAGACTTGGATTTAATAATGGGGTAATTATACCAGAAATAAAGGATTTCCTTTTTTTTTTTTTAAAAAAAAAATCATATTTCTTTTACCTCTAGCATCAATTATTTTAGAAAGGATACTACAGTAATTATACTTTTTTGTTCAGTAAAACTGAACATTAATTATGTAAAGGCATCTATCAAATTTAACACAGCTTAATTAGAGACCAAGTATATTTCTTTTCCTCCGAACATTTTGGTCAAGCATTTCTAACCATAAATGCAAATGGAATTTTAAGAGGTAGATTTTTTTTCCCATGACGCATTTTGTTAATATATGTATTGTCAAGAAAATAAAAACAAGCACTGTGTTTTCTTAAAGTATAAGGGTCTAATGAGCAGAAAAATAAAAAATAGATATGGTATTTGTTACAGTCTGACATTTTAACAGTCATAGCATTGGATGTTTTTGACCAAATGCATTTTGCACTCTCTCAAGATCAAAATACGAGTCTGCCAACTGTGTTAAATCCTCCTCCACCCCCTCCACCAGTCGGCCCACAGCTCCCTGGCGGGTCATTATCATCAAATCCATTGGGCCGAGATGAACAAGAGGCAGATGCAGCTTGCAGGGCCCGGGCTCGAGCGTTCAACTCTTGCTCCTAAAATTAAAAATAATCTTTATGAAATCAAGAGCCTAAATGCAACAGATAGGCATATAACATACACAATTATTCTAAAGCTGCTTATGACTTAGTAAGCATCCTGCAAATCTCAGTAACTGTCAAAATGTCAACACTAATGTTTACCAAATCCCACTGAAACAAAGAATGGAGCAAAATCTGCATGTAAGGCACCAAATGACAGATCCTAAAAGCTATTTTGCTTCACTATTTGATTTTATAGCCTGGTATGGTGGTGGTGGTTCATGCCTATAGTCCCAGCACTTGGGAGGCTGAGGCAAGAGGATCCTCTTGAATTAGAAGCCAGCCCGAAATTCTAAAAAATATACAAAACATAAAATTAAAAGGTTATATGATAGGTTACCCATTCTTTATCAACTGGGGCTTCTTTTTCTTTTTGTTTTTCTTTAGATGGTATCTAGGTATACAGTTCAGGCTGTTCTTGAACTCAATACATAATCCAGACTAGATGCACACTCATGGTGATCCTCCTGCCTCAGTCTCCTGAGTAATGGGATTACAGATGTCTCACACCATGCCTGGCAACTGGGGCTATTGTGGAAGGGCGTAATTACAGTAAAAGTTATAAATAAGGGATGAAACCTATATTTTTGTGTTATTTTCTCAGGCTACTGCTTAATAAATAGTAAGTTAGAATTCCAAAAACAATGAAAAGTAAACTGAAGCCTATTTCCCTACAGTAATACTTAAATATTTCCCTACCAAATTATTAGAACTTTTATCAGGAACCAGTCATACTCATCCCTGTGCCAGGCACATATCAAGAGTTCAAACATACTAATTTCAGAACACTCTGAAGTGCTTAGCTGTAAAGGGAACAATGTGAATAAACTATGGAGGATCCTTTTGGCAAAGTGTAAAAGTGGATTCTAAACCTAAAGGTTTATAAACTCCTCTGAATAATATGCCAATATTCTGACACCCACCCACACATCTACCGTTTTTAAATGGGACTGATGACAATAAGGTCGAAAAGCCAGCGCTAAAAATCATAATGCTTGGTACAACCCATCTGGAAGAACTTTCAATATACAGTGTGTATTAATAATAAAAATAGTATGACTTCTATTATTATTATTATTATTATTATTATTTTTTAACTTAAACTGCTTTGACAAAGACAAAAACTGGTGGAGTAAGGACAGGCAGAAACTACAGCTGCTCTGGGATCGAGGTACCTGGAAAACAACTGGGTGCAGGAAAATGGTAGGTTGCTGGGGACTGGGAAGGAGCTCACAGGAAAACTAGTGTACAGAGAAGCTGCAAAAACCAAACACAATGAGTGGAAATGAAGTGGTCTGGAAAGCTAAACTTACTTTGAGGGAGGAGCACGTGTGGCCACTGACACAAGGGAAGCCTGCAGAGGGTTGGCAATCCCAGGGGCTGAGGAAAGCCCATGGTTACTGTAAACTGCAAAGCCAGCATGGGGCTTTCCTAACTTCTTCCACATGGCACGGTAGAGTTGGAAGAAGAAATCCAGTGCAGTGGCCAACACATTTGACTGTTTAATTAGAAGGCATAGAGGAAAGGGGTTATTTAAGATTGAGCTACAGAACTACTGCACTTCATAGTTTCTGGTGTTACTCTACCAGAGTGACTGGGTGGGAGATGGTCACAAAAAAGAACTATAGGAAGGGTACAGTCCAGACTCTGATATTTAAGCTCAGGTTGGGAAGCACATGGGAGGCCTGAATCTGTGGTAAAGCCAGGCAATTTGTGTATGGTTATCAATGGTCCTGAGTCTGAAAGTGCTGGCGCTGTCTAGCAGACTGGCTGGTCTCCCGCCTGGTTACCTATTCCAGCAGAGCTCAGTGGTCCATTTACTTTCTCCATTTATATCTTGTGAGCAGGGATATGTCTTGGCGTGGACAGTTGCCACAACTCGGGATACACAAACAAAGGGGCCCTTGAAAGTGTAGGGCACCTCACAAATCCACAGGCCATAGAAGTAGGCAAAGAAAGTATGGCTTGGGGTGTGCAGAGGCACATGGGAACTGGGAGAGGCTGGAATGAACACAGCCCTGGGATGGACAGCACTGGCCAACTACCTACAGGAGCAAAGGTGGGACAGGACTCAGCACTCACACACAGAGGTGTGAGTGTAGAAATAAGATAGGTTTTAGGAGTGACTCACACTTTCCCCTCTATCTGGCAGATTCCAGTACTACAGGCTTTGAGAAGAAACCTCTCACTCAAAAACAAAGAGGAAATATTTTGTACTCTTTTCTTCATTGTTGTTTTTTCTCATTTTTGTTTTCCTTTTCTTGTTACATTTATCTACTATTTAGTTTTTTTCTTATTCCATAACAGGATCTTTTATCTCATCTTTCTCCTCTTCCTTTTATTTTTTTATGTATTTAGTATAGGGTCTACAGAGTCTCACTACACTGATCAGACTCATAGTGGTCCTCCTGTTTTAAGTCTCCTGAGTGCTGGGATTACGGGCATGCACCACCATGCCTGGTCTCAAGTGCCCTCTCAGTGTGCCCCTCTCATTGAACCCCGGACCCTGTCTGCCTAAGCAGGCGCTTTAATCTGCTGAGCTATCTGCTTGTTCCTCTTCTTCCTTTTAATTTTCAAAATTTGACTTCTCTCATTTTTCTTAGCTGATTCATCTTTACTAGCATTGCTAAGTTTTACTAATCAGATATTTAAATGACTCTAGATTATTATTGTTGAATTACTTGCTATTGTTGTGGTAGTATATTTGCTCAAGTTAAGAAATGTTTGTTGTAAATCAATACTTGGTTTGTCTTTGTGTCTATATTACAGTTACAGATTTAGAGGAGGACTTTTTTGAGACAGGGTCCTGCTAGGTAGCCCAGGCTGGCCTTGAACTGATCTTGATCCTCCTACACTTCCAAGTGCTGGGATGACAGGAGTGAGGCACTACTAACAGCATGA
Source organism: Octodon degus (assembly GCF_000260255.1). Classification (NCBI taxonomy): domain Eukaryota; kingdom Metazoa; phylum Chordata; class Mammalia; order Rodentia; family Octodontidae; genus Octodon; species Octodon degus. The sequence goes on along the minus strand of NW_004524836.1, from coordinate 2,465,586 downwards.
TATCTATTCTTAAGGGTGACACAAGGATAGCTTTTATTAGTTCTTGTGGTATGTCGGAATAGCGGTACCTTGGTTTATGGACTTAATTTGTTTTTTGACTTTAGGGAAGATGGCTAGGGTCATGTCTGTCACTTGATGTGGAGTTTGTGAATAGAAGCAAAATTTTCTCCAATGCTTTTGTTTGTGAACTAAATTGTTTGCAAATGGAAGTGTTCATGAACTAAAGGTATTACTATATCCAGTTTGTCTTTGATTCCATTATTGTTGCAGATTTTGATATTACTAGGATGGCATAGTTATTATTATTAATTGGGTTTTACTATATATCAATATCTGGTTTGTCTTTGAGTCATCAATAACACTTTGGTTCATTTCCAAAGAACTGGGTGCCCAGACAATTATAGTGCACTCTTCAGAGCCCAAATGTCTCAAATGCTGGGGCAGAGGCAAAGACCTATAGACAGCGACATCTAGAGCTTATCACTGGAAAGCAGATGTAACTAGAGAGCGCTCCATACCTGCAACACAGTATTTCTACTACTGTATAGTCAACTCTAAGCCATCAGTTAAAAAAAAAAAAGAAAAGAAAAAAAACAACTGAAGGAAACCTGAGAAAGTAAGGTAATAAAATGCCTTTGAAAACTTCCAACTTCCCCAGAGCTGATGTATGGGCATCATTGGGTTGGGGGGGACAGGGACACAAAAGTCAAACACTGAATTACAATGCTACCTTGTTTCAGTAACTTAATTCTTTCCACAATTCTGGTCATAAACCAAACTGAACTGTCCTACCAGGCAGCTTTTACTTAATTTTATTAGTAAAAAGATGGATATAAGTGATTAGATTCATTTGTATGCCAGAGGTACAATCGACCCGATGGGACAGTCATGTATCTCTGGTAGTTCAAACAGCCCAGAATGGAGAAATACAAGTCATACACCATCCTGAGAACGTTAATGATATTGAGGCCAAAAAAGTAAAACAACAAACAAAAGACAAAACCTCCCATAGATTCAATGACTCGAAGAGTTGGTTCTTTGAAAGAACAAGCAAAATAGACAAACCCTTAGCCAATATTACCAAAAAGGTATAAAGACCCCAATCAATACAATTAGAAACTAAAAAGCTGCAATCATAATGGAAAATGTGAAACAGAAGACTAACTACTACTTTGAAACCTGTACTCCAATAAATTGGAGAATCCAGAACAAATGGATAGATTTCTATGTAAGTATAAATCATTCAAAATGAATCAAAAAGATACAAGAACTCCGAATAATCATATTAGTAGGCAACAAAATTGAAGCATATCCATCTCCACAGCAGGAGAAAGCATTCTGTATTCTACAGAGAAATGGATAAAAAAGTTAGGGGCAGGGGAGATGGCTCAGTGGAATAAGAGCTTCCCTGGCAAGTGCAAGGGCCTGAGTTCAATCCCTGGTTCTACAAAAAAAAAAAAAAAAAAAAAAAAAAAAAAAAGTATTTCTACACAATACAGTACTCTTCTGCTATAAAAAGGGTAAAACTGAGTCTGTAGGAAAATAAATGCAACGTGAGAGTATACTTTGATGTGAAATAAAGCAGACATACAAGTTTAAATATCACATGGCACCTCTTACATGAAACCCAAAGTATAAATAAGGAACAAAATAAAAGCTAAATAATAGGAAACTGGGAAATGGATATTTATCATATGTGGAAGGGACTAAGAAAGGGAGGAGGTGGGAATGAGGGGAGGGGTATGGGACATAAAAGGATTTATGGTGCTACATAGGTACACCAGCTTCCTGTGACGACCAGTCAATATGTGCTGCTAGTGTGCACAGCACGAATTTATTTATTTACTGTTTGTTTGTTTGTATTTTAGGGAAGGCTCTACAGGGTGTTCAGGGTCTCAGTACTAGATCAGACTCGCAGTGATCTGCCTACTTACAAGCCTCCCAAGAGCTAGGATTACAGGTACATGCCACCATGCCCAGTCTCAAATGCCATCTCAGTGTGCCCCGGAGGCTGGGCTGGCATGGCAGGCCTGGGGATCGAATCCCCAGCGTGTGCACCTGCTTGCAGGACCTTTAATCTGCCGAGCTATTTGGTTTGCCTTACAGTATGAATTTAAAGACTGAGAAAAATGACTTGACTTCACCATGCCACGTGGCAAGGCAACACTATTTTATAATTTCTAGATGTAATTTTGTAGTTAACTATTTTTCTTCAGAAGATGCTCAATTTTCCATTATGTAGGAAAACCCCCAGGCTTATTTTGCCACCTATCTCACATTTTGAACACTTCATTTCTCTACAGCATATAGTGACTGGCACCTGACTTCAAAACACAAAATGATAAGGAATTATTTTCATGGCTAAAATATACCTTCAAGAAGAAATCCTTTTTTAAATAGAATAGTCTAATTAACCAGTCCTTGACAGGGCTTTAATAACTTAACTTGCAGAATACTTTTTAAAACTTTTTTTTTTTAGTTTACTGTCATTAACAAAGTTTATAATAGCAGGATCCCACATAGCATATTTTTAGATGTTATATATATTAATTTAGTCTTCAAAGAACAAAATTATGAGAATTGCAGGTGTTTTATTGGTAGAAAAAAGCTAACTATAAATCAGAAAGAGGCACAATACAAACAAAACTCAGTTTCTCAGTCCTCTGGCTCTGTAACCTAGCATCTTGAAGTACCCAACAATAAAAATTTAAATCTGTATCTAACAAACTATATTTGATTTCAGACAGACGATACTCCACAAAACCCAAAAGCATATGCAAGGTGCAGTTCAGCAAGATCTGTTTCCAAATTATACAATGATTTTTATCTAGACTTTATTACAATGTAATTCTATCCTAGAAGCAATGTTGATGAACACATAAAACTAGTAACTTCCTTGCTTCTGACCCCTATGAAATCTGTATTCCATATCAGAAAAACAAAGCTTCTCAAGAATGTCTATTTTCTGATTTATTACCTGTTCATATAAATATATGGCTGGCAGAGAAAAATGTACTTTCAACAGATGAACTTGTAGATAAATGTAGAAAAAAATGATTTCCATTTCATTCTTTCATTATAGATGAGAACCTTGCATACAAATGGTTATCTTTAAAAACTGAATCCTAAAAATGGATTTCTGATGTATGAAGTATTAGAAAATATGCAGCTATCCTGATATGCATAAAATGATAAATTTTTTTGCAGTACTGATTCAAAATAAAGGAACTCCTGATGTTCAGTCTGCATCCTTCTGCTATTTCAGTTTTTAGAATTGGTTTATAAAGAGGTATACTGCTACTTCTCACTACAGTGGTATCCTGCACATATTAATGAGTTATAAAGCATGAAATGCTTTGTAGTATGAAACACTGAAATGGGCACAAGTTTTCAATTATGCCTTATTTTAGGAGTAAAACCAAAAATGGGAATAAGATTAAAAAGTAAATATGCATAGTATGTGTTCAAAACTAACAAATGAGTGTTGAAAACTGCTATATATAAAACGGCAACAGCACACTTTCCTAGTGACTGGCACTTATTATAATATATTCACTGGAACAATAAAATAAACAATACAGTATTCCTAACACAAACTTGAAATACCACAGATTTGGTTAAGAAGTATGAGAAACTTCACAATTCAAGCCTTTATCAAATATATTACTGTATTTAAAAGTAAATAATCATAATCTAAATTATATTTAAGTTTCTAATAATGATTGAATATTATAGTTTGCTTTAAAAAGGCATTTTGGTAATGCAGCTTTGATTTAATAGCCCGTCTAAGTATAGGCAAATCAATGTGGAGTTTTTTCCACTAAACAACTTCTTGATCTGAGACTTCAGATAGCAAAACACTGAAAAACTGAACTCACAAAATACTTAACTCGTTATATAACACAGAAGCCTTACAATAATTATGAGAAGGGTGGCTTCTCCTGCTCACTACTGTGTAGTCAGAATGTACTGCGGTGCATGACAAGATAAGCTGCAAAATCGTTTTGGACCTAGACTGTAATATAAGGAGTTGTTATGGCTACGGAAGGGTTTGGCAATTTGTTCACATAAGCTGATTTCTTGTTTTGTGAAACCCAAGTCTCTCATTAAATATTTTACCCAGTAACTCATATGTACATCATCACCTGCCTATTTCCAAAACTACATTGCCCTGGGCCTTAATGTCTACATTTTCTATTATAGAAACTTTCAGCTTAAGCTTCCAGCACCCAGAAGATCAAAGCTACCTCTCCAGTCCTCCAGAATCATGAAGCTCAGTAAGTAGTGCTAATATGATATGGAGCAAAAAAGATACAGATGAACACATTTTATTTCTACCACCTTGATAATACATCATTTCACTAGGTGTTAGTCTCTGGTATCCAACAGCAAAAATTCCAAATTTCTGTATTTTTCTATAAAGTTAATTATTTTCATCTCACTCTGGAATATACCATGTAACATTATTTGGATATTTTACAATGCAGTAAATTTTAAAGTTTCTGAAAAACTTTCCCTCTAAAAATGAGTACTATCATAGCCCATTTTTCTTATTCTGCCTGTCTTTCAGTTTTCTGACTTTCAAAGAAAAGTTTTAGAACTTTTTAAAATTTCCTCTTTACACTTATAAAAAACACTTAAACAATCTCATTTATATATTTACAGCATCTTTTCCTACAATTTCACTATAATTTATTGCTGGCCCTTTCTGTTGATAGCAAGTTAACAGGTTTCAAAGCAAAATACTTTCAACAAGATCTTTACTTACCTTAAATAAAATAAGCCCTTGAAAAAAATATGCTTATGTATAAATCCATCTCATGTGAAATGTATTTTATACATTTTATTAATTGATTTTACTGCCCCAGTGCTCAAATACTATATTCTTTCTTTATAAATTCTGGTTTTTCCCCCTAGTATTTATTGTGCTTATCTAAATGCTGATAAGTAGCCCTCAAAATATTTGTTCAGACTGCAGGAATCAATAAAAAATTTAGCAATTGTTTCTCTTGGTGGATAGGATGGAGAGGAGAGAAATGATACTTGCATTTCACTAAAATTTCTAGGGCTGGGGAGAAAAACAAGTGTTTCTAGGGCCGGCCCAAAGGATTAATCCTCTGGCCCAGAGGATTAAAGCACCTGCAAACAGGTGCAGGGGCCAGGAGTTCTATCCCCAGGCCTGCAGTGCCAGTCCCGCCCCCAGAACACGCTGAGACAGCAGTTGAGACTGGGCATGGTGGTATATACCTGTAATCCCAGCACTTGGGGAGGCTGTAAACAAGAGAATCACTACAAATCCAATCTAGTAGTGAGACCCTGAACACCCTGTAGACCCGTCCCTAAAATACAGAAAAAAAAAAAAAAAAAAAAAAAAAAAATTAAGTTTCTGTATGGCATAATTGTAGAATTATCTTTTTGAGCTAAAGACATACTTTCTATAATTACGAACAATCTAAACATACTTTTTGAGCCAGTCTTGCTATGTAGTCCAGGTTGGCCTTGAATTCTGGCAGTTCTCCTGCCTCAGCCTTCTAAGTGTTGGGGTTATAAGCATGTGCCACAGCACCCAGGCCTAAGTTTATCTTTATAATTAAAAGAAATAGCTCTTCTATGTTGCTTCTAACTGCTACTTTTTACAATCAATTCACAACATTAGAAGTATGGCAATTTATAGAGTATGCCACTTATGAGTTCACCTCATATAAATTTAAACTCAAACTTCAGAATTCCTTGAACAGTTTTTTGCAGTTCAAAATTAGGGCATCCACTGAAGCACCTGTTAGCAGCTATTTTCCACAAACAAGTAAGTTGATTTATTTCCAGCTTACCTGTAAATATAGTTTATTGTCTTTTGTTATAGCGTCCATAAGTTCTTTCTGTAGAGGTGGGTCTCCATTTACCCAGATTCCATTGGTTGGAGTATTACCATTTAAACCACTAGTGCTGTTCTGCTTTTTATACAAAAGCACGTAAGCTGTGTCCTTTGGAAATCTACTGGTAATTTTCTGCACTGACTGAAATGAAGTAAATGTCACTCTGCTGTCATTAAATAAAAACCATTCTTTTGACATTTCCTTAGTTTCTAAATCCTGTTCAATGACAGCACTGGGACTCTCTCTCTCTAGAAGATGGTTCTGGGAGGGTGCCAATGCCAGAGTTTCAGCCTGGTGGCACATCTCGTATGAAGACTCTGTACCTGTGACGTTCCTGGCGTAAGAGTAGTAATGCCCACTTTCAGAGGATATGCCAGAGTGAACAACAACAGAACTCAGTAGGTAGGGTACCAGTTTTGGGCAGAAAGGGTCTTCAGTCCTGGAAGGCTTTAATTTTTTAGCTAGATTCTCACTAATATCATTGAAGTCAACATCGATGGACCAACTCTCTGACAATGAAGAGAAAGAAGTAGTTCTTTTAACTGGCAACTCCAAAACCAGTGGCAGTGACACGTTATCTAAAATTTTTCTTCTCACATGATACTTTTGATCATATGAAAATCTCAGAAGAGTAAGAATAAGGTATTCAGGTTCCTCTGTAATTTGCATAGTTTTCTCAGCATTCTGCAGAGAGGCACAATTTTCACAATAATATTGGTTGTCACCAGTAAGAATCTCTGGAGCCAAAAAATAATTTAGTAAGTCAGTTACTGAAGGTGTATTTTCACCAGCTGGTTTCTGAGGTACATCTTTATTAACAAGAATCTTAGTTGCCTCATTAGAGACAGAAGTGTCTTCAGTGCAGTGGAACTCATTAGGAGGACTGCCTATTTCATTCACCACTGAGTCACAGACAAAGGCAGATGTTGCTGGGTTATAAACTACTGGTTCTTCTGAAGGACCAGGTCCACAGGCTCGCATTAAGCCGCTGTCTTGTGCACTGGGTAATGACGCCGGGTCTTGGAAAGACAAGTCTTCCATAGGCGGGGAAGGACAAAAGGCCAGTGAAATGTCTGTGAAGGCTTCTACTTTTTGTGAGGTACTCCTACAGTTCAGACAACATACATGCGTCTGTAGTTTTCCTCCAAACATTCTCTCTATTAAAGTCTTCTCACTGGCATTTGTGCAGGGTGCCTCTGTGACTTCAGTGGCTTTAGTGGCTCTGTCCTGTAAAGAAGCTTCACTGCACCCCAGGCCGCTGGAAGGCATGTGTAGGGATTGGGCTTTCAAGAGCTTTTCTTCTTCATGGAGTCTGCAGGAAAGATACAGCATCATACAGCGATTTCACTTAAGTTTACGTGTATTTCTATTTACAAATATTGGTTGCCTATACAAATCATTTCAATCAAATATAACACTTAATTACAAAATTAAGTTTTTCTTTTTATCAACAATAGTACTGGCAAGTGGTCCTAGAAGAAAAGTGAAGGAGCTATTAGTATTCGAATTCTCATTATACTTTCTTTGTAGTGCTACTCTAGCATGTATTACATCATAGTTGATTACTTGTCAATCCCATATCTTACATATCTCTGCTTGGCAAGTCTTAGAAGTCTAGCACAAGAAACCACTGAATATGCCTCTGATTAAAGAAAGAATCACACAGGTTGAGTCCACCTTACTTTGCTAGTAGTTGTTCATAAAACTGAAGGGAGCAAAGATGGGGATACAAGAAGATAGGTTTTAGTAATCAGGTGATAAGGGGAGAACAATATACTGTATCTTTACAATTACAAATTGGTTTAAAGAAGTGGCTCTTAAACTTTTTGGTTACAGGAACTCTGTATTCTTAAACATACAAGATCCCAAGAGCTTTTATTTACTTGGGGTGCATACATTTGTATTTATCTTATTAAAAAATTTAGACTATGAGCAATAAAATATTACATTTATTTAAAAGCAATAAAAGCTGTGAAGGGTAAGCATACATATTATCTTAATTGGCCTGAGAAAGGCCAAGGGCGTGCTCTCCAGGGTGTGTCTGCGAGGCATCTACAGAGACAACGGACACGTGGGCCAGCACACTGAGGGCAGCCCACCCCTGAGTGGGGCAGGACTGCACATGCCAGGGACAGACGGAGGATAAGCCTGCCAGCACCAGCTCCCTGGATTGCACTGCTTCCTGGCAGTCAGGAGGGGAGGGGATCCCCCAGGCTGCCTTATGCCATGATGCTCTGCCCACCACAGGCCTAAAAGCAACAGAGCGGCTGGCCGTGGTCTATAACTGGAAAACTGAGCCAAAATGTTTCCTCTTTAAGTTGTTACTCTCATGTATGTTGTCACAATGAAGAAAGCTGGTTAACACAAAACCCATTACATGTCAATATAAATAATGCCTTTTGAAAAAACTTTATCTTTATTTCTTTTTTATTTTTGTATTTAGTACACTATGCAGCTCATACTCAAACTTAAGAGTGACCCTCCTGTTTTGAGCCTCCCCAGCGCTGAGATTATAGGCACGAGCTACCACACCTGAACTTGGTGGCTGGCTTAGTGTGACGGGGCCCAGCGTGGTATGTGGTGCCAGAGATCGAACCCTGGTCCCTGGGCTTGCCTAAGCAGTTGCTTAGTCTGCTGAGCTATCTCGCTGGCCCTAAGTTTTATTTTTAACCCCCTCCCCTATTGCAAGAATGGCACTGTTTAATCTACATACAAGAAAGCTGGATCTTCATAACTGTTTTATATTCTATCCATTGCTCTATGTTTAGCTTTTTTTCTTGATGAAGTATATTAAACAAAAACTGACTTCCCACAAATATGTAGTTAGAATACAGAAGAGCCCACAGATTTGAGTTTTGGGAATCACTGCTAGACTTTGTTAGCAGCTGGTCTAAAGCAAGAAAATCCAAAACAGAAATCAAAGTAAAACTCTAACAATTTACCATAAAGGCAAAGGTATTTTAAAGATCAATACCTGAAATATATTTTCAAAAGTAAGAACAATATTAAATGGAAATAAACAGATGAGAAAACACGATTCAAATCACAATCCAGAAGGCCCAGGGATATAGCTCAGCAGTACCCATGCCTGTCTAGCAAGCAAGAGGTCCCAAGTTCAATTCCCTGTATCAAAACAAATAAACAAACAAACAAATAAAATAAATCATGATCTAAAAGTGCTTTTACCTGTCCAGCAGAAACCTGAGGTATTCAGAGCAGTCTTGCTGTGATCTGGGTGTAAACCAGGGAGGTCTGGAAGCCTCAAAGAATATGCGGGGTGCATATGCTTCTCTCTTTGACAGCAATAAAGGAAACACCAACAAGTGATTCTTACAATGAAACAACTCTAATACATAAGGCTTCATAAAGATTACTTAAGAGTACAATGGGCCAATCTTAACAGAAGGGTCAGACCTGGAGGCAGGTTAGAGTTTAGTTGCAACTTTTCACCCTGAGGAAAACTGAGACGCAGACCAACTATGGGACTTGTCCAAGGTCTACAGCTACACGAGGGGCCGGAAGAGTATGAATTAGAATTCAGGTCTCTCTAACTCTTCATATAATTGCCTTGTATTATCCCTCTGGGATGGTCATGTATTTGAGTCTATAATTTTTGAAAATCTAAATTTGATAAAGATATGTTAGTGAGCATATATTATGGATAAAGGAACAGGGGAATACTATCTAGACC
>NW_004524836.1:2450551-2455887 GCF_000260255.1 Octodon degus | reverse complement strand
TTTTTTTGTTTTTAAATTTCCTTTGCTAAGTACACGTATGGAATGTGAGCATGGCAGTTAGGAACTCTGCCAATTCTTTTCCCTCCTATCTAGACTTTCTTTTCCATTTAGGAAATTATACTTGAGATATTTCTTAGCTAGTAAATAGGAAACCAAGCATTCTCAACAATTTAGTTCTATCAATTATGAATTTCTCTTCCTTTCAGGACTTATTCTTTTAATATTTTTTTATGCCCTATGAGATAAAGCAATCAAAGTAAATCCAAAAGACAAAACTTTAATTTACATGTAAATATTATGCATCATTTATATGTGTGTGCTCAAAACCTAAACTGAAAGTTCTTTGGCACACCACAGTATCTATATATTCTAGGCAGTGACTTTGGTACTTCTAAGTGAATTCTCAATGAAGGTAAGATATATGACAATTTCATTAATTAAAAATGTGAACCAAATGTAGTTACTATATACATACTACGTAAAGATAAACTCACCTGTGTATGAGCCAAAAAGGCAAAAAGATGCTGTAATTTTTTCATTAATGAATTGCATCCATTTAGATTTAAAGATAATACTTGTCTCCTGAAACTGAAAAAGAAGAAAATATAGTGATTTACATCTGTGTGCAAATACACATACATTTTTTTAAAGTAGTATTTTTCAAAAGCTAAAAGTAAGCTGGTTCAAGAACTTACTATCTTCCTCCAACCAAAACTTCACTTACATGATAGTCCCTTGCCTAACAAAGTTACCTGCCTGTACACAACACAGTGAAGAGGGGAGATGAGAGACACTAAATGAATTTGCTTTATGGTCTTGTGATGGCCTGCGTGCTCTCCCACACTATTCCTATTTTCTGTTATGCCAATTAACACAGACTGCCAGCTGGATGGGGATTAAGAAACTCTGGGAGAGGTGGCTGGCTTGTGTGAGAGGCGGACTTCATCTACAGGCTGCATGAGCTATGGAGGAGACAGGGCCTAGCTGCAGGACGCAGGTACGGAAGGATGACCTTGGGACTGCACGTGGGCCTGGCTTTCGCCTTGTAGACTTCCTGGATGCCACGAGGTGAGCAGCAGCCTCCACTCTGCCTTTCCACCAACGTATTCACGATTCACAGCCCAGCCAGCCAACCCTGGGCTGAAATCTCTTAAAGTACTGAGCCAGATTAAACCTTTTGTCCTCTACAAAGCTCTAGGTGTAAAGTGTTTTATCCTAAAAACAGAAAACCTGAGTAATGCCTAGGTTAAGCTGTTAATTTATAAATTAAGCAGCTTTTAAATTGTTTCAAATTTGTATGAAAAAAATGCTGTCATCAAACACTGTAAAGTTAGAGTGATTTAAAGTGTATTAATTGTATCCATTTTGAAATAAACCAAGGTAGACAAGATTTTATGTTATCAAATGACATGTAAGAATAAGAATTTAGAAGTAAAATACAATCCTACAGACATATTGGAAAGAAAAAAGAAGAAATTTATAGAGGTTTTTAAAATCCAGATACAGTAAGTGAAAAAGATGGCCCATTTGATGACATAAAACACTGCAAACAAAACACTCCACAAATTTGAATCACAGGACCAGAAGAGAGCATGCAGCATAGTTACACAGAAAATATTTAAATGAACATGAAAAAAGGAAAAAAAAAAAAAAAAAAAACAGAAAGATACACAAAGAATAGATTATTCAGAAAAGAAAACAAACGAACAGAAAAAAACTTGACAATGGTTGATTGATTACATGTAAATTAAAACAAAATGAGGTGAGTGTCTATAATTCCAGAAACTTGAGAGGCTAAAGTAGGAAGAAGAGGATCACAGTCCAAGGCCAGGCTGGGAAAACAAAACAAAAAAAATCCCCAAAAGGCATTTCCCTAATTGGGAAAAATTTAAAAGTACTAGTGACATTAAGGGTTGCTAGTTGCAAAGTGTCACAGGAGTGTCAGTGGCATGTAAATTCAAAATGCCACTTCTTTTGGGGAGCAATTTCACATCATCTAAAACCTTTATCTGCACATGGATGGACAGATGTCAATTATGAGGAAAACAATCTAATATTAAATAAATCACAGGACTCTTGTTTACTCAGAACGATAAACCATAGATCTGTAGTGCCAATACATTCAAGTAGCTAGAAGACAATATAGAAACAGGATTTTCTGCAAATAGTGTTTCAGAGCACTTTTTTGTGTGAGAAAGGGTCTCACTATGCTGTTTAGGCTGGCCTTGAACTCAAGATGTAGCCCAGGCTTACTTGAATTTGTGGTAATCCTATTGCCTCAGTACTACCATGCCCAGCTGCAAGTAGTTTTCTTTTAAAGGAAACAATGTAATTGTTTTTATACTACATATGGATTTATAACTGTATAAAAAAGTTCTGTAATAATCTACAAAAAATTGTTAACAAATTACCTTGTGAATGTGTCTGATTTTTATGCTCAATATTTATAATGAAAAAATTATGTTACCTAAGGAAAAAAAAATATCATCCTCCCATTCTGAGTCAGTATTATTGGCCATCATGCAATAAGATGTCCTCTCTGAATTGTTCTGGAAGTCACCATTGCTTTATACCTCTGCTTTCTCTATCATCTGTAGAATGAGATGGCTAGAACGCTTCTGGTGGTGAGATACTGATTGTTTAGTCGTAGGCCTACTGCTACTTAATGTTTAAAAGTGAATCCTAAAAAAAAAAAAAAAAAAAAAAATTCCAAATACAAACCAAATGCTAAACCATATTCAAAAAAATTAAATTTCAGGAGTTAAAATCATTTTATATCAAATAAAGGAAAGAATTAAAACAAAGCAAAACAAAAGCTCAAAACATTAGAGTGCACATAATATATTCTGGGGCTAAGAAATAAACTAAAGCTAGCTATAATGGTTTAAGAGTTGCCTAGGTGGACATTAACCACTTAAAAAAGCTTGGAATTCTACTTGCAAACATCTTTGGACACATTCAATGAATATTTGAGTGGTACGAAGAGAAAGTATTAGCCCTTTTTTTGCTGTCAGGAAAAGTTCATCATAGTTATGCAGCACTATGGATGGCATTCCTATACCTAACAATCTGATTTCCTACTTGCTTGGTTGCAAAAGAAAATGGACTTGGGAGTAAATGCAGCGAGAGTGGAGTATACACTTACTCAGTAAGGACCATCTTAGGGTGAGAAGCACAGGTGAAGCTTCTTACACAGCCAGAAAACAATTGCTGATCTGATAGCAAAATACCTATGAGCACACAGAGCTAAATACAAGCCAGGCATGGTGGCGCACACCTGTAATCCCAGTGCTCGGGAGGCTGAGCCAGGAGAACTGCTCCAAGTTTGAGGCCAGCCTGGGTTATACCATGAGTTCAAGGCCATTCCAGACTATATAGCAAGACCCTAATTTCAAAAAATGTAAGAAAACAAACAAAAAAGTCCCCCCACCAAATTAAACAGGATTTGTTCTAGAGGTATATAGGCTAAAAACAATCCAGTAAGACCATACAATAAAATCAAAGACATGCATAACAGCAGAGAGGCAGAGAAGGACACAATACTTTGGAAGACACTCAATCATTCTGTTACACTATTAAATACCAAATCACAGAAATTTTTTAAAAGTGGCATTTAAATGCAAGGTGTAATATAAATCAAGGACAATTTATATAAGGTAACATTTTAATAGTTTCTGAGAATTAAAAGCAGTTATATGGAAAGGTTAACATTCATGTGGGTATGTTGCAGCTGGGTGTGGTGGTACACTCCTGTAATCCCTGCACTCTTAAGAGGCTGAGGCAGGATGACTCCAACTTTGAGCCTAGCCTGGGCAACTTAGCGACTCAGCAAGACCTTATCTCAAATTAAAAGAGAGGACTGGGGATGCAGTTCAGTGCAAAGACCCTATGTTCAATATCCAGAGCTGCAAAACAAACAAACAATCATGTAGCTAGTTCTTGTCTTCTTACATTTGTTATATCAGCATGCATGAAGTTCGTAGTTAAAAAGAAAAGCCTCAGATTTAAACTTACTCTGTAGCCATAAACAATGCTTGAATAACACTATTCATATAACATGTGTTTCCTAGGTTAATAAGACCAGTTTTCCCAGTTTCAGATTTTCCAGAGAGCCGAGACAAGCAAGATGCCAAAGTATTGGATTGAGAAGTCCAGGCACTTTGATTGAGAATCAACTTAATCTTCTCTTCACTGGGCTTAGGAAAAGCCTACAAATCATAGAGAAAAACAGTTTAAAAATAAAGTGAAAAACTATTTTTGTTTTTAAATTAACTGATTCTATAAAGATTTACCCCCAACACTCAACTTTTTTTCTTCGCTCTTATTTAGTTTTGAAATCACTGACAGTACTTAGGGGTAGTTATTAAAAAATCAAATCATGATCCATGGCAGTTTAGCATGTGGAAGAATCTTTTAAGAGCTAGGAATTCAAGTCACATTTGAACTATTTATATTCCATATTTGCCAGCAAGATGCATGTAAAGTAAAACTCTGAAATCAGTGAGTATGTTGTAGTATGATTCAGAGGCAGCAGAATGAGGATTTAAAGTAGCACACACAATTGACTAAGTTACACAAAAACAATTTACTTTCAAACTTTGTGACAGAAACAAGGAATGTTTCCTTTTCAGTGACCACTAATATTTGCTCAATACTAATCTTTAGAAGTAAAAGCCTAAAGTAGTTAGGGATAAAAAGTGAGAGGTGTGATTTAGCACAATGATGTCTGACTTCTGAAATTAAGAACTCAATCTCATATTTTACCGTCTGGATAATTATTACAACATACAGATTCTCCTTACTTATTGAAGTATGAGATCAAAAGATAAAATGTTCAGTATAAGTGATTTCAAGCACGAGTAGACCACTGGAGGATGAGGGCAAGTTGGTGAAATCATTTATAGCTAAATGATTTGCTTTTCTAGACTACTATTACAGTTTTGTAGAAGACCTTAAGGTATTTTAATTTCCTGGGCTTAACTTTTTTTTGTTTCTCTTGTTGACAGCAAATAGAAAGTGTTTTCCTCAGGCTAAGAATAAGCAAATCTTTTTCTGTTGCAGAACCCATATAAATTATTAGAATTTTCAACATAAAAAGCAGTACAGAAGTGAAGACTGGCAGTCAGTAGACAAAAGCAGCAATTCTGAAAGAGTAACATCACGATCAAATCCCTGCCAAATGCTTCTGCATGTAATTTACTTCTGAAATGTCAAAGTGTTACACTGAGAAGTTTGACACTACCCAGAAGTGTCACTACTAAGTGACACTACCAGGAAGTAACTTAGCAAACTTATGTTGACTCAACCAAATTAGTTTGATTTTGGTAATGAAAAAA
>NW_004524836.1:2431090-2450451 GCF_000260255.1 Octodon degus | reverse complement strand
TTTTGGTGGATCCGGGGGTTGAACTCAGGCCCTTGTGCTTGCCAGGGAAGCGCTTGTTCTACTGAGCCATCTCCCCAGCCCCAATACTAGGGACATACACATTGGTCCCTTACTTATCATGGAGGTTATGCTTCAGATACTCCAGTGAAAAGTGAAAGTCAGCAAAGTAGTGATGTTATATTTATTTTAGTATTTATATATATTTTAAGACTTTATAAACCCTTCCCACACTGTCATAAACCTTTCCCACACTTTTAAAAACACTTCTAATGTTCTTATCATTTTTTAAACTTATAAACCTATGTAATTTTAACAACAAATGTATAAAGTATGGTTCTGCAAAATCCCACACCGTAGCGAAAATTCTGTGACAAATAATTTAACTTAATATTTTTTGAAAACCCACGAAACAGTGAGTCCATGAGAGCTGAGCTGCATAATAGCAAGGGACTACTGTGTAATCCAAATATACACATTGATCTCCCTCCCCAAACTGGAAACCAGGGAAGAAGACTTAGTAAGCGGAGTGATGTTGGCGGTGATTAAAATGGGCAAAGAATGTTATGTACATGTAGGACTCTGCTAAAATGAAACCTACTCATCTGTATAACCAATATGCACTGATTGAAAAAGTGAAAAAAGGAAGGCAATCAAAGTTACACACTTTACTAAATCATGTTTCCTTGATTCTTAGATGTATTTTACATACTTTAACAACGAATAGTGGGGTGCGAATCTGATATATTAATGTAGCATATCTTTCCAAACAAATTTCCCAAAAGGTGTTATAAATGTAAGAATACACCTTATAATCTATGGCATTACAGACCAAAGAAATAATAATTAACGTAGAAGTGATAGCAAATGAGACATTAGTCTTCTAAACATTAGTGAAACCTAATTCTAACTACATTTTTCAAACAAAAACAGAGTATCATAAAGTTGTAAATTGAATAGCTGGTTATAGGAATGTTTCACCACATTCATCTATTACATCGTGGTCTGCAGCTCCACAAACGCTGGTGATAAAATGATCATACCTTTATTGACTCCAGAATGGGTTCATAGAGATCCGGGAATCCAGAATAATGATACATCATACAGTGTATCAGTTCTGTTAACTGCACTAAGAAGGCTGCACTGGAAGGCTGGCTGTTACTTTTGAAAGAGTGAACCAAATTAAGGACATGAGGAACAATCTGAAGAGAGAAAAGGACAAGTATGCCTTAATTTATAAATCAGTAACACCTCCAGCCTGTAAGTAGAACATTACATGATAAGCAAATACTTTTCTGAAACTTCAATCATAGCCTTTCTTTAAAAAGTGACAAAGCTAAAAACTTTGGAAATATTAAGAAAAATTTAGTTTTCAAAGTCACATATGATTGTAGTTCCACTTACTATGCCCAATCTTTGTTCTTAAATGCCATGTAAAACATAATCTAAGGTACAAAACACAAATCTTAGTCATTGCTGCCATTCTTTTTTTAAAAAGCCTTCAGCTGAAAAATGTTAGGGCCATTATATTTGCCAGATTACTCAATAGAAACAGAAAAGCAAACAAAACAAAACAAAATAACAAAAAACAAAAAACACCAAAAAACAAAACCAAAAACCAACAAAAGGGGCCGGGGAGATGGCTCAGTGGAATAAGCGCTTCCCTGGCCAGCGCAAGGGTCTGAGTTCAATCCCCGGTTCCACCAAAAATAAAAACAAACAAAAAAAAACAAACCCCCAAAAAAAACCAAACCCAAACTACCCAGATTTAGCTAAAGAGCTCCATCTAGTGTAAATTTATAATTTTTCACTTAAAAAAAAATACACTGCATTGGTTAAGTCTACTTAAAGAAAATCTTTGAATTAACATATGGGTAATGTAACTCAAATTGTAGGTTAGATAACATCACTTTCTTTTTTGACAAGCATGGGAACAATGTCTTATGTTACATGGAATATCTTTAATAACCCTATTCCCTACCCCTAAAAAGAGATGGTTCTAAAAATACAGCAAATCAGAAACTTCTCTTATTATAAATGACTCTAAAAATTTAAAATGCTGTTTATTAACATGTAAGAAGTTATTAATATTGATGATCAGCACAACATTGTCCTTTCATTGTAAACTTAGGCTAAGAAGTAAACAAACACAATCATGCCTTTAAGAGATTACCAAGATGAAACAAATTCTATCTTATAGAAATGGCCCATTTCATTAGTAGGGTATTTATTTTTCCACCTGATTATTAATTATGATCTATAATCTGATATACATATTTACACTTCTTATTTTGAAAGGGCATCTTATATTTTATTTGTAGAACCTTTGAGTTGTTGCTAACTCAGTAAAAGAGAAGTTGGTGGTTTATTAAGGTCACATCATCAAACAGTAATAGTAGCAATTCCCTCCTGCGCCTTCAAAATAATGATGTTCTTAAGTTAAGAGTACTATTTGTTCCGCTTACATGGCTCTACTCTTGTGCTTGAGGTCTTAAACTACATTTTATTTACATGAGCCTCTGTGATCTTATCTCCATCAAAGGAGGTACTGATGTGACTCCAACACTAGCAGTTCCTAACGCTATCATCATCACCTCTACATTTCTAAGATGACCTGAATAATTTTACCCCCTAAAGCCAAATCTATGTGACATTCAGTTGCTAAAATGCCAGAAATACAAAATTATTTGGTTTCCTCAACGTGAAGGAAGACAAAAGAATTTTTTAAATAATTAAGTTCATAATTTTAAAACTTCCAAAAGCTTCTGTAGTATAGATTTTACATGGTTGCAAACTGCTGTATCATAAATGTGAAAATCATTCCTGACAAGGTAATGACTTACTTTTTTAGTTATACAGATTCACTTTCAAATGGGCATTTACCTTCTAAATATAATAGTCACGAAATATAAGTTATTATGTAATTTATGTACAAAATCTATTACATTTGCAACTTGGACATTTTTCTTTCTCCTTCATAATAATCATGAGCCACAGTATTTATTTAAAATAATTTTTTCAACTTATAAAAAGTAAATGAAAGTTGGTTCATAATAACACACATTGAAACATGAATCTTGGTTTGCTATTAACTATTCTAAATATATAATGGGTAAAAAGATGCCTGTACTTCCAAGTTATTGCTCATACTTGGCCACACTGCAAACCTGAGTCCTTCACTGAGTTCTGTGGAGTCACAGGTGATCTAACTACCATGTCTCACTAACAGATGTCTAGGTGACCTCAAGTAAAGGATCAAGCACACACTATGTACTACTAGGCAGTAATTTGGTCTTTGTTTTTAGGCTTCCTAAGCCAGATTAGTTTCAGATTTGTTTCTTAAGTGATTTAATACTTGTTTAAGTCAATAGCCAAATATTTCAATGTTAAACACTGTTATTTCAACTACTTTTCCCGGGGGGGGGGGAACAAAGAAAAAACGAGAAAGTAATAGAAAAGGTAAAGAGACTATCTCCAATTTTTTTTTTTTTAAATCATGAGCAAGAAAATAGATTTAGAGTATATCCTAAATGACTTTAAGGAATGTCCTGTATGATGAGTAATAAATGTTAGAATGGGTGATTTTTAGAGACTTCCTAGAAAATTTGAAAACAATTCTTTTTTTCCCTCAAATAGACTATACAGAGTTGTGCCTGAAGACAAGAACAAGGTGGTTCCTCCTTCCTTGGACAACTGCTGTTAACACTTGTTACATTTTTTAAGTCTTAAGTTTATGTAACAGGTGTAAGGTTACTATTTCTTATCAAACTCAATAATCAGGGCTATTAAATGCATCTATCATTCATCCTAGGTGATAATGTGTA
Source organism: Octodon degus (assembly GCF_000260255.1). NCBI lineage: Eukaryota > Metazoa > Chordata > Mammalia > Rodentia > Octodontidae > Octodon > Octodon degus. The sequence goes on along the minus strand of NW_004524836.1, from coordinate 2,446,630 downwards.
ATGCAATTCCTTTTTTTTTGTATTTTAGGGAAGGGTCTACAGGGTGTTCAACATCTCACTACATCAGACTCGTAGTGATTCTCCTGTTTACAGCCTCCCAAGTGCTGGGATTATAGGTGCGCGCCATCACGCCTTGTCTCAGTTGCCATCTCAGCACAGCTTGGGAGCAGGGATTGAACCCCAGCCTCTGTCCCTGCTTGCAAATGCTTTAATCCGCTGAGCTATTTGGCTGGCCTAATTAATTCTTAGTAGGTTCAGTTACTACAAAGCCTGAGGATTTTCCCCCAGTAGAAGTTAGGTGATGAGCCACCTACGTGTGTATGTGCTTGGTTCACTGACTGATTATGTTTCTAGCTAAAAATAAATAGCTGGGATTCTGTACTTCCTTATCAGTCTCCTCTGAATTTGATACAGCGGACCAGCATCCCTAGGATCTTTATATTGCCAGTACACTGGCACATGAAAGAGTGCAGTAAAGTCAAACAGCAGACCTTGCAGGAAGCGGGGAACCACATGAAGACACTGCTTTCCTGTGAGGCCCCAGGAAGGCCAGGGGATAGCTTCGCAAAATGACATTATGCCATTCCTCACCCGTAGCAACCGATAATCGGATCAAATCAAAACCAGCAAGCTAGCTGGTTTAAAATGGTAGGATCTGGATATATAAAAGTGGCATCAACAGCTTTTGTGGGACATGACCTAACAGAATATGAAAGTGTAATTCCAAGCCTACAAAGCCAAGACTGACGCTTTCATGGCTCTGCAACTTGATGGAGTCAGTAGTTTTCAGCCATTTTAATCCTACACTACTTGCATGGGTCACAGACACCCATCAGAGACACTCCCCGCGTAGAGCAGCAGCTGTCAATTAGAGGCTGCAAGTGGGGCAGTTTTGGTGAGACACAAAACATTTTGAAAATAGACTCCTAGGAAAGAAATCTCACAATCTCGATCTTCTAAGAAATCTAAAGTTTTATCAAAGTAGTTAAGATTTTATTTATTGATTTTTTTGTGTGTGTGTGTGTGTGTGTGTGTGTGTGTGTGTGTGTGTGTGTATTTTAGGGAAGGGTCTACAGGGTGTTCAGGGTCTCACTACTAGATCAGACTCCTAGTGATCCGCCTGATTACAGCCTCCCAAGACCTGGGATTACAGGTGCAAGCCACCATGCCCAGTCTCAGTTGCCATCTCAGTGTGCCCGGGGGGAAGGGCTGGCACAGCAGGCCCAAGATTTTAAAATACATCAATCATCTTTTAACTATACACAAATGTGACTCAACAGCAAACTTAAGTTTTGAAAACAAGACTTTTTCAAAGTGGAGAGCTTGAGTCATAACTTACCAGATGGAACGCTTCTGGAGAATGCTGAAAACTAAGCAGCATGTGAGAAAGAACTGCAAGAGCACCAGGTCTCACAAGTGGAAACCAAAGTCGATTAAAAACCTTCAAAATAAGATCACATCTTAAAAGTTTGTAGACAAATCATTAGCTCCCATCAGTAGTTACTTTCCCCAGGGCTAAAAACTGTTCATGTGAATATGTCTCCTCTTGAAAAGTTCTATCGTAACACATATAGTTCATCTTTAGGAGAAGGAGGAAGTTAGGAGAGAACATGATCGAGATCAAGGACAAATGAATGACCTAAACAATTCCTAAAACTTCTGATTAAATGAAAATCTGTCAAATATGTTCTAAGGTGAAAGGTCCTAGGTCTACTACTCATTGAAGTCAGTTTACTCAATAAATTTTTATTTAGCACCTACTATTGCTCAGCATTATTTCAGGCACTAGAAAAACAATGGGTCTAATCATCTCCATCATATAGGGCTTATAAACTATAAGCTATGTAACGTACAGTGACAAGTGGTATATAAAATGTAAAGCAGAATATGAAGAAGAGAGGAATGTGAGGGCAATCTGGCTACAACATCTGTCACCCATTGACTTCCAGGGTTAATTCGGCTGATCTGGCTCACTAGGCAGGTGTCCACTTCCTCCTCTACCACTCCATGTGTGTCCCTCCCAAAGCTGTGTGCTCAGCTGAAAAGGACAACCACCCCCGATAGAAGACTGTTTCTTTAGTTAAGGGTATTCAAGTAGCTGTACACCCCTGCTAGAACCTCCAAACAAGCTCTCATGAACAAGGGGGTCTGCATTTTACACAGGGTGTTTAAAAACTGTCTCATGAAAAAGATGATGTCAGAGTATGAAACTGAAGGTAGAATGCTAGTCCTGGAAGACACCTAAGAAGCAAGCCCTGGAAGCAGAGCAAACCACCCTGAACAGGCCTGGAGTGTGAAGAGGCCATTGCTGTGCCACAGATACACCTGGGGGACAGCATAGGAGAAGCAAGAGGCTAAGGCAAGAACAGTGGGAGATGGGTCAGAGAAGCAGCACTGGGCTACACCATATATGATCTTGTGTGATAACTATTTGGCAATAAAGGCAGGAGCAAGGAAACCATTCTAATCAATGCATTAAGCAATGATAACAGACATGGACCAGAGTAACAGTGATATAACAGGTTGAACGTAGTCAGATTCTGAATGTGTTTTAAAGGTGGAGTTAGTAGCTTTTGTAGGATATGGCTTGAAAAAGGAGAGCTCAAAGTTTCTGGTTTGAGTGCATAGAAGGAAGAAGGAGCCATTTATGAAGATGGGCAAAACAAGAGTCAGGGAGGAAAAGGAGTTAGACTGCAGATAAGGTGAATTTGAGACCCAAGTATAGTAGATGAACAGATGGAATAAAAGGGATAATTATGAATCTGTGATTCACTAAGTTAGAGACCTTATTTAAAGACATGGGACATTTAAGCTATGAATGCAGATTAAGAAGAAACTGAACCAAAGACTTAACTTTAAGGTAGTGTAAAAGTTACAAAGAGTACAGACAGGAGGACACTGATATACCAGTGAAGCAGAACAGAAACCAAGAGAAAGCCAGGGATAAAACTCAGTGCCGCGAGTACCTGTCTGGCAAGTGTAAGATCTTGAGTTTGACTCCTAAGACCAAAAAAACAAAACAAACACAAGAGAAAATATGTAATACCCTAAAGATTAAAGCCATTACAGTTGTTTTAAGAGGGGTGAATCAATTTTGTCAAATGTTGCTGGCAGGTTAATAAGATGCCTGAAAAATGATTAAGAGATAAGTTTGACAGAGCAATAGGAGTAAAAGCTTCATTAACTGGCCTCTTTTTTTTTTTTTTTTTGGCGGATCCAAGGATTGCACTCAGGCCCTTTCGCTTGCCAGGGAAGCACTTATTCTACTGAGCCATCTCCCTGGCAAATTTCGTTAATTGGATTCAAGATATAACAGGAGAAAGTATGGTGCTATGTGTCTGAAATCTTAGCTATTTAGAAGGCTCAGGCAGGAGGACTGCAAGTTGGAGCCTTGGCAACTCAGTGAGATTCAGTCTCAAACCAAAAAAGTTGAACGTATCTTATTGCTTCCCGGGTTCAATCCCTAGTACTAAAACAACATTAACAATAAAACAATTAAGGGGAAGAATGTGTTTTCAAATTAAATATTTGAACATAGAAAATTATTTTAATTACCTATATTTAAGGGCCATTTAAAAAAATTCTAAAGCCTATTCCAAACAAAATCCAGAAAGAGAATATATTGAAAATTAGACAACCTAAAGCAGGCATCCTAAAAACTATTGATTATACAAGCCCATACACCTTCAGATTTATAAACTCCACTGACCAGTTCTATTTTCAGCAATGTAACATCTATCAAAATAGTAAACTTCTGAACAGCTGCCAGTCCTTTCAGGAGTGCAATGACCCAGGTGTCCACGTGCTGAGCCAGGGGCCAGGACAGCCAGTCAATCATTCTGAAAATTGAGAGAAAACAAAACATCAGAATGAGAATGTTTTCAACATTATTTTGTTAAGAATAATAAAAGTTATAGTATAAAACCACTCACACTCTAAGCTTGCTAGTAAAAACCATAAAAATAAGATGTGGGAAACATGTAATAGGTGCCTATCATTAAGGAATTTCCAATTTTGTGAGTGTACAGTTTCTTACATTCCACACATGAAAAATGTGCTGATTTCTCATAAATGCAAAATTTAAAATTTATTCTATGTAGCCACATCAGTTATTATGCAAATTTACTCTAAGAAGAACAGCTGATATTAGGTATCAGAACTAAGACAAAGGTGTCAGCCAAGATTTCTCCTTCCTGGTGAGCACAGTCTAATTAATATGCAATACACTAGTAATAGAGGCTATAGTTTAAACTGTGAAACACATGTCTTCATATGAGACTTCATGTCTTTCAAAACCCTACAACACAAAAACAACACAGGAAAACATCAAACATATAAAAAGGCACTGAATGTGGAAATATGCCAATGGTCACATTTTCTACTAATGAGCATTATTCTTCTTGAATATCAATCCAATTCAGTGGAAAAAAGACAAATAAGGTACTAAAGCTAGACCTGACTTTAACGATTGGTATAACTCTTTTGGAAAGCACTTGGGCCAAATATTCACATTAAATTATTCATATTTAGTTGACCTTGAAATCTAAGTTTGGGGGTTATACATGAAGAAACTAGTAGGAGAAAAAACCCTCCAGGTTTTGAAGTCAGAGTGACTGGTTTATTTCTTTTTATTTTTAAATGTACTTAGTACAGGGTCTACAGGGTCTCACTACACAGATTGGACTCGTAGTGATCATCATCTTTTCAGACTTCCAAGTGCTGGTATTACTGGTGCATGCCACCACGCCCAGTCTTAATCACCATCTCAGCGAGCTCTGGGCGGGGGGTGGAGGCAGGGCCAGAACAGCTCGTCAGGGATTGAACCCTGGTCCTTGCATTTGCCTAAGCAGGCACTTTAGTCTACTGAGCCCTCTGGCCAGCCCTGAGTGACTAGTTTAAAAATCTCATTTCACAGTTTATTAGCTGGGAGCTCTAAATTCCTTATTCTCTCTCTGTGGATCAATTTCCTGAATTTTATATTATAGGTACATACTTTACAATACTGTTGTGAAGATTAAATGGAGTAACACCTAACACAGGAAATACTATCAATGTCTTTCTTCCAGCAAATATTAACACATCACTATACAATGTCAAATACAAATATAAATACCTTGATGGTATACAATGTCAAATGTAAATACTGGAAATATAAATCTGTGATCAAAATAGCAATGACTGTGTTATAAGGACTAACATAGAAACTGACTTTATTTTCATAATAGCTGTGTTTTATTACTGCTGGTACTGGGGGGAGTTATCTTTATCAAGAGTTTTGCTTTAAAGATTAAAATGTCTCAATAGACATCGAGTGATCCCAAAGTCCAAATACATTACAAACTATAAGTTATCTGTTCTTTTATTACCTACACAAATTCTATTTCTTTTCTTATTCTACTGGCTTCTTCCAACAATGATGGCTACAACTCATTAAGGCAGTTCCTGACAGACTGTTCCACATTTTTCAACTATTATAAGGCTGATTCTTGTAAAATTTGTGGCTGTTCTACATCTATAGAGAGGAAAAAAGAAACAGCTTGTATGTATGTATAAACAGCATTCACAGTAGCACTGTTTACGTTATGGAAAACTACAATAAAGCTAAATGACCATCAATAAGGAAAGCCAAAACACAGTACTGATACTGCAGCACACTACGAAGACGTTTAGAAAGGGAGGTGGATCCATATGAATCTAGCTATGGCAATCTATGATGGAAAGATGTGAAATATTGCTGAATTTAAAATAGTATATTTTCGAGAATCAATTTCGGCTTAAGAGAAAATCATGTTAATACACATATTGAATTATGCACACAAAAAATAATGTACTAGAGGAGAAGGTTGTGTGCAGCACTTTTCGCTGGTTCTGTGCACTGTGCACCAAGGGGAATGGCACCACCACGGCAGAATCCGACCAGATTCAAGGCCACAGCCCTTTAATTTAACTACTGAGTACTAGTCAAGGATGAGAGTAGACACAGAACCTTTAATCCCACTTGGCAATGGCTCCTGACTTGTAATTATTAAGCCTTTTCTTGTTTTTACTTTTGGCTTCCCATCTCATAAGCCTCCACCCTACATTACTCCACATATACCAATTTCATAACCAATCTTAAGTAAGCATTATATTAGTATTACACAAGTTAGAAGTTGCTAAGGTTTGAATGTTTGTGGGCTTCTAAAATTCATGTGCTCAAACTGAATTCTCTATGTGAAGAAGCTGAAGGATGTTCCTTGGTCACTTCTCTCACATGAGGACACAGAAAGCACCATCAGTGACCAATAGCACCTCCTCTGCGATGTCATGATCTTACACTTTTCACCCTTCAAAGCCTTGAGAAAATAATTCACTTATTGACTACCAGCTGCCCAAAAGACATAAGTCATTCATAAAACAAATACTTGCATGGTTATTATACAGCAAGTACTGGTTTAGGTGCTAAGACTAATAGTTTCTTACCCCAATTTTAAAATAAAGTCAGGAAACTTGTCAATGGCCATAGACAAAATCTCAAATACTGGTACTGGTATCCAAACTAATCTCTGCTAAGCATTTAATGCTATGTTTTTTTCCAACACTGTAGTTATCTATCAGTTCTGCTTCAATTTTATTACACTTGCATAAGGCCTACTTGTCTCAGGTACAGGCACTGTAGGGTGTTATTTTTGTGGTTAAGGAGAATAATCATATCTACCACGTTTGAATTCTAGAGACACTTTTTGTTTAATTCCTAACAATATGAAACAATATTTTAATTATAGTTGTTACCTATAGATTTCAAATCTTATCTCTTGCATTGGGCTATATACTCAGTTGCAATGACTTTGTTTGAATCTTATAAGACAAGTCTTGAATCTCTAGTATTTAGCTGAGTGTCTGGCACTAAGCAGGAGCTGATTTGTGGTGTAAATGAAAGCATTTTTCAATAGCTAAAAAGAAAAACACGTAATTTTAAGAACATAACATTAAAACAGGCAATATTATGAAAGGCAATAAAAAACAATCTACTCATAATATATGAAGAATAAAATCAGTTTTCACCTTCCCATGGCAGCCTGATGGCTGTATCTAGCCTTTAGTACTTCTTGCCCCAATGTTTTAAAACTTAAAGACTTTTTACATAGAAAGCTGGATTTCAGGCTTGGTTTGAAAATTTGGATCAAGCCAAATTACACTCAAATTTTCTTGTGGTAAAAGAAAACTGAATGTGAGGATTGGTTTTAGAAAGTGCCTGCATTTTCCAGTAGCTATCATTACACTTGTAGTTGGCCTGTTGCATACTTTAATGCTTTCTGTCTGGTCTTGGAATGGTGCTTATATGGGCACTTCTTTGGATTACAAAAAAATGACTGTAAAGTATGGAAAGTGCTACATTTTGGAATACATAGAACTTAATTCTTTCCACAGTTTTGGTTATGACCAGAATGAGTTCTGTAATGAGAATCATGGAAAAAGAACTGAATGCATGAAACAATGTACCACTATATAGCAAGAAAATCCTAACAGCATGATGTCACAGGACTAAAATCTCAAGAGCAATATGTATATAAAAATATTAAGATGAAAACACAATCATATAAGGCAAGGATATCACTATTAATTAGTAGTGATAGATGTCACTCAACAGGAAAGAGATTACATCTATCTCATACACACACTTCCTCTCATACATAAAATATTTTTACAAATCTTGGAAATTAAAGATTGCCTGAGCAATACATAAAAGTGAGTTCAATTGATTCCATTAAGTTTAACAGCAAAAAGAATGAAGAAAAATTAAGTGGAAATAGCCTTTTCAAACACTGAAGTGAGAAAGAAGGTAGAAAAAGTTTCTTGAGTTTGTTTTATAAAGCATGGCATTAGTAAACATGTAGTTTTCTGGGAACTCAATATAGACACTTCAATCCACATGTTACTGATAACTATAATTTTATAATGGCACAGAAACCATTTTGCTTCAAATCATTACATTTATATTCTATTTCGATGTGCTCAACACACACACACACACACCCCAAAAAGTAAAACACAGGCACACACAAAATAAGAACAGATAAAGGTTCAGAAAAAAGGGCCGGGGAGATAGCTCAGTAGAATAAGTGCTTGCCTGGCAAGCGCAGGGTCCTGAATTCAATCCCCAGTATCGCAAAAAAAAAAAAAAAAAAAAAAAAAGTTCAGAAAAAAGTCACTGTAAGAAACTCAATAATTGCAATAATAATAATAATCTAGGTAAGATATAAAGAATAGAAAGGGCTGTAGTTATCCTTTGCTTATTTTGCTACTTTCTGCCTGCCACAAAATCCTAATCTGTGATTCCTGTTTGCTTAAGCCACCCAGCCTTGGAGTCAGCCAATTATGGACTAAAACCTCCACAAACTGTGAGCCAAAGCAAACTACTCCCTCCCTCCTTTAATGTGGGTGTTGAGTATTTTGTTTCAGCAACAAGAAAAAAAGTAACTAGTACAATCTGGTACTGGGAGTGGGGCTGTTGCTGTGTCATTAGCTGACCATGTGGTTCAGGAGCCTCTGGGAATGGCTTGTGGGGAGTTTGGAAAGGTTTAGAGATGCTGGATGAAAAAGCAACCTTTGAATCGCTGAGCTGTACTAGTGGGGATTTGGTAAGAGTTCACAAGACCAGAATGCTGATAAAGACCTGGGTCAGGATGTTTCTTCTGGGAAGAAAGACTGCATTCGTTGATGGACTCCAGAGCATGTATGTTATGCCTCAGAAGCGATTTTGTCTACATTTTGCTTATGTCTAGAGAATGCCTAAAACTGACATTAAGGGTGACAGAAGAAATTTCAAGGCAGTCTAAGGTTGCAGTGGTGACATGGCTACTGCGGGGGGCTTTTTGACAGACGTATTTTAAGAATCAGGAGAAAAGAACCCAACAAAATTATTGAAAACACTATCGGTTTTGCACTAGAGCTTTTGCATTATCAGTTAAAAAAAATTTAAGCATAATTACTTTAAGTGGCTTTTGCACTGTTGTACAATTAAAAAAAATTTAGGGTTAATTTTCTTCAGTTTCATTATTATCCGCCTTGATACTCTTTCCCATAGGTACTACACACGCAGGTTTGCTCCATCATTGCCTTCATGTCTATTCCCTTATGCCGTTTGCCCTTTCATGTCTACATTTTCTCCCTAAACACTCATTAGCCAACACTAGGATACCCATGATTGGTCATTTCCATATTTTAACATCTTTGTCTGTTTTTCTTTTTTTGAAGAATAACTTCTAGCTTTATTCTATTTTTTAAAATTATTTTTTATTTTTATTATTATCATTTTTTTGTGTGGAACCGGGGATTGAACTCAGGCCCTTGCACTTGCCCAGGAAGCGCTTATTCTACTGAGCCATCTCCCTGGCCCCTAACATCTTTGAAATTAGGATAAATGTAGGAATATTATCAGATTACTGTCTGTCTCTCCAAACTCTTGAAGGCAGCATTTTTATTATTTTGTTTAGGATATTTTGAATATTCCTAGCCCTCCTGGTGAGTGTTCAATAGATGTGATTTGAATAAATCAATGACTGATTGGCTAAAAGTCAAGGGACAAATAACATTGAATTTATATTTAGAAATGTACACTCAAACTGCAAAACATTAAGGAAAGAAAAAACAAAGTTACCAGAGAAGGGTGAATACTTACAAATAAATGTCAATCAGATTGACCTCCCCTTAGCAACAATAGGCACCCAAGGAAAACGCAGCATTATTTACAAAATGTTAAAGAGAAAATTATCAAATTAGAATTCAAAACAAATTCAAATTTCAAACAGACAATGACACAGTATATTACCCACTGGGCCTAGTTGAAAGAGAAAGTAAAAGTATATATTTCCCTGGGGGGGGGAAGTCTAGATTATAGGAAACAATAAAAAAAAAAAAATTAGAAATATATGTTAATTCCACCAACTTCTGTCTGTACAATAAGTATATTACGTGCATGCTTTGGAGTTTAACAAAAGTTAAACTGAAACTGGATGTGTGAATTACTGAGATGCCTGTCAAAGCTAAGAAAAAGTAAAAGTCATTCCAGTTAATATGTAGAATCTTTATATACCTGGTTCCATGATTTTACTTTCAAGTATTTAAGTTTTCATTACTTAGAGAGTAACAAAATATCTGCTCTTCTCAAATTTACCATTACTGTTGACAGTGTCAAGAAGAAGTACCTGCAAAGAGCTTGGGTCATACTTGCATCTTTTACATTTGGATCTGTGGTCAGACTCCTGATGAGAACTGTAATCATCTGAAGAGGAATATGCTGCACGAGGCTTGCCAAGGCTACAGAAGGTTCAAACGATGCATCTAGGTTTTCAATTAAAAGAAAAGAAATATGGCAAGAAAATTCAAGTGAAGTATTTAAAAAACACTTTGTCAAAAATATACAAATTTGTAGCAAAAGTTAGGAAACTGTTATGTTAAAAACTGCAGATAGTATTTAATAAAGAATACTGATTTATGAAAAGATTAGAAGTGAGTAGCAATAATCACTCACTACTATATAAACTGTTATCCACTAGTTGCCACTCTAGTCCATAAACTGTTTTTTGCATTTCTTAATATTTACTATTACGCTAAAAAATTCACTTGCCAACCAGTAGTCAAAAAATATTTCAATTCTCACTCCAGAAGCTTCAAAGTCACTTAAATCTGTTATACTAGTTATTATATTGTACTAAAGAAAATTTTAGAAGTAAAAATTATGGTGAAGATAGCCAATACAAGGAAAATTATAGTGAGGAAAAAAAGCTAACCAACTCAATAATATATGTATATAATTTAATAGGTGATGTATTAAATTCATCAGAACCTCTTTATTTGTGGTTTTTAAGACAAAACAAGGACACCTTTTCCATAAGTTCAATTCTGAACCCCTGAACAGTATAATTAACAGGAATCGTTGTACTAAGTATTAAGGAAGTGAACCTGGTTATTGACATACAACTCTACAATCTACAGATCTGTAAGCTCCAAACATTTTAAGAACACAGATGCACAGGTAAAAATCCTGAGAAAATATTCTCAAGCCAAGAATCGGTTGATTCGTCCCAACTTCTGAGCATACAGTTCAGGCTACACCTATTTTAAGTCTTGATAGTCTCTCTTCTCATACTACCTGTATCCCTTTTGAAGCACACCAGTAGGCAGAATATGCCAATATTTAAAAATTTAATATTTAATAACAATTTATTGATAGAATTACACAATCCATGAGTTTAAAAAGTAGGAATTCAAAAAACTCATTCCAACAAAATGACAGAGTAGCATACAATAATAACGTGGTACTGTAAATAAACATTATAATAGCATTAGTCACTAATGAATGAAGCTTTCCAGAGTAGTGTCATGCTCAAGGGATTTCATAATTTGAGCAGAGGCTGGGTAATTAAGTAAATTTGTTTAGTGACAAAGGTCTTTGACCTAGATGTTTTTAACTTTTAAAGTAGGAACACTGCCTGCTTTTAAGGTAGTGATATTCTGAATAAAGCATCTCATTGAAATAAAATTTTGAATGGGGATATTAAGAATCTACCGGTGAGAAAGCAAACAGGGTGGGAGCTGAATGTCGGGAGACAGGCTCCTAAACACAGTGACCCTCACCTGTGGAAGAGATGCTCGCAAAAACTTCTTGCAGGGATGGTAGCAGTGTGGCAGGTTCGGCCTTCCAGATGTTCTGTAGCAAGTTACTCACTTTTGTGACCTGGGAAACATATTCCCGCAGCTCTTTCTCCTGCGTGGACACACACTGAAAATGGCCTATCGTCCGAACGAGCTGCTGGCAGAAGGTGATGGACAACTTCCCTTTGGGGATGCACTGCACGAAATCGGTCAGAAGGTCGCTCAGGCGGGCGCAGAGCTGCGGCTCTGGCCTTTCACAGACCATCCTCAACACCTCCACCTGCAGCAAGCTGAAGAGGTCCAGCACCGACGGGCAGCTCATGATCAGCTTCAGGCCGTTGTGAATGTAGTCCAGGATGACGACGTCCTTCCTGTCCAGCGAGTGGTAGCCCTGCCGCAGCAGGCCCAACACGAAGGTCTTGTTGAAGAAAGACTCAAACTCCGGCCGGTGGTAGCGCGCGTAGGCCTCCAGCACCTGGTGCCCCACCTGCCGCTGGAAAGGGTCCTGGCCCTCCAGGATGAGCCGGGTCGTCAAGTCAAACATGGCCTCGCACTGCGCCTCGTCCAGCCAGTGCTCGGCCGACTCCACCACCTTGCGCACGATCACCCGCTTCAGGGGCAGCGGGTGCGAAGAGCTCACCAGGCCCTCCAGGATTTTGTCCATGGTCGCCGCGCCGCCAGGCCAGGGTCAGGGTACGCGGAGCCGGCGGCCGCAGCCCCGAGGACAACGTGGAGCTGTGCAGCAGCGGGACCGGCCACCCCCACCGCCGCCTCAGCAGCCACATTTATCGGGTAGGGCGGGCCATCCAGGCCGGGGCGCGTCGCGAACATGCACCCCCCGCGGCTGGCCTAGGTGGAGCGCCCGAGGCCCGCACTTCGCGGCCGCCAGCCCCGGCCCGCGGCCGCTCAGTCTCTCAGCATCGGCACGGAGGAGGCAGTGAGGCCCCCGGTTCCGGCGGGCGCCCAGGGCCCGGGGCTGCGAGCCGGCCGGTGGAGAGGATCGCTTCGAGGTGCCGGCAGATCGATGGACGAAACCGGCCCCGAGCTGAGTCAGGAGGCGCTGTCACAAACGGTGCCGGAATCAGCCCCGAGGAGAGGCGGAGATCACCTTTGACCCGGATATACAAGCGCAGCAGACCGGAAGTGAGGTGCACAGGGCCTCGCGGAAGGCCCGCCCCTCCTGCCCTCCCCTCCCCTCCTCTCCTCAGCGCCTTCCCCCCGCCCGGTCCCCGCCTGATGCCGGAGAGGCGCTGTCCCCAGCTGAGCGTCGGCGGAAGGCTGGCGTCACTGGAAAGCGTGTGTGGAGTCACAGGAGCGCTTCCGGGAGACGCTGCCCCAGGCGGAGCTTGCACAGGTGATGGCTCCGTGCGGTTCCCAGCGCTGGGACTCCGGGCTTTGCTGGGTCACGCTCCCTGTCACAGCCGGAAAAGGAGCTAGTGATGTGCCACTATGTAAATGAGAATCTTGGAAGCGCCAAAAGAGCGACCTGGACCGCATAGCTAAACCCTGGTGCAAATAGAAATTTTAAAATGCACTAGAGTATAAAAACGACAGGCTTTCTCTCACTGTTTGGCAGGGATGCACACAGTACGTTTAAAGAGGATTCACGTCAGTGGAGGTTTGTTTTATTAATCAAATATCGTGAGCCTTTTATATTTAAAATTTGTAAGTTGCCCCTCAGATGGTAAGGAAAATTTAAAAAACACGTGATAAATATGCATTCAATGTTTAAATTTTTAAACATTACTTGAAGACACGTTGTTAATTTCTTTTAAAAAACTCATCTCGACATTGTTCTTGTAAAATTTTGAAGGAGTTCTGGAAGTCCTCTGTCATGAATGTTTACTGTCTGCATCAAAAAATTTCAGCGTCCAATATAAATCATGTATGCGTTCTTTAAATTCCAGAGGTTCACAAAGAATTCAGACTTTAATTAGCCTTTACATTGGGAACTGTTAATTATTCCTTTCAGAGTTGTTTACTATAAATAGCTAAGTTAGAAATTAAGATGCAGTCAGAGAGGAATTAGGAACTTGAGGAAGTCAGCACAGGATGAGACATGCAAGAGTATGGCAAATCTGAAGAGAGCCAGGCCTACAAGCTTTCCTAGAGATAAACAGCAATTTCAGATTACGCTTATGTATTGCCAACATTTTAGTTAAGTGCAGCTAGGCTTTAGATGTATAGGTGGGTTGCTAAAACATCTGAGCCTGCCCCTTTCCAAGGATACCTTTGTTCTTTCCATATCCTCTGGCTACATGATTTGTTTTCATATAGGGGAATGAAACTCTCAACCTGAGAGATACCTGGGATGAGTTTGTGTTTTCTAAAACCAAAGAATGAACTTCAGGAACAAGTGGATGTTAAGAGCAGAATATATTTACTGGGGGAAAGAAAGTTCCTGTCCAAGAGAGGGACAGAAGGAGGACCCATGTGCGTTGTCCCCAGGGAAGCTGTCTGTTCCAGGGATTTTGTAGAGTAAAACCATTCTGTGAGGCAGATCTAAGGCAGAGAACAAGGAACTTGCTTAGGTGGGTATGAGGTGGGACAAAACTGGTCAACCAATGAGATTATAAACTCCATTGCTCTCGTAAAATTGATTAAAATGAAGGCATGAATATGGGACAGGGTCTCCTGTTGGTTGGGTTAGTGACTCATTTGGGCTATACCAATACCTGTTGCCTATCTCTAGGGAAGTATGTGGGTACATTTGTTTACTCTTTTGTTTTGAGGTCTGGCCTCAAAAACTAGTAGGAGTGTCTGTCTCTTCCAAAGTTGCAAAATCACCTTGTCTTTCATATTGTCTCTTTGAGGGCCTGATCCTGTCTGACTGCCTATAATATTCTTATCTAAGTTAGCTGCCTACAATAGTTTCCCTATTGAATCAATATTAGCTAAGTGACTATACTTTAATCCCGTAAGTTGATTGTAGTTTGGTCCATGTTGTATCCACATTGTGATTTTGTTGTATAAATTCCCCTTGACAAATGTCCTCAGTGGTCAAGCATTCCTCAGACTTCTGGAAATAGAGAAGTTTTTTCTCATTTCCAGTGAAACTCTCCTAACTTCCTCCTTTGGTTTGAAACATCATTTCTTGCTGTTGTGAGACCAAGAATTAGGCATGTCTGACATCTAACAATTTGGGAGTTATTTTTCTCATAACAAATACAGTTGTGAAATCAAGCATTGATATCCTATACCACAGAAGGAACTTCAAATAGTTTAAAATGTATAGTAGAGAAAAAAAATCTTAAGTTGTAGTTTCAGTTCACTATTCTTTTTTTGATTTGGCTTTTATTAAGTTATAAGTATAATTACATTAATATATTTAGCACATTAATTAGGATAATCATTTTATTTTGTTTGGTTAAGTCAGGGTCTCACTATGTAGCTCAGGCTGGACTTGAACTCACTGTGTAGCCCAGGCTGGCCTCGAACTTGTGGTGATCCTCCTGCTTTGGTCTCCCAAGTGCTGGGATTACAGGCTTGTGCCATCATGTCAACTGATTAGGATAATCTAACTAGCAATTTAGAGGAGACAGGAATTGGAAAAGAGAAATTAACATCACTGTGATTTGTAGGAAGAGACTGGAGATAAATGTGAGGTAAATGATGAATCTAAAGGACAATCTTGGCCAAAACCAAGAATGGCTGCCTATTCAAATAAAACTACAGAGAAGTTTGCCTTTAGTGAGCTTAGTGATATAATGGAAGACCAATGTGGAAAGTACAGTGTTAGGAAGGAATGGTAAAATTATGGGTTACAGATGGAGAAGATTTGAAATTAGTTTTTGTGTTAAAGTATAGACAGGTCAGTGATTCCTGAATAAGAGCAGTAAAATGACTACTACAGAGCAGTATGAAAAAATATTGTTTATTAAAAACTTGAAAGAGGCCATCCCA
>NW_004524836.1:2426928-2428249 GCF_000260255.1 Octodon degus | reverse complement strand
GATGAAATAAATTAGTGGACTTTTATCCAAAGTTATTCAAAACACATTTTTTTTTTACTTTGTCACTGGTAAAACTGTATATAATATGCCCTTCTATGGTTATATAATTTCAGGAGAAGATGGCCAATTTTAATTAATTTTATAGTATAACTAAAAGTTATGTAACACTACTCTGTTCAACATTTTAAAATATTTTAAGAAGGTTGTGGAAGAGTTTTGTTAGTGGGAGCTAGTCAGTAAATTACTGTATTTTGCTAAGGGCTTAAGATTTTGTGTAAATGTTTAGTTTATACCCCCAGTTTTCAATTAATTTAGCTAAGTGATGAGGATGGAAGAGAAAAAGCAAAGAATAGGAAATTATCATTTGTTAAGTATGCTCTATGTGTTTTGGACTCAATGTATTATACTTTATCCCTAATTCTCTAACTTTTATAAATTGATATAAGTAGGTAGATTTTATAGAAAATGTAATGAAATCATAAGAGGCTAAATACACAAGTCTGACTCCAGAGTGTCTATTATTTCCATTGTACCATTAGGTGAGAAGTATGTATGTGTAGATCTCTATTTGTGATAAGCTAAGGGAAACAGTAGTTAGCCAAGTTGCTGTGGCTATATTTTGAGGTAACATTTTCCCCTAGGAAAATTGCATCATCTTATATAATCAAAAGTAGACACACTGCATAGATTAAAGTCAACTGTGATCACTAAACCATTATGTGAAATGATTACAGATAATCCTTGTTTTTAAACTGAAGTTTTTAAAGCAAAAATCAAGACCAAAATAAAACTGAAGTTTATATTCATACACATCTTTTTAGTTGTGAAGGAAAAAAGCTTACAGGAAAACCCTTTGATATGAGGGGATTTTAAAAAATAATTTATGGTAAGCACCAAACTAATCTCAGTACTCAGTATGATAATGCTTCTTAAGTTATTTAGAATAAAATGCAGATGTCTACCATTGACTGTAAAACCCTACATAAAGTTGTACCTATATATTCCCACTTCTAACTATGCAAGCCACAGTGCCCTTTTTAGAGTTCTTTTGTGGTTCACACTCTTACATTTCAGGGCTTTTGTACTTATTGAAACTTTTTTCTAACTTTCATAATTTTGATTCTCTACTTAATAGTCTCCTTGGGGAGTCACTTCCAGACTACTACCCTGTTCTGATACTGCGTATCTATTTTCATCATAATTAGCCAGTATCTGAAATTAACTTATGTATTATTTATTTAAATGTTTATAGTCTTTTTTATGTTCCTAAGAATCTAAATAAGTTTCCTACAATATATAATCACCTGTATTTCTCAGAAAA
>NW_004524836.1:2424218-2425565 GCF_000260255.1 Octodon degus | reverse complement strand
TACAGAATGGCAAAAATTCTTGCCATCTACTCCTTGGTCAAAGACTAGTGTTTACAGTATATAAAGAAGTCTGAAAATTTTGACTCCCAAAACATAGAAGATTCAACCAAGAAATGGAAAACTGTGATATATATAGAAATTTCTCAGAAGAGGTAATACAAATGGCCATTAAATATACACAACCCCCCAATAGTTCTAGGTGTTAGAGAAATGCAAATTAATATCACACCAAGAGTCCCATCTTCAGAAAGAATGGCTGTCATAAAAAAAATTGTACCAAATGCTGACAAGACTTTGGGATAAAATGGTACAACCACTATAACAAAAGGCATGGAGATTTGTTAAAAGTCTCAAACTAGATATTCCATCTGACCCAGCTATTCCCCTTCTAGATATTGTCTCTCAAAAGTTACAGATGTCATATAATGATATAAGTGTGCCCATGTTTATAGATTTACAACTGATAATAGTTAAATCTTGGAAGTGCCTGTATGTCTATCAGCAGTTGAGAAGATAAAGTATGTTATTTATATACAACAGAATACTCCTCTGCCATGAAGATGGATAAACTTGAGTCATTTGTAGGAAAATGGATGTAACTTGAGCCCATAAGTTTAAATGAAATTCAGACACACAGTCTTAAATGTCATATGGTTTCTCTTCTATGAAAAACCTAAAATGTAAACAAAGAACAGAGTAAAATATAAGTAACAGGCTATATGCAAGTGAATCTTTTGCAAAAGGGAAAGGGACAATAAGATGGTGGATGAGGGGAGGAAGAAAAGTGTAATGGCATAAAAAAAATGTAATATGATGTGTTCTGTCCATGTACCAACTTTCCACAAAGAATGTGATTATTTTGCACTACAAATGTACTAAGAAAAAATACAAATTAAAGAACAAAAGATGTGATTTGGGTTTTTGTGGCAAGGAGACAATATAAATTTTGATTAAAAAGTGCTTGATAAAAAAAGCTTTTACTTCAGAGTTAAACCTTTAATGAGAAATGTACGACTACAAAGCGATTCAAGGGCAAGTTGAGACTTAGATAAATCATGAGTGAAATGCCTATGGCAACATGTCTGGCATGTAAAGGGCACAGAATGGTACAGGAGGTTGTGAAGGAATCTGGAGACTTTGAAGATAATCAGTGCTTATTATGCATTGTCTTCAGTTGTCTCCAAACACAAATATTGCTGCTTTCTGAAAGATTTTCTTTGTCACTATGATATCTTTTTCAAAGCCAAGGCAGTAAGTTTTTGTCCTCTTTCCTGACAAGAGCTTCAGTAACTGTAGGATCCTTTTTTGTTGATAGACATTCTCCTTATTGATATTCAAACCAAACTT
>NW_004524836.1:2419012-2420981 GCF_000260255.1 Octodon degus | reverse complement strand
TGGAACCGGAAAAGACCTAGAATAGCAAGGGCAATTCTGGGCAATAAAGACAAGGCAGGTGGCATTACTATTCCTGACTTGAAATTATACTACAAGGCTAATGTGATAAAAGCAGCATGGTACTGGCATCAAAATATGCCTATTAAATGTTGAGAGGTTATTTTTCTAGTCCAAGAGCTCGAGACTTTCAAAGTGCTAACTGGCTGACAGAAGAGTTGGAGAGCAATGGGTTATGTGTTAAAGGCTTGGTCACCAGCTGATGGCACTATTGGCATATCGTGGAACCTTTGGGGGTGGGGCCTAGAGATTGAAAATTAGATCCTTGAGGGCGTGCCCTTGAAGAGGATGTTGAGACCCTGCCTCTTTAACTCCTTTTGTTTGCTTTCCCCACAGGCATTCTCTGCACCATGTGCTCCACCGTGATGTGTACCTGCTACTACTGGTCCAAAGCAATAGACCAAGCAACTATGAATGGAAATCTCTGAAACCATGACTAAGTGTACACGTGATCTTCAAGTTAAGCCACCCAGGTACTCAGAGCCACTTTAGTCATGATCCACAGGGACTTGGGTACTGCTTGGGCTGGTGACAGACTGGCATCATTCATCTGGTGTGGGCTTTTCAGCATAAAGAATGCAAGAATTGTGCAGTCATTGAGGCTTCCATCCAGATTTCAAAGTAAGATCTGCTATGCTAGGATATATGCCCCTTGCAAGTGTGATCCATGAAGTTGTGAGGGTGAAGTCTAAGGTGAAGAATTCAGGATACTAGAGATGTCACAAGTGTGGAACACTTGCTAAGGAAAATCACAGGCTATGAGTGGAGGCAGCACAAGAGAGAGGCCGCCTGGGCTGCAACTGACAATGCAGTAGGGATGGGGCTGCCAAAGCCCTTTGGAGTTCACATTTTACCACAGCCTACACCAGAGACTACATATGGAGCAACAGGATTTAATATTTGCCTTGTTGGTTTTTGGTCTTGTTTTGTCTGATTCCTTTCTTGTCCTCTATTCTTCCATTTTGGAATGGGGATATTTTCTTTGTCCTGCTGTATGTGGAAGAATTTAGATTTCTTTTTTATTTTTACAGTTTACCAGCTAAGAATTTGCCTTGAGTCTCAGAGGAGGCATTTCAGTTATGTTGGAACTGTTGAGACTGAGGTAATTTTTAGGGATGGATTAAGTGCATTTGATATGAGAGGAGCATAAGTCTTTTGGGGGCCAGGTTTAGTCTAAAATGTAACCCCAAAGCCTCATATAAGGAGGCTGAACCTGGTTAGAAGAGGTGGGTTACTGGGAGTGTGACCTAGAAGGGTGTGTTCTTATCTGACTCCTCACTTTTCTTTCTGCTTTCTGCTGCTATGGATTGAATAGCTTTATTCTAGCATGCCCTTTGACAATGGTTTTGCACTGGAACCGGGAAGTAGAACTGAACCCTTCAAATCCATGAGCCAAAATCTCTGCTTCTTTTGGTTTCAGATATTGAATATCTTATTCCAGTGATGGGAAAGTGGTAAATATACTTTCTCTTTCTCTTTCTCTTTCTCTTTCTCTTTCTCTTTCTCTTTCTCTTTCTCTTTCTCTTTCTCTTTCTCTTTCTCTTTCTCAAATATTCATAATAAAGGAACTTTATTTCTTGGGTAAAATAAGATATACTTTCTTACAAGCTCCAATGTAGAGGAAAATATTTGTATTTTCATAGGATGTTGCTTGAATCAATTTCAACCATAAATCACTATCATGTTTAGAGCAATTCATAGTGTTTATTTAAAATGTTGATTTTGGCTTTGAGATGTAGGCTATAGTGGTGGCAAATAAAGGACTAGAGAGTAGGATTAAAACAGGCCAGTTCTCTCTCTCTCTCTCTCCCTCCCTTTCTCTTTCTCCCTCCCTTTCTCTTTCTCCCTCCCTTTCTCTTTCTCTTTCTCTTTCTCTTTCTCTTTCTCTTTCTCTTTCTCTTTCTCTTTCTCT
>NW_004524836.1:2402780-2418912 GCF_000260255.1 Octodon degus | reverse complement strand
GGGGATTGAACTCAGGCCCTTGTGCTTCCCAGGGAAGCACTTATTCCACTGAGCCATCTCCCTGGCCTTCTATCTTTCTTTTTTCAATATGTTGTATATTTTCATCTTGAGATACAGATTAGTGGAGAAACATTTTTGCTTTTTAAAAGAGACTACATTGGCTTCAATCCTTTTCATTGTGGCTTTGTAAGTTACTTGGACTTTTTAATTATTTATAAAATTAGACCTTCTTTATTCATAGATTTGTTCTGTAGGTTAAAAAGCCTACTATACATAATGCGTCTGGCACATAATAGAAATACAGCTGCTCTGTATCAGTGAAGAGTTTCTTCCAACATAGTTGTTCAAGTCCATTATAAAATTTATTTTCATGTTTATATACACTATTATAAGATGTCTATCCAAAGCCTCATATGATCATAGGTGGAGATTTTTCAGGCATGGCTGGAGTTACAGTGTGTGTTTCTGGGATCAAATATGTCATGCTAGGATTGAGAGTGTGTGATTAATAAATTAGGACACTGATTGGTTTGGCATAGTTCTGGGAGTGGATAATGGGAAGACCCTCACTGGATGTAACTGCTACTCTCCATAAGGGTGGGTAGCCTTGATAAAATATAAGGGACAGAATGAGGGTTCCTGCTTAACTTTTTGTTGCTTCACTTCTTTGCTGCTTTCTGCCTACCATGACCTGTTTGTCCTCTTCAATGCCCCCATGCCATGCTGTTCTGGTCTGGAGCCATCCAGCTATAAACTAAAACCTCCACAAACTGTGAGATGAAATAAACCTTTCCTCCTTTAACATGTGGAGTTGGGTATTTTATCTCAGCAATGAGAAATGTAACTATGACAGATATGGCATCAGAGAAGTGGAGTCATTTCTGTGACTGCAACTGACCATGTGGTTCAGGAGCCTTTGGAGTTGGTTTGTGGGAAGAGTTTGGAAAGGTTTCAAGATGCCAGCTGAAAAAGCAGCTTTGGAATTATTTAAGGTGTACTTGATGTGAGATTCTGGACAGAAGCTCAGGAGACCTGAATGCCAATAGAAATGTTGCTGGTAACCACAGGCTCAAGAGATTTCTGCTATAGAGTACTGCATTGGCTGTTGGTCTCCAGATGATTTGTATTGCGCCTTGGCATAAAGTTTGTTTGCATTTTGCACATGTCTAGAGACTTTGCTGCCTGAGAGTGAGATTAAGGGTGATGACTAATAAATCTTACCGAAGAAATTTCAAGGCACTCCAATGCTGAGGGGATGGCATGGTTACTGTTCATGGCTTTTAGCCAGATTTATGTTGAGAATTGAGAGCAAACACCTCGAAGAATGATTTAAAACATTGTGAGTTTGGCTAGAAAGGGAGTTCCAGTAAAACTGTGTACTACAAAGACGGAGTACAGGAGAACTTGATTACAGAGAAGGAAAAGGAAGCATCAGGACTCCAGGCAGGAGGTGTAAGCAGGGTTTATAAGTTTTGGGTTTTGGTATTGCCATACTCTTAAGGTAATAAATTACCTTTTAACTGTTTTATCAACTATTTCATCTATGCTGATGGAAGACATACATTTTCTGGGTGTGAGAGGAAGCGCTTGTTATTTATAGCATAAGAAGTGTTGGCATCAATATGGTTGTGATTCTCTTTGTCCCCGATTTTATGAGGTGAACCAGAGGAGTTGCCAGCCTACAGGAAGAGAGCAGCATTGACTTTGAGATTCCACTGCTTTTATAGCAAGCAGTAAGGAAGACTGCTCTTTATCTGTGATGGAGGAATTGCTTTATTTTACAAGGTTGCTTGAACCAAATTTAACCTTGAGAAATGATCTGTGCAAGGAATGACCTAGGCTTTGCCTTTTTGGTGCGCTCTATAAAAACATAGAGGATGCTTAGGGCCACGGATTTTCTTAGTGCTGGGTCTTTTTTTCTACTAATCCTTAAAGAAATTCCTCACTGTATAATTTTTTAAAACAACGTTAGGTATTTTAATGCATAGTTAACTTATATATAAGCATGTAAAGTTAATATAAATTCACAAGTAAGATACAGATGCCAAATTTCCATTTATTCCTTAGCATTTAGTTTGCCCAATCGAGATTTCTTCCAAGTCTTTCTAATTTTACTTTGTAGGGTTCTTATTTCTTACGAATATGTAATAGAATGGTAAATTTTTTATATAAAATCCCTTATAACTACATCCAGAAATGCCTTTACCTCTGTATCTGAAGTCCAAACATTCATTTAAAATATGTCTAGTCTTTTTGTACTAGGAGCGTCATGTACCTTGTTTCTTTTCTGCAACAGCATAGGTTATAACTCATTCCTTTTGGCAGAAAAAACTGTTCTAGATTGATGCCAGGAGTGATACATAACCACATGAGCAGCTTACCTCCAGTGTGTTTTCACGGTAACATCACATACTAGATAATCATCCATTCACCTGTGTCAGCTCCAGGAATATTGCTCCCTCACTTTATTCTGAGTGTCATGCAGGTTACTGAAATTCATGGAAAGATGATTGACTATTCAGGTACATGTTTTACAAGGTGAATATCCACCTTACAACATGGCTGATATGAAGAGCCATACCAGAGACGCTTAGGAAAGAAGCACTGAAAAGGAAGGTATTTGCAAGGTGGAAAAGGGGCTTTCGTGGAGAAACAGAAAATTAATAAGGAAAGCTGATATGTACATCCATCAAGCAAATGGACGATAAAAGCAAGCATACAATAAAAAGTGAAGAGGTACAGCAGTGACAACTCAGCGGACCCCCACTTCCAGCTCCACTGGACAACAGAAGTCTTAGATAGCGAGGGAAAAGTCTGAGGGACAATCTAGAGCTGTACAGACCAGATTCCTGAGATAGAGTTTGTGATCACCAGCCTCATAAACATATCCCACCCCCTTCCAGATGTGGGAAAGCAGCATTTCTGTGTTCTCTACCTTATACTGTGGATGGAGGGCCCTCTTCATCCCCAGAGAGAGAGAGAGAGAGAGAGAGAGAGAGAGAGAGAGAGAGAGAGAGAGAGAGAGAGAGAGAGAGAGAGAGAGAGAGAGAGAGAGAGAGAGAGAGAGAGAGAGAGAGAGAGAGAGAGAGAGAGAGAGAGAGAGAGAGAGAGAGAGAGAGAGAGAGAGAGAGAGAGAGAGAGAGAGAGAGAGAGAGAGAGAGAGAGAGAGAGAGAGAGAGAGAGAGAGAGAGAGAGAGAGAGAGAGAGAGAGAGAGAGAGAGAGAGAGAGAGAGAGAGAGAGAGAGAGAGAGAGAGAGAGAGAGAGAGAGAGAGAGAGAGAGAGAGAGAGAGAGAGAGAGAGAGAGAGAGAGAGAGAGAGAGAGAGAGAGAGAGAGAGAGAGAGAGAGAGAGAGAGAGAGAGAGAGAGAGAGAGAGAGAGAGAGAGAGAGAGAGAGAGAGAGAGAGAGAGAGAGAGAGAGAGAGAGAGAGAGAGAGAGAGAGAGAGAGAGAGAGAGAGAGAGAGAGAGAGAGAGAGAGAGAGAGAGAGAGAGAGAGAGAGAGAGAGAGAGAGAGAGAGAGAGAGAGAGAGAGAGAGAGAGAGAGAGAGAGAGAGAGAGAGAGAGAGAGAGAGAGAGAGAGAGAGAGAGAGAGAGAGAGAGAGAGAGAGAGAGAGAGAGAGAGAGAGAGAGAGAGAGAGAGAGAGAGAGAGAGAGAGAGAGAGAGAGAGAGAGAGAGAGAGAGAGAGAGAGAGAGAGAGAGAGAGAGAGAGAGAGAGAGAGAGAGAGAGAGAGAGAGAGAGAGAGAGAGAGAGAGAGAGAGAGAGAGAGAGAGAGAGAGAGAGAGAGAGAGAGAGAGAGAGAGAGAGAGAGAGAGAGAGAGAGAGAGAGAGAGAGAGAGAGAGAGAGAGAGAGAGAGAGAGAGAGAGAGAGAGAGAGAGAGAGAGAGAGAGAGAGAGAGAGAGAGAGAGAGAGAGAGAGAGAGAGAGAGAGAGAGAGAGAGAGAGAGAGAGAGAGAGAGAGAGAGAGAGAGAGAGAGAGAGAGAGAGAGAGAGAGAGAGAGAGAGAGAGAGAGAGAGAGAGAGAGAGAGAGAGAGAGAGAGAGAGAGAGAGAGAGAGAGAGAGAGAGAGAGAGAGAGAGAGAGAGAGAGAGAGAGAGAGAGAGAGAGAGAGAGAGAGAGAGAGAGAGAGAGAGAGAGAGAGAGAGAGAGAGAGAGAGAGAGAGAGAGAGAGAGAGAGAGAGAGAGAGAGAGAGAGAGAGAGAGAGAGAGAGAGAGAGAGAGAGAGAGAGAGAGAGAGAGAGAGAGAGAGAGAGAGAGAGAGAGAGAGAGAGAGAGAGAGAGAGAGAGAGAGAGAGAGAGAGAGAGAGAGAGAGAGAGAGAGAGAGAGAGAGAGAGAGAGAGAGAGAGAGAGAGAGAGAGAGAGAGAGAGAGAGAGAGAGAGAGAGAGAGAGAGAGAGAGAGAGAGAGAGAGAGAGAGAGAGAGAGAGAGAGAGAGAGAGAGAGAGAGAGAGAGAGAGAGAGAGAGAGAGAGAGAGAGAGAGAGAGAGAGAGAGAGAGAGAGAGAGAGAGAGAGAGAGAGAGAGAGAGAGAGAGAGAGAGAGAGAGAGAGAGAGAGAGAGAGAGAGAGAGAGAGAGAGAGAGAGAGAGAGAGAGAGAGAGAGAGAGAGAGAGAGAGAGAGAGAGAGAGAGAGAGAGAGAGAGAGAGAGAGAGAGAGAGAGAGAGAGAGAGAGAGAGAGAGAGAGAGAGAGAGAGAGAGAGAGAGAGAGAGAGAGAGAGAGAGAGAGAGAGAGAGAGAGAGAGAGAGAGAGAGAGAGAGAGAGAGAGAGAGAGAGAGAGAGAGAGAGAGAGAGAGAGAGAGAGAGAGAGAGAGAGAGAGAGAGAGAGAGAGAGAGAGAGAGAGAGAGAGAGAGAGAGAGAGAGAGAGAGAGAGAGAGAGAGAGAGAGAGAGAGAGAGAGAGAGAGAGAGAGAGAGAGAGAGAGAGAGAGAGAGAGAGAGAGAGAGAGAGAGAGAGAGAGAGAGAGAGAGAGAGAGAGAGAGAGAGAGAGAGAGAGAGAGAGAGAGAGAGAGAGAGAGAGAGAGAGAGAGAGAGAGAGAGAGAGAGAGAGAGAGAGAGAGAGAGAGAGAGAGAGAGAGAGAGAGAGAGAGAGAGAGAGAGAGAGAGAGAGAGAGAGAGAGAGAGAGAGAGAGAGAGAGAGAGAGAGAGAGAGAGAGAGAGAGAGAGAGAGAGAGAGAGAGAGAGAGAGAGAGAGAGAGAGAGAGAGAGAGAGAGAGAGAGAGAGAGAGAGAGAGAGAGAGAGAGAGAGAGAGAGAGAGAGAGAGAGAGAGAGAGAGAGAGAGAGAGAGAGAGAGAGAGAGAGAGAGAGAGAGAGAGAGAGAGAGAGAGAGAGAGAGAGAGAGAGAGAGAGAGAGAGAGAGAGAGAGAGAGAGAGAGAGAGAGAGAGAGAGAGAGAGAGAGAGAGAGAGAGAGAGAGAGAGAGAGAGAGAGAGAGAGAGAGAGAGAGAGAGAGAGAGAGAGAGAGAGAGAGAGAGAGAGAGAGAGAGAGAGAGAGAGAGAGAGAGAGAGAGAGAGAGAGAGAGAGAGAGAGAGAGAGAGAGAGAGAGAGAGAGAGAGAGAGAGAGAGAGAGAGAGAGAGAGAGAGAGAGAGAGAGAGAGAGAGAGAGAGAGAGAGAGAGAGAGAGAGAGAGAGAGAGAGAGAGAGAGAGAGAGAGAGAGAGAGAGAGAGAGAGAGAGAGAGAGAGAGAGAGAGAGAGAGAGAGAGAGAGAGAGAGAGAGAGAGAGAGAGAGAGAGAGAGAGAGAGAGAGAGAGAGAGAGAGAGAGAGAGAGAGAGAGAGAGAGAGAGAGAGAGAGAGAGAGAGAGAGAGAGAGAGAGAGAGAGAGAGAGAGAGAGAGAGAGAGAGAGAGAGAGAGAGAGAGAGAGAGAGAGAGAGAGAGAGAGAGAGAGAGAGAGAGAGAGAGAGAGAGAGAGAGAGAGAGAGAGAGAGAGAGAGAGAGAGAGAGAGAGAGAGAGAGAGAGAGAGAGAGAGAGAGAGAGAGAGAGAGAGAGAGAGAGAGAGAGAGAGAGAGAGAGAGAGAGAGAGAGAGAGAGAGAGAGAGAGAGAGAGAGAGAGAGAGAGAGAGAGAGAGAGAGAGAGAGAGAGAGAGAGAGAGAGAGAGAGAGAGAGAGAGAGAGAGAGAGAGAGAGAGAGAGAGAGAGAGAGAGAGAGAGAGAGAGAGAGAGAGAGAGAGAGAGAGAGAGAGAGAGAGAGAGAGAGAGAGAGAGAGAGAGAGAGAGAGAGAGAGAGAGAGAGAGAGAGAGAGAGAGAGAGAGAGAGAGAGAGAGAGAGAGAGAGAGAGAGAGAGAGAGAGAGAGAGAGAGAGAGAGAGAGAGAGAGAGAGAGAGAGAGAGAGAGAGAGAGAGAGAGAGAGAGAGAGAGAGAGAGAGAGAGAGAGAGAGAGAGAGAGAGAGAGAGAGAGAGAGAGAGAGAGAGAGAGAGAGAGAGAGAGAGAGAGAGAGAGAGAGAGAGAGAGAGAGAGAGAGAGAGAGAGAGAGAGAGAGAGAGAGAGAGAGAGAGAGAGAGAGAGAGAGAGAGAGAGAGAGAGAGAGAGAGAGAGAGAGAGAGAGAGAGAGAGAGAGAGAGAGAGAGAGAGAGAGAGAGAGAGAGAGAGAGAGAGAGAGAGAGAGAGAGAGAGAGAGAGAGAGAGAGAGAGAGAGAGAGAGAGAGAGAGAGAGAGAGAGAGAGAGAGAGAGAGAGAGAGAGAGAGAGAGAGAGAGAGAGAGAGAGAGAGAGAGAGAGAGAGAGAGAGAGAGAGAGAGAGAGAGAGAGAGAGAGAGAGAGAGAGAGAGAGAGAGAGAGAGAGAGAGAGAGAGAGAGAGAGAGAGAGAGAGAGAGAGAGAGAGAGAGAGAGAGAGAGAGAGAGAGAGAGAGAGAGAGAGAGAGAGAGAGAGAGAGAGAGAGAGAGAGAGAGAGAGAGAGAGAGAGAGAGAGAGAGAGAGAGAGAGAGAGAGAGAGAGAGAGAGAGAGAGAGAGAGAGAGAGAGAGAGAGAGAGAGAGAGAGAGAGAGAGAGAGAGAGAGAGAGAGAGAGAGAGAGAGAGAGAGAGAGAGAGAGAGAGAGAGAGAGAGAGAGAGAGAGAGAGAGAGAGAGAGAGAGAGAGAGAGAGAGAGAGAGAGAGAGAGAGAGAGAGAGAGAGAGAGAGAGAGAGAGAGAGAGAGAGAGAGAGAGAGAGAGAGAGAGAGAGAGAGAGAGAGAGAGAGAGAGAGAGAGAGAGAGAGAGAGAGAGAGAGAGAGAGAGAGAGAGAGAGAGAGAGAGAGAGAGAGAGAGAGAGAGAGAGAGAGAGAGAGAGAGAGAGAGAGAGAGAGAGAGAGAGAGAGAGAGAGAGAGAGAGAGAGAGAGAGAGAGAGAGAGAGAGAGAGAGAGAGAGAGAGAGAGAGAGAGAGAGAGAGAGAGAGAGAGAGAGAGAGAGAGAGAGAGAGAGAGAGAGAGAGAGAGAGAGAGAGAGAGAGAGAGAGAGAGAGAGAGAGAGAGAGAGAGAGAGAGAGAGAGAGAGAGAGAGAGAGAGAGAGAGAGAGAGAGAGAGAGAGAGAGAGAGAGAGAGAGAGAGAGAGAGAGAGAGAGAGAGAGAGAGAGAGAGAGAGAGAGAGAGAGAGAGAGAGAGAGAGAGAGAGAGAGAGAGAGAGAGAGAGAGAGAGAGAGAGAGAGAGAGAGAGAG
Source organism: Octodon degus (assembly GCF_000260255.1). Taxonomy (NCBI): domain Eukaryota; kingdom Metazoa; phylum Chordata; class Mammalia; order Rodentia; family Octodontidae; genus Octodon; species Octodon degus. The sequence goes on along the minus strand of NW_004524836.1, from coordinate 2,411,281 downwards.
AGAGAGAGAGAGAGAGAGAGAGAGAGAGAGAGAGAGAGAGAGAGAGAGAGAGAGAGAGAGAGAGAGAGAGAGAGAGAGAGAGAGAGAGAGAGAGAGAGAGAGAGAGAGAGAGAGAGAGAGAGAGAGAGAGAGAGAGAGAGAGAGAGAGAGAGAGAGAGAGAGAGAGAGAGAGAGAGAGAGAGAGAGAGAGAGAGAGAGAGAGAGAGAGAGAGAGAGAGAGAGAGAGAGAGAGAGAGAGAGAGAGAGAGAGAGAGAGAGAGAGAGAGAGAGAGAGAGAGAGAGAGAGAGAGAGAGAGAGAGAGAGAGAGAGAGAGAGAGAGAGAGAGAGAGAGAGAGAGAGAGAGAGAGAGAGAGAGAGAGAGAGAGAGAGAGAGAGAGAGAGAGAGAGAGAGAGAGAGAGAGAGAGAGAGAGAGAGAGAGAGAGAGAGAGAGAGAGAGAGAGAGAGAGAGAGAGAGAGAGAGAGAGAGAGAGAGAGAGAGAGAGCGCATATACAGGCTAAGGACATACTTGCTGAGTTGCAGAGCTCACAAGCCTGCTGGCCCTGACATCCAGCTTTTTTACTGGACTGCACACACATGGTCCTGTTCCTCCACACCGGCATAAATAGGCTTCAGGCCCAGAGTGCCTGCTGAGTCATAAGCAGGTGCACACAGATGGATTGCAGCCAGCAATTTGCCCACATGTCAGCTGAGTCATAGTGATACAAACAGCCCAGCATGGTCACACGTGCCCTCTGGACCTCAGAGTGACAAGTGCTTGCCCTGAGCACAGAGGGATCTACAGACCAAGTTGACTGTACTCCTGCTCTGCATGCTGGTATGTCATCCCAGGCACAAGAGCATCCACCCATCAGTGGGGAGCACAGGGTGGGCCTACCAGCAACTAGATTGCAAAGGGGACATGGACTCATGGACTCTGTGGCTTAATGGTTAGATGGAATTGCAGCCACTGCCTTCTTGTTGTAGTCAAGGTTTGCAAGGGAAAGATTTAATACAGGACGCATAATTTATAGGATTATTTTATAGTAGTCACCCGAAGTGTCAAATTCAAAAGAGTATAGGAGATCTGTCCACAGACTTGAGACCCAAGGAATCTAGCTGAGGGCTTAGCTCCTACAGCAATGTCCTTCACAAGTCCAGCTGGAGGCCTAGAGCCCATGACAATGTCTCTTGCAAGCCTGTATCAAAGATCTGCACTGGGAAGACACAAAGGTCAGGGATGAAGCCTAGAAAGTCTGTGCCAGCAGGATGAAGGGTTGGTGCAAGCAGGCTGAAGAATCTGCACTGGAGCCAGGAAAGGAAGCAGCACTCAAGGTGAGGGACAGGAGCTGAAAAGAACTGCAGCTGTCTTCAGTGACGGCGAGGACTTGACCTCCTCTGGTGATAAGAATGGGTAAGTTTGTGTCAGGAAAACAGGAGTGACAAACTTTTCCAGGAGAAGCAACAGTTCTCCTTCTGTGCTGCTGGCAACACCACACTGGTGCAGTTCAGCTGGGTGTTAAAGTTGACCATTAGTTAATCCACCACACTTTAGAACCTCCACCAGCACTCATTGAGGGCTAGGGGCCTCTCCCCACACCCCAAGCACAGTGGCAGGGTTGACTCTACAGGATGGGTACACACAACCTGAAGAAACTGCAGATTTAAGAGTGAGGACCTGGCTACATGCTAGCCATTGCCATTTCCTAGTTTCTGACAAAGTTGTTACATGTGAATCATATATACATTCTTTTGTTGGAGGTTTTTTTTTTTTTGACAGATTTCATTCATTATATTTTATTTTTCTTGTGCATCACAGTTACTCTTTTCTCTTTGCTGGGATAAAATGCCTGACACCCAAAATGAAGGAAGGAAAGGTTTATTCAGCTCACAGTCAGTGGAGGTTTCAGTCCACACTGAGCTGGCTCCAAGGCAGAGCGGCACAAGGCAGAGAGCAAACTTTCATGGTGGCAGCAAAGAACAGAGAACAAAGGGAGTGGCAGGAGCTAGGCAGCTAGCTGGCCTCTCCCCCCTCCTTACATTGTAATGCACATTACCTGCCTCAGGGCAGGTGCAGCACCTACATCCACAGTAATCACAAACTCCAGGAACTGCCCTATGACTGCACGAGGCTTTGGGGGGGGGGGACACCTAGATACGAATTATAACATTGTGTAAATACCTCTTTATGTTGTAGCTAACACTGGAGCTTGAGTGTCCTTTGGACAGAGACTCTTGATGAATACAGTTTCCTTCTCATTTCCTCTTATTTATTTTTATGTGTTCAGTACAGGATCTCATTACACAGCTTGGATTCTAATGATCCTCCTGCTTTCAGCCTCCCTAGTGCTGGGATTACAGGCATGCTCCACCGTGCCTGGTCTCGATGGCTGGCTCAGAGTGCCTAGGGACATGGCTGGCATGGCATGTGGTGTGGGGGATTGAACCCTGCTCCCTGTGCTTTCCTAAGCAGGTGCCTAGTCTACTGGACTATCTTGCCGGCCCTTTCCTCTCATTTCTAATTTGCCATATTGTTCTCTCTCTTTCAATCACTCCTAATTTCTTCTGTATCAATCCACTGCCCCTTTCAGATTCTTTTGCTCTTCTGTATCTTACGTAGCCCACTCTCCTGCCCAATGTTGCTTTTCTTTTCTTCTACTGATATTATTTTTAATTTTCATTTTATTTTGTTGATGGAGGTTGGAGTTCTAGTACCCATTTTCTAGTTCCTCTTTTTATGTTACTTTATTTGTTGCTTAGGGCACTATCTGTCTGTCTGTCTTTTATATCTCTCTTTCAATTAATTTCCTTATTTTATCTTTTTTCTTCTAGTTTAATCTCTATTTCTTATTTATCCTTTCTTCATTGCTTTTCTATTACTGTTATTTAATGCTATTAATTATTAATGGGGAGAGATACAGTATTAAGAGGTAGGAATATGTGCACATGGGAGAGGACACAAGAGCAAGTAGGGCAGGGAGATAAGGAAGGACAGAGGGATTTAACTTTAAAAACAGTTTAAAGGAAAAAGTGCAAATAGAGCTTTTGCAAATGTGCTGGGGGAGGACTGGATGGAGGGGAGGGAAAGGGAGCAACAACAACAACAACAGAGAAAGAGTTAAGTGTGGTGTGTGCACGTATTCCATGTGATGAGTGTAATCATCACATCCTGCAAAAGTACTAATAAAAAATAAAATAGCTCAGTGGCATAAGCGCCTGCCTCGCAAGCACAAGGTCCTGAGTTTGATTCTTGCTACCATTAAAAAAAAAGTGAATGTGCTTAATAAAATGTAACTAAGATGGATGGTTTATAACGATCATTTATGTAATAAAGGTTATAATGCATCTACATCATTTCTAAATCAGGTGCTTAGTCCACTGAGCTATCTTGCTGGCCCCTTCCTCTCATTTTTAATTTGCCATATTGTGCTCTCTCTTTCAATCACCCCTACTTTCTCCTGTATCAATCCACTGTCCCCTAGTGTTACTGTTATTTAATACTATCAATTAATAGCATTGTGTACACTATACTCTCCCAATAATACTTTAGCCATATATATTTATCTCAGTGCTGTTGGCAAAGTTGATAGTATTGATTTTTTCCTCTTTTTCAGGGTAGCAGTGGGTTATGCTTAGTGGAATATCAAAGACTGCATTCTGAGTAGTGAAATCAAAATAATGAGATAGTTCTCCTTACTCTATTAATTTCTGATATTAGTAACTCTCTGGGTGGAAGTCACACATACTTAGAAACTACATTCCCTTACAAAGCCATTTTGGGCAGTTAATTAATTATTCTCTCATCATACTAAAATAGAACAATTGCAGTGGAATTTTAGAAGACAGAATAGTATATGAGGGCAGTGCCATGTGAGATTTGGAGCAAAAACTCAACACATGAATTAGATTACCAGGTGTAAAGTCTGTGCAAGAACTTACTAGGTTGTGCTAGGACAGTTAAGTTATCTCTAACCTTCACGCTTGTCATATAGAAAATGGTAATAAATATAGAATGTAGGAGTTCTGTGGTGATTCAAATAAATAATGCTTGAAAGGTGCTTAGCAAGTGTGTGTCTGTTACATACTGTATACTCTGGAAATACTAGCTGTTGTTCTTGGGATTATGATAATATATAAGTAGCAGTACTCACTGTGAGGTTGGCCCTGTTGTAAACCATTTTAAACATTTCTTAGCATTAACTCATGTAATGGTTAGTCCTCTGATGCAGCAATCTTAACACAAAAGATTGTGTTGTCAGATCAGACACATAGTAATCAGACATCTTACCCTATCAAGGAATCACAGGGACAGGCTTAGTCCAGAGAGTTTCAGGACCACCAACACTGCTGCTCCTCGTCCTTCTTCTGTTGCATCTATCTTCTTTCTGGCACACATTAGTTTATGAAGACTCCTTAATGTGTGCGGCCTTCATAAATTAATTACAAATGAATTATATTGGATTTCTTTATATTACACACAAGGGAGTGTTTTCAGTAACGACACTTCACTGTCTTATACTCAGTTACTACTTTACCCACCTAATACTAGGTATTAGCTTACATAAGACTTTCCAGGGCCATGACCCATCGTTTCTAGACCCCAAGCTTCATTATAAATGCAAACAATACAGACCAGGTACATCCTGCTGAATGTCTTCCTGGGTTAGTGCCCTCTTATTAAGAAACACAGTTAGTGTGTCTGTCAGGATATCTCCCAGTACCACGTACATAGGAGGACTTCTTTTTCTTTCTGAGGGACCTCTCTCAAGAAAAGAGTCAAGAGATTGCAAACATATTTTATCTAAGTAGTTTATTCTCCAGCAGATGTCATTATCGTTATTTTAAGGTTGAAGAAATCCAGGCATAGAGAGGTTAAGTTAGTTGCATGAATTCAGCTAGCTAGTAATGGTGGCACTTAGATAAAAGTGCACTTATTGAATATAGGTGAGGCACTAACTTGCATAAAACATCTTCAATAAGATTTACATTTAATCTCTCAGGATTTTAAAGTTTGAAAGAAGATATTCTAAAAGATTCATAAAATATGTATGTAGCAGCAATATAATGAGAGAGAATATTATACAAGTTTGGTTTTCTTCTGGTATTTCCTCTATTAGAAATAGCACTACCATGTAATTATAAAAACAAAGATATAGAACATAGCTATGAAACTTTGCTCTTCATCCATATATTCAAAGCCTTCATAACAAATCCTGTTTTCTCTAATCCTTTTAGAGAACTTTAAGAGGTTGAGCATGCTGATAACATGCCTGTAACCCCAATGTTCAGGAGGCTGAGGCAAAAGGAAAGGTGTGAGTCTAAGGGCTATAACGTGAGTTCAAAGTCAGTCTGAACCATAAGTGAAACCCTGTCTGAAAAAGTAAAACAACAACAACAATAATAACAAAAAAACCCTAATTGTAAGTATTTTGATTTGTTCTACTTCATTCTTATTTCCTAGTCTGCATTCTATCATTCCTGTCCTAACTTAATGCAATAATAATTTTCTGGGTAAGAAAATAGCCTATACCAGCACCCTCTTAAAAATCTGGTCTACTAAAAATCTATACTTCTTGCAAAAATGATCTTTCCAGAATACAATCTGATAATGTCATTCTCCAAGAAATCTTCATCATGGTCTGTGAGGCACTAACTACACGGCCTCCAGCTCCTGCATTTCTAGTCTCAGTTTGCATGGTGCTCCATCTGTTTCTATGTCTTTCAGCCACAATGGTCTATTTGCAACTCCTGATTTCAGTGTTTCTTCCTTCCAAATGGCCTTTGCTTATGAACATTTTTGGATTGAATATTCTTTCCTCTCACTGGGATGTTTTTCACTTATTCTTCAGAACTTACTTTCATTACTGTTTTCCTTGGTGAAGCCCTGTTTCATCTGTTCAGGCCAAATTCTTTAGGTCTAGGCCATCAACTCATGGGCTTACGTGATTTGACAGAGAAACAGCTAACTGAAAGTCAGTTGCACAAATGAGCGATTTGCTGATAACAGTTTGGCAACAGACAGTTTGCAGAGGATTAGTTCACCACCCTGGTCTGGGGGAATTCTCTACAGCTGTCTTTCTGGCAGTGTCCGAGAGAGGCAGAAGGCTGAATGTGATGATAGCAAACTCCTTTTAAGGAGAAGCTCACCACTTATTTATGTTGGATACTGAATCGCTGGATATTAGAGAAGGATACGTTATTTTAGATTTTGAAGTAAAAATAACAAATATGAAACTGACTTTCAACCGAGATAGTCAAATTTGGGTTTAAAGAGCTGTAATGCCAGAATGCATCAAACCTGTGAAATGCAGACTTCAGAAAATTCTCAATAATTCAGAAGATTGGTCATTTGGTGAAATAATGATTTGGCAGACTACTGTTCATCAAATTGATTTTATGGAAATTGGTTTTTGGCAAACGAGATTTCAGTTAATTGTTTGTTATGGAATTCAGTGATTAGTCATTTAGAAAACTGAATTTTGGCAAAATGGCTTTCTGCAAATTGATTTTTGGTAAATTGGCCTTCATATAGCAGCATGTAGCCCTCCTTGTAGTTTTTTTAATAACTAACATTTTCCATATGCTTTTCTAATTGTTGCATTTTTTTGATAGCTTCTACCATTTACTATATGCAAGCACTAAAAAGAAATAGTATGACTATTTATTCATTGTTTTATTCGCAGTTCCTAGAATTGTGCCTGGAATATAGAAAGTATTTGGTAAATATTTGTAGAATTAAGGAAAACTAACATAAGGAAAAACGGGAGTATTGTAGATTTCAGGCATCACTGAGTGGGCTTAATTACCAAATATCCAGAGGAACTGATTAGGAAGTAATTGCTTAAAGTTAAGTAGTCTACATGAAAGCTGTATCTACACAATGATTCCATTTAAATCTTAGTAAAATAGCAATAATAGCTAACCTTTGTGTATCACTTGTGCGAGATACTATGTCATTTAATCCATCAGCAAGTCCAAGCCCATGGATTATTACTTTCATTTTACAGATGAAAACAACTGAGGCATAAATGGGATAAGAAATTTGTTTAAGGTGATATAGCTGTCTGAACACAAGCAGTCTGGCTCCAGCATTAACCAGCGAATTACAACTCTGTTGATTCAAGACAATTTCAGTCAAAATTATGTGGTAGTGTTAATGAGTACTGGGATTCCAAGGGGTTCCTTCCAAAATCTTGTCTTCTTCAAAGAATTGGACAAGACAAAGAATGTAGAGCTTTTATATTTATCAAAGGTAAAAGGAGGGAGAAAAGAAGGGAGAAGTGCTCTACAGAGTGAGTACAGGCCAGTTGAATTAGGAACAAAAATATATCCTGTAAAGTGCATGGAGGGCCAGTGAAAAGGCTCATGACTGCCATGAGCTTAATGGCCATCATCTTTTATACCCACATTATGACATCAGATCTTGGACATCCTATCAAAAACCTGCTTGATGTTCTCTGATTAGTTTCAGGTTCCTTGTACAGCCAGCTTGTTACACCCTAATTTCCCCCTGAGTGACATAAATCTCCATAATTCTTTAAGGGTTGTCGAAGGTGTGGAGGTCTCTGTACACATATAGCTACCTCCAGCCGAAAGGGATCAAAGGTCCTGTATACTGGTGGTTATGTGCTCTCCACCTGAGGGTGTGGTGTGGGCTTAGGGAAACCTGTAAGAAAATAATGAAAAAAGAGAACTATTGAGCTGCCTATGCAATGGGAGAGAGCTTGGTGAATTTGTCAGGAGAGTAGCTTTGGAGATACAGAGCTCAAATATGAGAAGGAACAGCTCAGATTTTCCTGCTTCTTTTTTTTGTGTGTGCTTATTTTTATTTATTTATTTATTTATTTATTATTTTTTCCATAATTTTATTGATAAACAAATAACAATGAGACGGTTTCAAATCAAATTGGTAAGACAGTTTCAATAATTAACACATTGCATACATTCTTCCTAGTGGTTAATTGCTGTACAAGATGCGGACATGATATCCTATCTACAAACACCATTAGAAGAAATGACTCTATTCATTAAGAGAATGTAACTATATATCTATCCTAACCACTTTTAATACACAGATACAAAATGGACATTCATCTGTATCCCCTTTTTTGTTAAATTCCGTTATTTGAATAGTATAGGTGTGTTAATTCAGCAAAATAATCTAAGAGTTCAGTAGTCCATAATAGTATTGGTTCTTCTGCTTGACTGGCAATGTCAGAAATTGTTGAGCTGAGTCCCCTACAGCGCAACATAACAGTAGGGCTTTACCTCCTATATTTCGTTTTTATACTTTTCTACTGGATAGTTAAGACCAAGGTAAATCAGGACCTATGCAACAAGAGTTGTAGCTTTTGTGTCTGATAAGGTCAGTCAAATCCCCTCAGGATTTATCCTGAGATCCTGTACCTCAGATTGTAGAACCTTTGCCAGTGTCAGCCATTTGGATGAGTCACGGCCATTGCTTGGCCAATGTGCTCTCTGTGAAAGCCTGAGAGAATGTTTTCTCTCCATGTGACTCTCCT
>NW_004524836.1:2383319-2396614 GCF_000260255.1 Octodon degus | reverse complement strand
AAGTATTTCACTTCTCCATCAAACTTGAAAGAGAGTTTTGCAGGGTATAGTAGTCTGGGCTGAAATTTGTTTTCATAGAGCACCTGAAGTACTCTGCTCCATGCTCTTATTGCCTTCATGGTTTGTGAAGAGACGTCGGCCGTAATCCTTAAGGGTTTTCCTTTGAATGTGATCTGCTTTTTTTCTCTAACGGCTTTCAGTAGATTATTATTGTGCTGAATTTCTGGGATGTTGACTATCATGTGTCTCAGTGTGTTTTTCTTTGGGTTGAGTTTATTTGGCATTCTGTATGCTTCGTTTACCTGAATGTCAGATTTTTTCCCCCTATTTGGGAAGTTTCCTCCTCTTACTTCTGCCCATATTTTTTTATTGTCATTTGTATTGACTCCTTCTTTCTTATTGATGCCTATTAGTCTCACATTGTTCATCTTTGCATCATCTTGCAGGTGATGAATTATTCTTTCCTACATCCTAGTTGTTTTTATGAGATCCTTTCTTACCTTTTCACTAGCTGCACTAGCATCTTCAAACTCTGTCTTTACTTTCACTTAAACGGTTTTGCAAGCTTGTGATTGAGATTTTAATTTCCTCTGTATCTCTTTGACTCTGCTTCATGTGATCTATTTCTTTCCTATATTGCTCATTCAAGGAGTCCGTCATTTTTCTAATCTCCTCTATTTTTATGAATGTCTTCTTTAGAAGCAATTATACATTTTCAGTGCTGTGTTTTTTTCAGATTGGATTTCTTCCCTATGTTTCTGTAGTTAATTCTTTACTTCAGATGCTTTGACTTCTGAGAATTCTTTTTTTATTTCAGAAAATAATTCCGCTCTGAGTTCCTCTATAACTTTCTGCTGTTGCTTATTTACTATCGACGCTCTTAATTCATGCATTTGAGCCGAGCTAGTATCCTCTGCACTTGTTCTGGGTAGGCATTGGGTTTACTCTATATGTTTCTGCATTTGATTCTTTACTGCAGGTGTTATTAATTCAGGGATTTCTTTTTTTATTTCCAATCTGATTTCCTCTATACCTTTGTGCAGCTATTTCTTTATTTCAGAAGCCATTGATTCATTGCTTTCAGCTGTGTGATTCCCAATTTGTTCTGTGTTAGTGTCCTCAGCTCTTGTTACGGGTGGCCTTGAGTTCTGAGGTTGCATTTTATTCCTTCTCGTTGTCATTTTGTGTAGCACTGTCTTCTGACCTTTGTTGTAGATCTTCGTTGCAGTTATATCCTTAGCACATACTGAAGTTCAGGTGCAGATCTACAAAGTTTGGATTTATCCAGCTGTGTCTGGCTTGGGTCTGGCTACTGTGCTCAGCTCCTTTCTGCTGCTGCCCTTGGGGGTGAACCTGTTGTGCCCCTCTGGCAACATTTTCTGCTCACGGACTAGCTTGGTGGTTCTATACTCTATACTTTCTACAGGGATTGCAGCTGCAGGGTTTCACCCCAGGCCTGTATGCCAGGCCTGTTCTGAGCCTGTAGGGAACAAGGTGGAGTAGTGGGGAGAGGCAGCTCTCCCACACATTCTCCCGGCCTGGGCTAGGACTGGATCTGTAGGTTCCCAGAACATGGCAGAAATTTCTACTCTGTGTCCTGGGTGTGTGTGGGTTCTATGGATTGATTGGGGGCGTCCCAAGGGGTTGGGAGGGGGTCTCATCTACACTGTGCCTGGGTTGCGACCAGTAGTAGGTCCCGCTGGTGCAGGGTAGCTGGCAGCTCTCCCACACACTCACCGGGCCTGGGCTAGGACTGGGTCTGGGGGTTCCAGGAATGGGGCAGAAATTCCTACTCAGCAGGTGGGGTGGGGGAGGTGCTGCGGTGTGGTGGGGGGCATCCCAAGGGGGTGGAAGAGGGTCTCATCCACGCTGCACCTGGGCTGGGACCAGTAGTGGGTCCTGCTGGTGCAGGGTAGCTGGAAGCTCTCCTACACACTCACCGGGTTGGGTTAGGACTAGGTCTGGGGGTTCCTGGAACGGGGCAGAAATTCCTACTTGTCGGGTGGGGTGGGGGAGGTGCTGTGAAGTGGTGGGGGGCGTCTGAAGGGGGTGGAAGAGGGTCTCACCCATGCTGTGCCTGGCCTGGGACCAGTAGTAGGTCCCGCCAGTGCAGGGTAGCCGGAAGCTCTCCCACACCCTCACTGGGCCTGGACTAGGACTCTCCCTGCTTCTTAAGGCAGCAAAGAAGTATATCAGGCTGCTCGTACCCATTTTACAGTGACTGTTTCAGAGAGGAATTGGAGTCTTGATTTTTGAAGTGAAACCTCAGGTCCCCCAGAGGCTTACAGGAGTGAACCTTTTTTCTTTTTGGTAGTCTTTTTCCTCAGACATGTCAGGTGGAGATGTCTTAATCCTAGAAAGGTGATTCTAGGTAACTCTCTCTGCTACCTTTACTACAGTGGGTGGCAAAGGTCACCGAAAGGGGGCCCTTTCACTTTGGTTTTAGTTGGCCTGCAGGAATCCTTTCTTTTCAAGTTTCGATGAGCATTTTGTCTCCAAGGCAGATACTAGGAGGTCTCTTTGGGACAGGAGTTGGTTGGATTTTGCTTCCACATAGTTAGATAACCTGTTGCACTTCACCCAGGGTCTTGTGGTTTGTGGGCCTACTACCATACCAGGAGATAGAACAAACCTCCCATATAACATCTAAAGTTAGCTCATATTTAGTCCACTTTTGGGGGGTGTTTTGAATCCTCACAAGAGAGATTTGCAATAAGCAGAGCCAAGAATCAGCCATCTCTTGGCAAAGTTTTGCCAGAGGTCACTTTAGGGTCTTGTTGGCTCTCCCAGCCTTTCTGGAGGACTGAGGTCTTAGTGCAGAATGGAGATGATACTTTATTCCTAATGCCTCTTCTACTTCTTGAGTTATTTGAAGGGTAAAATAAGGTTCAGTTTCACTCTGGAGGGAGCAGGCTAGTCCAAATCGGGGGTTGATTTCTTTTAGCAGTACTTTGGCTACTTCCATAGCCTTCTCTGAATAGATAGGGAAGACCTCAATCCAGCCTATAAAGGTGTCAATTAGGACTAATATTTGTTTAAATCCCACATGGTGGCATAAGGATAAAATCTAATTACCAGACCTCCCCAGGGTTGGTCCATCTCCTCTGTCCAGGTTCTAACAAGGAGGTACTTGGGCTTGCTGTGCATGCCAGGATAACTATAAGCACAGAGTGGGCAAGTTTTGCAGACTCATTGAGTGGTCACCAATAGTCAACCCTGTGAAAATTTGTCTTTTCCTCATGTAGTATCTCTTCTCATATGGATAGAGTCATGAAGGGTTTTTATAGACTTCTAATGTGTCCCCTGAGGAGGGGACTAGTTTTCTAGATATAATGAGTCCCTTTTAAATCTACCTTGTTCTAAGACCCTTCATGACCCACCTATAAACACCCAGAAACATAGCTTTCTCATCTATTAGGCATTTATTAATTCAGTGAATTTAACAAATCCAGATTAATGATCACACTGCCTTTTGACCCTTTTTGTATAGTAGAAGTAAAATTACATACTTCATTTTATTTCTGTATGATATTAGTAATGCTGCTTCATTGACTTTGTGGTTTCATCTGTGAAGGAACAAATCTTATCTTCAAGTTTGTTTTCTATAACTTCTCAATAATACAGCCCCAAATGGGATTATATTACAGATGAAATTATTTTCTAAGAAAGCAGCAAAGAAGACATTAGTCATTCTATTGGCTTTATAGACTACAGCATCATTTCAGTGCAGAGCTGGTTGATTCAATTATAAAAGTAGGGCTTTTTCTGAATGTCTTTTTATATCTTTTGAGTTGATAATACTGCTGTATTTGCTCTTTAAGGGATTGACAACAGGTTTTGGCATATTTGACTATAATATAATTTAATAAAGAATAATGAAAATACTGCTGTATGCAAGTGATTTTTCAGAATGTTTTGAGCATTGATTTTTTCTAGTTGTCTATACAGAATAATTTTCTAGTTGTTTTTCAGAATAATTCTTTTCCTTTGTTAAACTAAGCCTTTCTCTTTTTGCAGACAATTTTTGTCTGATTCATATAGATAGGGCAGGTTGGTTAGATTTCAACTAAGACATGACAAATGTTATGGTAGAAGACTATAAGAAGTAAGGCAGATGTCTAACAAATCAGCATTTATGAGCACAAGCAAATTAGCTTGTCCTAGCCTATCAGATTAAGAGGTGTACTCTTTAAATTCCTGCTGCAAGATTTTTTTGCTGATAGCATAGGAGCATAGGATTCAGTGCTGGAAGTTTGCTTGTATCACGTTGTCTATATCAAACAATAACTATTTTTTCAAAATGACTTAAACTTACTCAAAATTTTTGTAGTTGAATTCTTTGATTAAAATTTTTAAATGATCAACTAAATTTTCTTTCATGCTGTGACTTCTTCATTCTCCAAAATTCTTTAGATTACTGATATTCAAGCATTTTAACTGCACTTACTAAAAAGTTCAGTACTACCTACCTATTCCTAATGGACTTTTTAATATTTAAGATGGTTACAAATTTCAGTTTCTTAATGTTATGGGTTGTCAACAAAGAATCAGAAACTGTAAGATTGCAATAAATGTTCTTAACCATTGGGCTTGGGTTAGGCCAAACAATGGAAATGAAAAATACTTACCTGGAGGAAATTTGCAGTATTTGGGAAGTGTGATTTCTGTATGAAAGTTGATCATAGGTCTTTTTCTGTACCAATAACCTGATACTAATTTTCAGGTAGATCCAAGTTGGGGATACATTTCCCTTCCATATATGATCAGTTACAATTTTATAAAATATTCATAGTTTTTTGCATTTCTAATCTATGTTGATATGTTTTAGATCAGACTCTGGAGCAGTGTAATGAAGTATGGGTTGATAAGAGATGAGATTGGACACAAGATCTGTTAAAAACTTCTTGCAGGTATGTTAAGATGGTATCCAAGAAAGGACAGAGGCTTGAACTAAGAAAATACCAGTGTGATGATGTTAGTGAGATAATATGAATATGTATTAATTGAACTCTTACTATGTGCTTGGCACCGTGTTATGTGCTGCACATGGGTTTTTTTCATTTGATATTTGTCACATGAATGTTCTGGGCCCCAAACCTAAGACCTTGTGTGTGCTAAGCATATACTCTGCAATTGAGCTTTAACCTCAACCACTAATCCTTGTTATAGAAGGGAAAGGTGAGGTTGAGGAAGGGTCAGCAACTTATGTTTGATGTTCAAGTCATCAAATAGTAAAGCCGTAATTTGAGTCCAGAGTCTAGACCACCATACAACAGATGGAGTTTACAAGGTAGAATTTTCCACCTTCTTTGATACTAGAGTTTCCTTTCTGGCTGTAGTAGGGTTTTACTTAGAGGAACAGATATAATATAAGGAACAGATAAATTTAACACAAGATACACAATGTGTAAGGAATTACAAGATTGGCTTATGACAGTCAGCCACAGAGTCAGATGAGGAAGTCTGCAGAGGGCATCAGCACACCCCAGGCTGAAGGATTCAGTTCCAAGGTCTGAAGCTCACTGCAGTGTTCCATGCCAGGTCTCTAGCAGTCAGCCAGTGGGTCTGCAACCAAAGGCTGAAGAGTTTGTGATGGATGCTGAAGGATCCAAGCCAGAAGCCGAAAAATCTGCACTGCAAGCCAGACAATGAAGTCCAAGCCAAATGCGAAGACTGAAGTTGCTCTGAGGAAGTGGAACATTGACTCCTTCCTCAGCCCCTTTAGGGTGGAACCAATTGTGGCCCAGGGTGGAACCAAATCATGCCCCAGGACAGCCCCAGTTGTGCCCCAGTGTGGAACCAATCACCTGGGGTGGGCCCTCCCCACCCTGCAGGGTGGAGCTACCACCAGATTGAACCAGGCAGAGTCATCCAGCCAAGTTGACAAAATGTATCAACCACTACACTGGCCAAACTCAAAATGTTTTAATTCATTTTGCTGGACTCCTTGCTCATAGATCTACTAGAAATCCCCAATAGTAGTTATGCAGTGCCTCAACATTAGACTGTTTTGAAATTTCTTCTGCAAGATCAGTCTGCCACACTTAACCTCAGACTCAGGCAAAGTCACTCTACAAGAGAAAAATGCAGACAAAATTTCAGTAAAAGCATAACACACATGGTCTTGAGGCCAACAGTCAATGCAGTTTTTCTTTCCAACAGAAACTTCCTGAGCCTGGGCTTTATCAGCACCATTTCTATCAGCATTCTGATCCTCTGAGCTCTGAACAGAATCTTCCGTATAGTTCAGCTGAAAGCATTCTAGGGCTGCCTCTTTAGCTGGCATCTCCAACCTTTTCAAACATTTAAAGCCAATTCCAAAAGCTTCTATACTGCATGGTCAGCTGCAGCACATCCGTGACCCCACTTCTTGTTCCAGAATCTATTTTAGTGACTTCTATCTTTGCTGATATTAAATATCCAGGGACTCCACAAGCTAAAAGAGGAGAGGTTTATCTCATTTCACAGTGTTTAGAGGTTTCAGTTTGTAGTTGGCTTGCTCAAAGGCAAGGTAGCATAGAACAGGGACATTGTGGAGGAGAAACAGTTCATCACATGGCAAGGAAGCAAAAGGGAGAAAGCTGGCTTCTCACTTTATCCCCTGTAGGCTTCCTGCCTACTGGGTTGTGCCACTGACATTCAGGGTGGGCCTTTCATTGTCCACACCCAGAACTATGCTGAGCCAATCAATGGACTAATTTAGTAATCATACTCATCTCTGAAAAGTCCTACCAGTAACCAGATGAGGCTTTGGGGAACATCTCAATATAAACCATACTGCATAAAATTTTGTATATGTATATGTATATCATATAAAATTGGGGCTCCAAACATTGAACCAGTTCCTGATGGCACTTTCCAGCTATACATATAACCTGCTATTATTATGTTTCAGCAAGGCTGGATGACCATGAAAGCTGTAGAGGAACAACAAAAATTAAACTCCTTGTTGAGATTGTCCTTCAAAAATGTGGAACCCTTGATTTTCTTATAGCTGAAATCAGAGAGCATGCACACTTATATACAAACCTTACTGCCTTCAGATAAATAATACATATAAGGTGAAAAAACCTTAAAGACTATTAAAAATACCAAATCTATAGATAATCACCATGAACACACAGGTCTAGGACCAGGCTGGTTACAACTCCTACTCTATTTCCTTAAGAATTTCTTTGAAACACAGTTTCTTTTAAACTGCACATGGTAAGTACCAGTTTTAGAGAGACTGAGTTATGTTAAACCCTTAGGATCACCTTTCATAGAGGACCACAGGACACTGGGCAGATCCCTATGCTCTGCTTATCTCTAAGAGATTTTGCACATGGATGCACTTTGGGACCATAATGTTAAGCAAATTAGATGAGACATGCAAGTTTAAATATCATATTGTTTCTTTAGTATGAAAAACCAAATTGTAGAAGATAGATGGAGCAAAATAAAAGATAACAGGAAGTAAGGAGATAGATTTTTTTTTTTTTTTTTTTGGCAGAACCGGGGATTGAACTCAGGCCCTTGAGCTTGCCAGGGAAGCGCTTATTCCACTGAGCCATATCCCCAGTCCCAGATTTTTTAAGTGGAAGGGGATCAGGAAGAAATAAGGAGAAGATCCTAAGATGACAAAGGGATTGAGAAGTATTATATACCACCGCACTGCAACAAATGTAGTCATGTACTTCAAACATTTACTAATAAAAACTGATTTAAGCAAAGATTCTGGACAAAAAGCTTATGTTGTGAAAACTGATTTTGAGACCCTCAAATATCAGGACCATTCTTTCTTCTTAAGCTTACAATAAATACTCCTCTTAACTACTTTATTTTGTCCAACCTTTCATTCTTTGTTCATGAGACAACAGCCTGGTTTGCACAGTATCAATGTCACTTGTGATAAATAGCCAATCTGATCGAATCTCTCAAGGGAACTTGAG
Organism: Octodon degus; assembly: GCF_000260255.1. Lineage (NCBI taxonomy): Eukaryota > Metazoa > Chordata > Mammalia > Rodentia > Octodontidae > Octodon > Octodon degus. The sequence goes on along the minus strand of NW_004524836.1, from coordinate 2,388,683 downwards.
GAATGTGGCATACAGCACAAAATTTAGGATTCTGAGCTAACAGTGATGACAAAAATCAAAACAGGATCCAAATAGAGTCATAAAAGTGTTGCTTGGTAACATAGAGGCCCTATTGATGCAGGAAACCATTCCTTTCACTTGTAATTGCATTTTGTGTTTGTTTCTATCATTGCAGCATATAATGAAACATGGAATGTAGGGAATAAGAAAACCTCTAAAAATAGACTCTTTTTAGTCATTGCTTTTTAGTTAGGTGCCCTAGGAAGGAATATATATATATATATATATATATATATATATATTTAATGTATGTGGTACAGGATCTCACTATGAAGCTTGGACTTGTAGTTATCCTTCTGGTTCAGCCTCCCCATGTGTACACCACCACACCCAGTCTTGCTCACTGGCTCAGCACCACTGGTGGTGGGGCTGGCGTGGCATGTGGTACTGGGGATTGAACCCTGTTCCCTGGCACTTGCCTAAGCAGGCACTCAGTACATTTAGCTATTTTGCCAGCCCTAGGAGTAGTTTTTGAGGCAAGTTTCATTGTTTTCATAACAAAAGCATTGTAGGAATTTTTAAATTAATATTGAGAAGGATTTTTTTTTTCTTTTAGGCAGGCTCAGGCAGCCTTAAGGGCAGGTCTGGTAAGGCATGTGGAGCTGGGGATTGAACTGAGGTATCCTGTGCCTGACTGTGTTTGTATAAGCAGGCACTTAAACAACTGAGCTATCTGGCAGGCCCCCGTAAATTAAATATTGTTAGAGAGAGAAATTAACATTTTATTTACTTGGGGCATTTAAACGCTGAACAAAGTCTTAACTCGCAGCCAATCTTTTTTATCATAGACTGTTCACACTATTGATGACATTTCCCCAAATACATCTGTGAGTGCTAATGTACTGTAGGCATTCTCTACAATTTATATCTAAATGACTGGTACTAGGTTATCAAAAATTAGAATCTGACCCCAAGATACATTGTATTCAAACAGACTATCAGTATGCAATTATCATTTGTTTTCTGCCATTACCCATAAATAAAATTTCATGCTTCTGTGGAGTTTTATAGCTCTTGCATCCTGGTGGTACTGATAATTTTTCACATATTGTAAATTTGTAATAAATTTTATGGTTAGCAATAAATTATAGAATAGTAATAAGTGAAATGGATAACAAAGTAGAAATAGGCAAAGTGAAATCCTGTTTCACTTTGAGGATTTTTCTCCGAATGCCTTCAGGGCAGGTTTGGCTGGCTTGAGTTGTGGGGATAGAACCACAGCAACCTGAGCCTGACTGCTTTGTTGAAGCAGCCACTTAAAGAACTGAGCTAAGGGGCAGGCCCCCTGTTTCACTTTGAGTGACATTAAATTTTAGGAAAGAAATTTGTATTAGACAATTGAAAAGTTAGCTATCTTTCATGGAGCTCAATAGGAAAAGAAGGTAGATACATAAGGCAGTCCTGGATGGTCAGCATGGCATAGTTGTTAGGAGGCTTTGGTAAGGTTTGATATGTTATCAAAAGCCTAGCTTTCCAAGATGGTTTTTCAGTCTTCTTCTGCACTCACTACATACACATTCCGGTGCTGCTGGACATTTTGGTGTGGCTGCTTTGAAGCCTGCAAAGGAAAGAAACATGCCAAAGAAAGAAGCATCACTTAAAGACAAAAATGTGATAGAAAAGATAGTCATACCCCATGTAGAAACTAGCTAACTTGGGTCTGGTGAGATGGCTCAGTGGTCTAAAGCACCTACTTAGAACCAGCTTAGCAAAGCACAGGGACCGCGGTTCAATCCCCCAGCACCACATGCCAGCCAGCCCCGCCCCTTGGTGGGCTGAGCTTGCCATACACACACACACACACACACACACACACACACACACACAAATAAAAATTTAAAAAAAAACTAGCTAACTTGAGGATGATATCTATTTAAAATGCTTATGCCCAAGAGAGAGATTCATGAACAATTTCGAATTCTGAACTCAGTGAATCAAAACCAAGGCATTTACCTTAATTAGACACAGGGTATGGCTCTGGAGAAGAGGAATAAAGTGACACAATTTGGCGTGTTGTTAGTTTTCCGTACACATTTGCTTGAGAAATCAATACAGTTGCTGTATTTCTGGGGAATAATAGTAGAAAACGGAGTCTGCTTCCAGGAAGAACCAATCTTATTTAGTAGATTCCAGAAGAATAAATTCACGAAGATTTTTCTTTTTTGTGGTACTGGAGATCAAACTCAGGACCTTGTGCTTGTCAGGCAGGTGCTTATGCCACTGAGCTATCTACCTGGTCCCATGTAGATCTTTATGCAGGTATTCCAGAAAAAAAATTGCTTGAGTTTATTCCATTAACTGAAAACAGTTTTTTTCAAAATGTATTAGAATTTTCATTGGCTGTGGCTTCCCAAATGTTTGGATTGCTTAGAGCTAGACATAAAATTGAAGTAAATGAAGAAAAAACAAATTTGTTTCTTGAAATACTGGCGATTGAATCCAGAACCCTCACATTGAGCTACAAACCTGTATTTTGTGTGGTTTTTGCTTACATTTTTTCAATGTTTTAAAACTTTATTTTGAAACATAGTCTTACTGGGTTGTGCATGAATTTGTAATCCTCATTCTTTGGTATCTCAAACTACTGGGATTGCAGATTGGCAGCATCACAGCTGTTGACCTAGCAAAAACTTTCTTGAGGACAGAATATTAACACCAGCTATGTCAAGTGATTAGATAGCTACTGATCTGCAGTGTAGTGGATTTCTAACTGGTGGTCAATTTATTACACCCAGCTGAATTAACCTAGTGTGGTGCTGGGTGTAGGAGGTCCACCTGAGGATTGTTGCAGTATCGTAAAAGCAGGACAGGAGAAGCTGCCGAAATGCTGTTAGGGATGCTATTTGGAGAAGCGGTGGAGCTGTTGGTTAGCTGCTAGTTCTCTTGGGCTGTTCTGCTGGAGAACCTTGTGCTGGCTTTCCCAATGAACTTTGGAGAAGGTTGAGTCCTCATCTTGAACATTGCTTCCTGGCTCCAGAGGGGAAGATGGTGCATGGCTCAGCCTCATGAAGAAGGTTGTCCCATTGGCTTTCCTGATGGGACCTCAGCTTTCCTCATCTCTGCAGGAGCTCAGGACCTCACTGTTGCTGAGGATGCTGTGGTACCATTGGGGGAGCTTTGTTGCTTACTTTGAGCTTTGCTTCCTAGCTCCACTTCAGATCCCTCAGCCTGCTAGCACAGATCCTTCACCCGTCTGACAGATTTTCTAGCTTCTACCACTGACCTTTGGGTCTTTCCAGCACATATCCATGCAGTGGGCCTGCCTGACACTTTGCTGTGGGCTCTAGGCCTCCAGTTGGACTTGTGGGAGGCACTGTTGTGAACTCTATGTCCTCAGCCGTATTGCTCAGTATTTAGTGTGTGGATAGGTTTCCTCCACTTTTTGTGTATAATTCTTTGGGTGATTCATTATAAAATACTTTAAAATGTGTCCTGTATTATATTTTCCCCTTGCAAAACCCCCAAACCATGACATGCAGGTAGTTATTAATGAAGTTTGTAGGTATAGATTGCTGAGTTTCAGTCCCTTTGTGGTATGTGCTTCAATGAAGAAACTAAAACTGTTGAGTTGTGGAATTATTTTTGGTAAATTAGGAATGAACAGCAAAACTAGAACAATAGCTTCTACATTTGATGTCTTGTTATTTCTTGATTATCAGACTTGAAAGTGAATTTTATTACTGAATAATCTTAAAATTCAAAATAAGACAGTAAAATACAAATTTGTTTCAATCTAAAAAAGGAAAGTAGCCACTTACGCAATAATTTTTGTGCTGTTAGATTACACTTGAAGGAGTTATTAGTTTGCTTTTCATCCATAAAGTGAGATATCTAAATGTTGTCATGGTTTACTTAAGTGACCCCAAATGAAACACTCACAAAATTAGTTAGCTTTTTGTTATCTATTGTTAAAGTATCTTATGCAGTATTGTAAGGAATTCTCAGGAAGCATTAGTTTTGTTTTCAATTTTTATTCTTTTGATTAGTACATGTTATTAGTATATAAGGATCATGCTCCTTGTGGGGAGTTGGTGCATGAACTTAGCTCATTTTAATTTTTTTCAGCCCCTTTCCCTCCCCTCCATCTCTGTTCCTCTATTACTTAGTTCCCTTCCACTTTGCAACAGGTCTCTCTCTCTCTCTCTCTCTCTCTCTCTCTCTCTCTCTCTTTCTTTCTTTCTTTCTTTCTCTGGTACAGGGTCTCACTACATGGCTCAGACTCATAGTGATCCTCCTGTCTCAGTCTCCCCAGTACTGGGATTGCAGGTGTTTGCCACCACACATGGTTTTGGGATGGTTTGGTGTGCCCAGAGTTCCAGGGAAGGCACAGCATGTGGTACTAGGGATGGAACCCAGGTTCTTGCTCTTCCCAGGCAGGTGCTTAGACTGCTAAGCTATTTCCTCAACCTTTTATTTATCTTTTCTTTTGCTCTTTATTCATATTTACTCTTTATTTTATATTTATATTTTCATATAAGAGAAACCGTGATGTTTAAGCTCATATATCTGATTTATATTACTTAAACTTATAGTCTTAAGGTACATCCATTTTTCTACAAATGAACCAAGTTTATCCTTCTTTAAGGGAGGCTACTAGCCTATTATGTATAAATACTATATTTTCTTTATTTGTCCACCCAGTAATGGACATCTTGGCTGCTTCCAAGATTTAGCTATTGTGAATTGTGCTGCTACAAACATGGTTATGCATGTATCACTGGAATGTGATATCTGTAATTCTTTAACCTAGAAGAGAAATAATAGCTGGATCTAATGCAATTTCTAGTCTTGGCTTTCTGAAGAATCTCCCTATTGATTTACATAATGGTTGTACTGGTTTACATTTCTGTTTACAAATTAAAGGGTTCTTTTTCCCTCAGTCTTACCAGCTTATTTTATCATGATTTCTAGACAACAGTCATTCTTTCTGGAACAAGCTGGAATATCAGTGTTGTTTTAATTTGCATTTTTCTAATGCCCAGAGATGTTGGATTATTAAAATGTATTTATTAGTCTCTTGTTCTGAAAATATCTACTTACTCCTTTTTTTCCAGAGGCTAATAGATTTTAATGTTTCATTATACTCAGTACAACTATCTGGTTTGTAAAAACATTATACAAATTTTGAAAGAATATTAGCTCTTCCTTTTTAAGAGCTAGGAAAAGTGAATAAGTCAAGCCATACAGTTATATGTAGAAGATGGGCAAGGCAATGATCCTGAGAATCTTCAGAAGATTTTTTAATCTAGCAGTTAATTGGAAAGATTCTCACCCTGACTAACTATATATACTGATACCTGTGAA
>NW_004524836.1:2373709-2382174 GCF_000260255.1 Octodon degus | reverse complement strand
GCATCTTGTACAGCAATTAACCACTAGGAAGAATGTATGCAGTGTGTGAATTATTGAAACTGTCCTACCAATTTGATTTGAAACTGTCTCATTGCTATTTATCCATAAAATTATGGGAAAATAAAAAAGAATATTAGCTCTTCTCTTTTAAAAATAATATTATTGAGTAACAGTAATGAGACAGTTTCAAAACTGATTAGTAGGACCATTTCAATAATTAATACATTGAATATTGTTGTCTTTTAGTGGTTGTTCATAGTACAAGATGCAAACATGATATCTTGTCCACAAATCCTATTAATACAAGTCTTTCTATTCATTGAATTAAGAGAAAGTAGCTGTATATCTATCCTATTTTGTATATACAGATACAAAATGGTCATTCATTTGTATCCCCCCCCTTTTTTTGTTTAGTTTTGTCAGAGATGGGCATTCCATTGCCATTTAACTATTGTAGGTTCTTGTATTCAGAAAAATAATTCTATATAGTGCAGCAGTCCATAATAGCAGTGGGTTATCTGTAGGATTGGTAATGTCAGAAGTTGTTGACTTGAACCTTTTACAGCTCAGCATATTAATATGGCTTTACTTTTTATAATTTGTTTATACTTTTTTGCTGGATAGTTAAGACCAAGATAAAGCAAGACCTATATAACAAGAAATGTAACTTTTGTATCTGACAAGGTCAGTCAAATCCCCTCAGGAGTTAGCCTGAAACCCTGTACCACAGTTTTTAGATCGTTCGTCAATGTCAACTATGTGGATGAGTCACAGGCATTGCTTGACCAATTTGCTCTCTGTGAAAACCTCACAGAATGTTTTCTTTCCACGTGACTATCCTTAGGCATACTTTCATCATCGATCACTTTTCTCTGTGACCCTGTAATCTCCTTGATCAGAAAATTTGGGACACAACTGAGTTATTACATGATATTACAGTACTGGTTCTCCTATGTCCTGAGTCCTCACTGACCTTGAAAGGCTAGGGCCAAAATGTTGGCTTGTCCTTGTCTCTAATTTTTTGTATGCAAACTTAGGTTGTTAACCCTCCAGAACAGAAGCTTATTATTACTCTACAACATAGGCAGTTGAGCTTAACCTCACTATCTGTCTGAATATCAAACATCTTAGAATGTCTACTTATTTCATTTGTCACTACTTGATTGTTTCTTTTATTGAGGGAGGGGCAAACTCTTTAGAGTCCTTACATATTAGTCCTGGAGATTCAAGACATAAAATAATTATCTTTTAGAGAACTTTTGATTTATGGTCATTTAACTCAGATCAATATGAAACTTGCTTGAAAAATAAATCTCATTTATAAATATAATTTGATATTGAGAAACATTCTAAATGTTACTTCATGTATTTGATTTTCCATTTAAACTCTCTAAAATCTTGGCTAGGCAAGCTGTGCCTTTAACAAGGAAAAGTCCTTTAATAACTTTACTTTTGTAAATCTAATAAATTTAAAAATGGAGCAAAATCTAAGGTTCTTCAAATCATGTTCATGATATAGAAAAATAGCTGCCAAACTTAACAATGTGGTCTAATAACCTCTCTAGAAATAACTGGAATTTCTGATTAAATGCTCAAGCAATTTGCCTGATGAAGTTTAACCCCTTTCCTAGGTAACATGCAGTGGTTATTGATCACAGGAGTACCTGAACAGCTATTAACCAGGCCTAAAAGTTTAATGATCTTTAATCACTTCTTTTTTAAAAATTTTTGATACAGGGCTTGCTACACAGCTCGTTTGTAGTGATCCTCCTGTCTCAACCTCCCCAGTGCTGGGATTACAGTTGTGTGCAACCATGCCCAGTTTTAGGGCCAGCACAGCATACCCAGGACTCAGAGGCTGGTAGAGTTTGTAGTACTGTGGATCAAACTTAGGACCTTGTCCTTGCCAGTCAGGCACTTAGACTGCTGAGATATATCCCCAGTCCAAACCACCTATTTCTATTTTGATATTCTCATAATGATTACCCAACCACTTTATTGTGAAATAACTCTAACAAGACATCAATCTTGGAATGGGGTCTTTTAGTAACTATTCTCCATAGATAGTTTGAAATAAAATTTTATAAAATAATTTATGGCATGACCATTTTAAATAATAATTTTATACATGTTAAATATAATTTTTTAATGCCTGGCCAGAATAGCCCAGAGGACTACAGTACCTGTTTAGGCAGGTGCAACAACTGGGGTTTGATCCCTGGTGTGCCGTCCCCGCCCAGCCCGTGGGATGCGCTGAGATGGCAACTGAGACTGGGCCTGGTGGTGCCCGCCTGTAATCCCCGCGCTTGGGAGGCTGAAAACAGGAGGATCACTATGAGTCCCATCTGTGTATGAGACCTTTAGACTGTGTGCTAAATACAAATAATAATAATTTCTTAAAAGAGGCAAAGTCAGGGGTCTTGTACTAATCTAATGAACATGTATCAGGTATTTTATTTAGCTAAAAGCAAGCCAGTGATATATGAAACAAAAACCAAAGAGCAATCAGGAATTCCAAAATGAGTTTGCAAGCATACAAAATAGGCAACTTCCTTGGCATTGTGGTGATGGCAGTAATAAAATCAGTGTTTATGTTGGATTTGTATGTTTATATATAAGGCAAGTTTTCACTGCTTGTTGTTTTTGTGGTTTGCTGTTGTATACTAACTCAGCTACAGAGAAGGAGAGAGGCAGACCTCTATAAAATCAGGTAGCGCAGAAGCAGAACTTTGACAATGCCCGTTCCATTGCAAAGCTGCTCAGACAATATTTACACAGGTTCTTTTCCCATTGCAATATCTTTTATTTTTTTTCCTGTAATTTCTCTGTTGATCATAATGTCAAAGATTTTTTATTTTATCTTATTTTTTAAAATTTTATTTTTAATTATTTATTTTTTATTTTTATGGAAAGGTCTACAAGGTGTTCAGGATCTCACTACTAGATCAGACTTGTAGTGATCCGCCTGTTTTACAGCCTACCAAGAGTTGGGATTACAGGTGCAGGCCACCACACCATGTCAATTGCTGTCTCAGCGTGCCCCAGGGGCAAGGCAGTCACTGCAGGCCTTGGGATTGAACCCTCGGCCCCTGTACCTACTTGCAGGTGCTTTAATCTGCTGAGCTATTTGGCCGGCCCTCAAAGATTATTTTCAATTTTACTTATTTTTAAATTGATGGGTAAAATTATATGTGCTTGTGTGCATTATATTTTCAAGTATATACACGTTGTGGAAGAGCTAAATCTAGCTAAATGTTCAATTAATTACCTGAGTTGTTATTATTATTTCACACTTAAAATAGATTTTTCATTTTTTAAAATTTTTTAAAGATAATTTTATTGAGAAATATCAGTGAGATAGTTTCACAACCGATTACTGGCACATTTTCAATAATTAATAAATTGCATATTGTTGTTTTAGTGGTTATTCATTGTAAATGATGCAGATATGATATCCTGTCTCAAACACTATTATAATAAACCTCTATTCATTGAATTAAGAGAATGGAGCTGCAGATCTATCCTATTTTGATTATACAGATGCAAAAGGATCATTCATTTTTATCCCACTTTTTTGGTTAGTTTTGTCAGAGATGGGCATTCCATTGTCATTTAAATATTGTAGGTGTTTGAATTCAGCAGAATCTCCCAATATAGTACAGTAGTCTGCAATAGTAGTGGGTTTTCCATAAGACTGACAATGTCCAAAGTTGTTGACTTGAGCTTTTTACAGCTCAGTATATTAATGTGGCTTTACTTTTTATATTTTGTTTTCATACTTTTCTGCTGGATGGTTTAGACCAAGATAAAGCAAGACATACATAACAAGAAATGTAACTTTTGTATCTGAAAAGGTCAGTCAAATTCCCTCAGAATTTAACCTGAAACCCTGTACCGCAGTTTGTACATCCTTTTTGAGTGTCAGCCATGTGGATGAGTCATGGCCATTATTTGACCTATTCACTCTGAGAGTTATTATGTTTGAAGTGAGAACTTATCCACTGCCTTGTCCTTTTTCAGGAATATAAGTTTAGAGTCATCGTGCTATACAAATATTTCTTGAAATTATTTTTGTTGTCTAACTGTGATTATATATTGTTTAACCAACATTTCCTAATTCCCATGACCCTACTTTCTCCAGCCTCTTTGGGGCTGGAGAGAAGCTCAGTGGAACAAATGCTTGCCTGGCAAGCACAAGTCCTGAATTTGATCCCTGGTACCACCAAAAAAAAAAAAAAAAAAAAAAAATTCAGCCTCTTGTAGCCACCATTTCACTTTTCTACATGCCAACGTTTTAATATCTACATAAGTGTGGGGTCATGTGGTCCCAGTATTTCTGTGCTTGGTTTGTTTTATTTGGCATACTATCCTCCAGATTCATCCATATTGCAAACTGCAGAATTTTGTTCTTTTATTGGCTGAATAGTACATATAAATATGTTCTTTCTTTTTAAAAACAGTGTATTTTATTTTATGTAAATAATACCTCGATATGACTTAAAATTTTACTTCAAACCTTATCACTACAAAACAAATACTTTGTTTAAAAATTGATCAAAAACATAAAAAACTATTTCTCCTAAGAAGATAGACAGATGGTCAGCAGACGTAACAAAATATTTAGTATCATTAACCAATAAGGAAATGGAAGTCAAAACTATAGAAGAGCTTTGACTCATCTCCATTAAAGTGGTTTCATTTTATTTATTTTTTTAAAAGTGGTTTCATTTTAAAAAAGCAACAGAAAATAATTGTTCATGACTGCATAATAAATTAAAATTTCATGTATTCTTAGTTGGAATGTTGATTGGTGTAGTCACCATGGAAAACAGTAGAGTGGGTTATTGATTTTTTGATAAACCCTTAAATTGAGTCCATATCTTTTATTTATTTATTTATTTTTGGTACAGGGTCTCACTACACAGGTCAGACTCATAGTGATCCTCCTGTCTCAGTCTCCCCAGCACTGGGATTATAGGTGTGCATCACCACACCTGGTGGCACATCTTGACTACTGTGAGTAGTACCGCAATAATCATGTGATTGTAGATGTCTCTTTGACACACAGATTTCATTTTCTTTGGATATATATCTGCAAATGGGATTGCTAGTTCATATGGTAGTTCTACTTTTATGCTTTTGAGGAACTTTTATCCTTGTTCTCTTTTCTGTAACAGCTATTTATATTTGTGTCAAAAATTACTGAGGTTGTTTTCTACACATTCTCACTGGTACTTTACTTTTCTTTTTTTAGTAACATTCATTTTAATGAATGTGAGGTAGCTCATCATGGTTTTGATTTGCGTTTTCCTAATGATTAGGGATGTTGAACACTTTTTCGTATACCTGTTGGTCATTTTGCGTGTCTTATTTATGAAAAGGCTATTCAGGCCCCTCACCCAAGTTTTAATCAGGTTATTTGTGTTCTTACTATTAAATTGTTTGAGGTCCTTATGTATTCTGGATACTAGCCCCTTACTAGATGTATAGAGAATAGCTGTAACTGCTGGTGGCCAATGTGCCTGGCTTCAGAGATTATTCTCAATCACACATGCAAATAGGTTGAAATAATTATTTACATAGGTGCATATAAGCACTGATATGTACTTCCTTCAGTTGATGTTGTAAATCTAACAACATATTTAATACATCTAGAAAATGGACATTGTAACAAAACTTTTCCAAATGAGCAACTACAATGCAGTTTCTTGTTTTTTTTTTTTTTTGCGGAACCGGGGATAGAACTCAGGCCCTTGCACTTGCCACGGAAGCACTTATTCCACTGAGCCATCTCCCCGGTCCCGTAATGCAGTTTCTTGTATCAGTTCATTCAGTTCTACTTCATTCTCTTATTTTCTTGAATCTTGGGCTAGGAATCTAGCCCAGTGGGCCCTCTCCTTCAGAGAAAAAGTCCTGAAATCTTCACTTGGTCCATTTGTGGTGGTCTTAGCGACATCAGCTTAGAAACCTGTACCAAAGAATCAATTCTTTGTTGTGTTACCGGTTTAAAACGCCTGTTAGCTTTCTTTATTTTATGAGGCTCTGAGGTATATTTCTTTGTGAAATCCCTGTAACTTTGTTTTCTGAGTGTTTTCTTTTCTTCTTAAGTAATCAGAAATGTAATAAAGCCAACATAAATCACAGTAGACTATTCTGATAAAAGCCGGTAGGTACTTAATATATTAAAATTCAGTTTCATTATTATATTAGAGTTTTAAGGAAGATTTGATTCATATAAGTGCTTATTTATCTCTATAAGCTAACTGTAGCAGAAATGCTAGAAAGGAATTAATAATCTATTTTATTAATACCCTCCAGAGATATAATCATTCAATGAAGAGTAAAACCCTCTAACCGAAAGTCTCATACTTTTAACTTAAAACTCACAAGTCTAAAATCAATTATATATTTTCCATTAGAACCAAAAAGTGAATATGTTACATTCTCCAATATGCTCATTCCACTAAGCATTATTACAACAACTTTGTATCTGTTTCAAGTCCGATATTTGAGGCTAAAACTGGAGTCTGCTTCTATGGCTATATAGTCCCCCCCCACCCTGAAACAGATACATTGTAGTAAGTGGAAACAGGGTCCTCACAATCTACACAATTTATTTTACTTATTTATTTTTTATGTATTTAAGACAGGGCCTACCGGGTGTATGGGGTCTCACTACATAGATTGGACTCATAGTGATCCTTCCTGCTTTTAGCCTCCGAAGTGCTGGGACCTCAGGTGCGTGCCACCTCACCCAGTCTCTATTGCCATCTCAGCGCACCCCTGGGATTGGGCTAGCATGGCACACTGGGATCAAACCCTGGCCACTGTGTTCTGCCTGAGCAGGTGCTTTAGTCTGCTGAGCTGTCTGGCCGGCCCTATACAATTTAGATAGGTTTGATTTTGCAAAGTATTATTGCATATTAAAATTATACTTTTATTAAGTTCTTTCTTTTAATCTGAACAGTAGAAAGTGACCAAAATCTTACTGTAATCATTTATTGTTAAATTCACATATATTCTAAGGGTCTCATCTCTTTCTCCAATATGATTTTCAGAGTATTTGTGTAGGGACATTTGATGAACTAGTCAAGAAGAAGGCAAAATTTTCATATATTACCCAGAAAACAGTTTTATTGCCTCTACATTATCTCTGAAATTACAAACAGATTTAGCTGGCACCTACTGCAAACATGATAGCTCTTAAATGAGAAAACACAGAGCAAAGCCATAGGTATAGTTGAAAGCTGTGTGTGTGTGTGTGTGTGTGTGTGTGTGTGTGTGTGTTTTCCTGGCAGTCTTTCTACACTTCTGTCCCACTGCTGTGCATGGGCCCATTTCTTTTGTGTTCCTCTAATGTAGTGAGTCTCTTTAAACTCTGTTTCCATCTTCTCCCAGAATGCACTCCTTACCCAGAGTGCCCCATGTCCCTTGTTTAGATTTCCTAAACTCCATCAACACTTTCAGGTTCAGTGCTGGTCTTAAGACTTATAGGATTATTCTACCCAAGAGTGAATTTTCGCCTATTGACATCTCATGGCATGGATAATCTGTTTCATCCAAGTTAGCACTCATATGAACAATGTTTATTTCCATTCCCCCAACTAAAGTCAAATTTCTTTAGCTAAATAACTGCATCATTAGTTCTAATCACTAGTTAGGGTTAGTATAGTACTAAGGGCATAAAAGGGTATTAAAGAAGCTCTATACAAATTCAAGCTCCTCAGAGACAGGTGTTATATCTTTTATCATTTTATTCCTGGTACCCAGCTCTGGATTTGGCATTCATTGAGCATTAGTTAAATGAAATAAAGAAATATCAATAAACACTGTATGTTTTAAAAATTATTCTGGCCAGCATCTAAGGAAAACTATAAAGCGGTAGTGACATAGTTTGTTTTTCATATTGTGACTGGATGGCAGTGAAAGAATAACTATCTTGCTAAGTAGTAACAATGAGGAATTAAAGTAAGTGGAACCTGTTGAGCAAACATGAAATCAATGTGCAATTTGTCAGCTGGTGCCTTTATTCTAACACTTTTAGAGTCTTCTAGAGATACATGGGGTTTGCTTTGGCAAGAAAGTATTGTTTTTACTTGATTTTCATCCAGTAATTTCATTCTGCTTATCATCTGATACACATGATTTATTCAGATTTGAAGTGCTATTTGGTAAGACAAACTTGAACCAGTTTTTTGAAGTAATTTCTCTACCTTCTTGGCCACCATGCCTTGAAGGTTTAATTTCACATACGCAACACTCACCTTTGCTCTTTTTTTCCTTTGTAGTAAGGAAAGGAAACTGAATAATACTCCACTGTGTAAAAGTACCACATCTTTCTCAACCATTCCTCAGGTGATGGGCATCTTGGTTGTTTCCAAGATTTGGCCATCACAAATTGTGCTGCTATAAACATAGGCACACATATATCACTATGATATGATGTTTTCAGATCCTCTGGGAAA
>NW_004524836.1:2359502-2369215 GCF_000260255.1 Octodon degus | reverse complement strand
GGGTTCTGAGGTTGCATTTTGTTCCTTCTCGTCATTTTGTGTAGTACTGTCCTCTGCTCTTTGTTGTAGATCTTTGCTGTAGTTATAACCTTCACATGTACTGAATTTCAGGTACAGCTCTACAGAGTCTGGAGTTATCCAGCTGCGTCTGGCTTAGGTCTGGCTGTTGTGCTCAGCTCCTTCCAGCTGTGGACCTGGGCTAGGACTGGGTCTGGGCATTACCGGAAGTTGGTAGAATTTCCTACTCGGGCGGGGTGGGGGAGGTAAGGCGGAGTGGTGGGAGGCGGCCCATGCTGTGCCTGGGCTGGGACTGGTCCCGCGGGCGCATGGTAGCAGGAAGCTCTCCACACACTCACCAGACCTGGGCTAGGACTCAATCCAGAATTTTAAACTGGCTATAACCAGTATTTAATACCACTTGGAAAAATAGTTTACACACTACTTCTCCATTTCTCTTCTTCCTAAGACAGTGGCAGAGTTTGTGGACGAGAGGAGCAGCAGAATAAATGAGGCTGAGTTATCCTTATTGGAGTGAGGATATGCTGGCATTTCCAAGTGTGGCATCCTGGGCTTCCTCCTGTTTCAGGCATTTACCCAACCTATCTGAGTGAGCATGTCTTCCTGGCATTCAGGACTGACCTCTGTGGTGGGGGTTAGTAGCCCTTCTTGGTTGGGTCAGTCAGGATCCAGAGCACTCCCTGAGTGAATTGCTCTCACGTTTTTTTTTTGGATAGGGTTTTGCTTGGTGGTTCAGGCTGCTCGAACTCACTTTGTACCTCAGGCTGACCTTGAACTCACAACAATCCTTCTGCCTCAGCCTCCCGAGTGCTGGGGTTGCAGCTGGTCACCACTATACCTGGCTCCATTGCTCTTATTTGAGCAAGTGCCCTTGATCAACAGCCCTCTTGGCTAACCAAGGTTGAATTTTCTTCTCTAGGTTCAAGTGTGGAAAGGAAAAAAAATGAGTAAACTTATGCCTGATTACTGTGCTTTCTTTATTTTCATGACTGTTTGGACTAGATGACTAAAATGTTTTCTTCTGTGTTTCTAGACTTTGTTATATTAGTGCTGTTCTGCCTTCAGCTGAAGAGCTGTCTTTTGTCCTTTTGCTGGATGCCATGAGAAAGCCTTTCATAAGTAGCTTTTCATACGTCACAAGGGGAAATAAGTGATTTTTGGGAAATCTTTTCCCACACGAAGCACCTTGCTTTTACTGTGATTCAGTACATTATCATAATTTTGAAAGTCTGCTATTGAATATTAACTCAGTTCTCCTTTTTCCATTCTTTCTGTAGCAAAGTTTAGTCTAAACATTCGGATAGCCAGAGTTAATGTTGTGAAATCAAAAAGGCATTTACAAAATATTTTTGTATGTCATTCAGTTATTTATTTATTTTTTGATACAAGGTCTCACTATAAATGCAGCTCGGACTCATAGTGATCATCCTGTCTCAGTCTCCCCAGTGCTTGGATTATAGGCATGTGCTGACATGCCCAGTTTTGGTGGTTGGCTTGGCGCAGGCCTGGCATAGTGTGTGGTACCAGAGATTGAACTCAGGACTTTGCACTTGCCAGGCAGGCACTTATGCCACCGAGCTATCTCCACAGGCCTAGTTAGTTCTTATAGTAATAGTATTATTGTTCACTGTGTATTCCAAGTGCTCAGAAAATAGTTTCAGAATAGTAATAGGATCTTTTTATAAATGTAAGGTGAAGTGCTATGTATGTATTTAGGAGTTAATGAATGTGTAGAGTAGTAAACGTCTTCATAGAGAACTTGTTTTATAGCATTATACTTTGAAAATCTCTTCCTGTCTGTTCTTCTTCAAGCTTCTGTTTGTGTCAAATCTCTAAGGGGTCTGTATTATTATTATTATTATTATTATTAATTTTTAAAAATCATTCATTTATTTATTTATTCAGTACAGGGTCTTGCTATACTACACAGGCTTGCATTGATCCTCCTGTCTGAGCATCCCCAGCATTGGGATGGCAGGCATGTGCCACCATGCCTGGTTTGGTGGGTAGCATGGCATGCAGTGACAGGGATAGAACCCAGGTCTTTGCACTCACTGGGTAGAAACTTAGACTGCTGAGTTAACTCTCCCGCCTCTGTACTGTTTCTCAGGTCTTGCTGCTTGCATTCACTGTCTATTTTCTTTTCAGAATTTTATACCTTCATTGGTTAGGCCACAATGAAGCTATCTAAAAAAATTATTGAGCTTTTACTGAATTAAACTGTCTCTCCTTTTCAAAGTATGACTTAACACTAAAAAAATCAGAATTTAATTTGATTTGTTTGCTGTTTGGCAGGGAAGGTAGAGAGATACTATTTGTCCATTGAAATCTATTATTTCCATTTTGTGGTATGAATTGATGTGTACTAGAGAAAAAAAATTTTTTTTTCATTGCACAGTACCTTGTGTCCTGATCAAACTCAGGACCTTGTGCTTGAAAGGCAGGTGCTTATGCCTCTGAGCTATATCCCTGGCTCCAATATTTTCAATTTTATTTTAAAAATTAAGTTTATTGGTACATTTTTAGATATACATAATGATCCTTTTATTTGTACAGAATATATTTTATTCCTCTTTCTATCCCAGTCTCCTATCTTCCCCTCAACCCATCTTCTATTCCATATTTACAAAGCTTTGTTTCCATTTTATCCTTTTTTGTGATAGTATCTAATATTGCATACCTATTTTAGTCTGGATTCTATATTAAAAATCACTTTATGTATATCTCCATATTTAAGTTTTGTAACAATCTTTGATAGGTACTGGCTTTATTCTGCTTTAGTGGTGAGGAAATTGAGCCTCAAACTAAATAATGATAACCTGCATAAGCCCACAGTTAGCAATTTGTGAAGCTGGAATGATTCTGAAATGTGTGCTCTGTGTTCCCTTGTCCTAAAACTATAACTATCATATTTTTATTTTAAAATCTTGAAAATAACTAAAAATAGTTTATACAAAAGATATTTTTCTAAGCAAAAGGAACAGAAAACTTTAAAACATTCTGTTTTAACTTAAACAAAATAATATGTAATTGAAGTAGGTAGGTTAATAGCTTGACAGAAATCTTTAACACAATGGAAAAAAAAGCCCTGTTGTTGAGCAGAGTAAAGAATAGCTTCTGAATTGTTTAACACAAGGAAGGGAAGATCATTTCACATAATACTAACAGCCAAGTATGGCTAACAATTATCTGGTGACATAGAGATATACAAGTAATAAAGTTACCCAGAAAACTCAAGTAAGAAAGTACAGTGAGATAGATCAGTGGACTAAGTGCCTGCTTAGGCAAGCGCAGGGACTGGGGTTCAGTCCCCTATACCCCACGCTGCATCGGCCCTGCCCCTGGGCACACTGAGCTGGACACCAAGACTGGGTGTGGTGGTGCACGCCTGTAATCCCTGCTCTGGGGAGGTGAAACAGGAGGATCAGTATGACTGAGCTGTGTACTGAGACCCTGTGCTAAGTATATTTTCTAAAAAAAGAAATTAGAATTGATTTTCAGAAGTTGTAAATGGTGGGTAAGATAATACCAAGACACTGTGAAAGGGAGTGACCAACCATTGAAATCATGCAGAAGGCCAAGTTTCTTTTCCTAGACAGCAAACTTTGTCAGCATCAGGGCCCAAGGAAAGACAGAATAATGCAATAAAGGTAATGGCACTATATTATTCTCTTTCTTCTGTATTTTATTTATTCAGAGCTGGAAGTGGAGACTCAGAAAGCATTAACATATGTATGTTTGCAAGGCACATGTAACATATGCAGCTGTAAGAATCACAGTTGTATATGTAAGGTGAACATCGGAGACTCTGGAAGACTAGTTCCAGAACATTGAAAAATGTTCCTAAATATGTAACTCAGACTTCTATGGGTTTTTAATTATGTATAAATTATGCATAAAGGTTATCTTACAAAATTTTTCAATTTTTCTCTTATGAGAATATCCCAACTTAAAAAATATTGCAATGGAAAAAAATAGAATTAAAATAACAGCGTAAAGCAACATGGAGATACATATCTTCTGGCCATCATCCACATGATATTCATAAAAGTAGTGTTGTCAATTTCTATGTCTTGAAATTTAATAATTGATAGTATTTTAATATTTCTTATTTATCCTCCTTCAGTTCATTTTTAATATCTTTAAGTTCATTTGTGCTAATTTGGAATTATTCATGGTGACAGAGTTATAAATCTGGGTATATTAGGCATTGATTTAATCTAGTTCTATGGAAAACTCTAGGACACTAAATAACACTGAAATTGGCTGAAATTAATCTTCATTCCTCAATAATATCTCATCAGTAAATAAGGCTACTGATTAAACTGTCCTGCATTGGGAGGCAATATTGGCATATTTTTATCTTAAAGAAGCCAGACTATAAAATAGACTAAGACCTCATGCCTTTAATGATTTTAACAAAGATAAAACACATCATAAGCTTTAAAAATTGTGTGTGTCTGTGTATGTATGCCTGTGCATGTATGTATGTTGATGTTGGGTAGTGAGTAGTGAAAAAGGAGAGAAACTGGATAAAGTTAGAGACAGAAATTAATTTGAGGATGAAACATAGTTTGATCTTAGAATATAATATTTATAGGGCTTGTAATTATCTCTGTACAGGTATGTTTAGCTGTCCTACTGTAAGAATGGATTTTAGGACTATATCGCTTACTGCTGTGTTAGTTAATGTGTTGCTGTGATATGAAGGAAAGGGTAATTTGTGTCCTGTGGGACCAGCAATAGAAGGATATGGTGGACAAGGAAATTTGAGAAAATTTCCCAAATCTTTCATTTAAAAATGAAGGAAACTTGGTTGAGATTTCTAAAATTTGACAATCCTAAAAATCAACAAGGCATTTCTAATAATAAGGTGAGAGCCGGAAGACACTATTTTTTATATTAAAAGTAAAGAGCCGCATCAACCACACTAAAGACTGTATTATGGTTTATTCTCTTTGTAAAATATTACAAAATTCTTATCATGAAAAGAGATGAGCAAAAGTAATGCAAACAAAAGTATAGAAAAAAAGATGATAAACAAATTAAGGCAGTTAGTAAACATTTTTTCTAGCTTATGAGATGTTTATAGTATTTGTCAACTTTTAAAATTTATAACTTCTGATTTTTCTTTCAAAATGATATTCACATATGAATAATTTTTCATAACTTTTCCATTTTTATTTTTATCATTAAATATACTATTAATATCCTTTCTTGATTAACAAATTATAATTATTATGTTTATGGGGTATAATGTGATATATATGTACTGAGATATGATGAAATCAAGCTAATTAGTATCCATTTAACTATCTTAGAGAGACATTTGAAATTTACTCGTTTAACTGTTTTTAAATGTATAGTATATTACTAACTAGTCACTGTGTTAGGGAATAGATCTCAAAACCTAGTCTTTCTCTCTGACACACTATGCCCATTGATTAACAATTTCTTTTTAAATTTTATTTTATTTTATTTTGAAAAGTAAAAACGGAATCAAATACCAATAGAAAAATGACAGAAACAGCATAACATACAACAATGCATATGTTACAGATTTTCAAAACAGGAGTAGCTAATTAACAGTGGTTGTTATATTATCTATTTTTAATATCCAAACTGTTACTCAGATTAATAGATATAGTTATGCAAGATTGGATAAATAATTGAATATTAATATTTGCTTTCAAAAAATCTTATTTTTTCCTTATCTTTTTAAACAATTATTTTAAAAAGAGTGTAATAATTAATAATACATTAGAAACAGTATGCATTTAGAAGACCAAGATGAGAGGTATTCAGCCTTTGGGTTTGTATTACACATTGCTGTCCTTGATGTAGTTGCTCAGTTCACAGATATAAGCATACAGAGTTAAGGTCAAAATTCTACACATTAACTGTTATTTAAAAAAAACTGGTGGAAATTATTAGTACAGTCATCTCAGTCATCCTGTATACTTGAATTCCTTTTTTCCTGTCTTTGCTCCTTTCATCTTTGTTGTTTAATCCTTAAGTTCAGTTTCTTTCTGCTTTACTATATCTATTACACCTTTCAGGTTTTATTTATTCTTTCAGGTTCTTACACTAGAGAGACAATATGCTATTTACACATGTGGAGCTGATTTATTTTACTTATGAGTATAGCCTCTAGTTGCATTCACTTATGTACAAAGCTTCAAGTTTGTCTTTCTTTATAGCATCTTTTTCAACCATTCCTCAAGTGATTGACATTTTTATTGTTTCCAAGATTTGGCTGTGACAAATTGTGCTGCTATAAACATGGGTACACATACATAACTATGGTATAATGTTTTCAGATCTTTTGGGAAAATACCCAGAAGGGGAATAGTTGGATTGAATGGGATTTCAGTCCTAGTTTTTAGAGAAGTTGCCACGCCAATTTCCATAATGGCTGCAACAGTCTACATTCGCGCCAGCAGTGGAGAAGGTTTCCTTTTACCTTGTAGCCTCTCCAGCATTTGTTATTAGTTGATTTCTTTCTTTCCCCTGTATTTTAGGGAAGGGTCTACTAGGTATTCAGAGTCTCACTACTAGATTAGACTTGTAGTGATTCTCCTGTATACAGCCTCCCAAGTCCTGGGATTACAGGTGCATGCCACCATGCCCCGGCTCATTCACTGTCTTAGCATGCCTGGGGGTGGGGCGTGCAGGGCTGGCAGGCTAGGCCCAGGATTCAAACCCCTGGCCCCTGTGCCTGCTTGTAGGTGCTTTAATCCACTGAGCTATTTGGCCAGCTCAGTTGATTTCTTTATGATAGCTATTCTGTTTGGGATGAGATGATACCACATTGTTGTTTTAATTTGCATTTCTTGAATGGCCAGTGCTGTGAAACATTTTTTCATGTATTTATTTTCCACTGGTATTGCATCCTCTGAGAAATATGTATTCATTTTAGATGCTCGTTTTGAATTGGGTGTTTAAATTTGGGGGCCAATTTTTTTTTTTAGTTCTTTATATAATTCAAATAGAAGTCCTTTGTCTGAGTAATTGTTGGTTATAATTTTTTCCCAGTTTGTGCATTGTTTTTTTACTCTGTTGGTGATTTCTTTTGACATGCAGAAACTTCTGAATAAGATAAGATCCCAGTTGTTTATTCTTTGGAGTATTTCCTGTGCTGTTTGGTTTTTGTTCACGAAATGTTTGCCTACCCATGTGTCTTTAAGGATTTCCAATTACTTTCTCTTCCAGGAGATTTAGTGTTTCTGTTTTAATGTTTAGGTATGTAATGCATTTTGACTTTAGTGCATGGTGAGAGACCTGAGTCTAGTTTTAGTTTTTTGCATGGGAGAGCCAGTTTTCCAGCACCATTTTGTTAAAGAGACTATCTTTATTCCAGTGAACATGTTTGGCCCTGTTATGATTTGTGTCTGGTTGTCCCCTCGAAGGCTCATGTGGTCATGGGGCAGCTTCTAGAGTTCATGACTGATTATTGTGGTCTGAGTGCTTCGCCTGCCCTTGTGCAGATAATTTACATTACTGTGTATGCAGGGAAAAGAGGCTAGCTAGCTGCCTGAGCTGCACTTGTTCCCTTTTGTTCTCTGCTTTTTGCCACTACCATGACAACTTGCTGTCTGCCATGTGCCACTCTTCCTTGGAGCCAGCTGAGTATGAACTGAAATGTCCACTAACCATGTGATAAATAAACCTTTCCTTCCTTTATTTTGGGTGTCAGGTATTTGTCCCAGCAACAAGAGAGAAGAGTAACTGAGACAGAATACTTTGTCAAAGATGGCTGCGTTTGTAGTTGTATTTGCATTTTCTATTCTCTTTCATTGGTCTTTGGGTCTGTTTTCTTTTTTGCCAGTACCATGCTGATTTTATCACAGTAGCTTTGTAGTAGAATTTCAAGTCAGGGATTATAATGCCTCCTGCCTTTCCTTTGTTGTCCAAGTTTGTCTTAGTTATTCTAGGTCTTTTCTGATTCCAAAGAAATTTTAAGAATGTTTTCTCTAGATCTGTGAAGTATGTTGATGGTATTTTGATAAAGATTTCATTAAATCTGTATAATAATTTTGAGAGTATGGACATTTTCACAATGTTAGTTCTTCCCAGCCAAGAGCAAAGAATATCTTTATGTTTTCTGAAATCCTCTGTGATCACTTTTTTTAGAGGATTGTAATTTTCACCGTATAGATCTTTTATTTTCTTTGTTAGATTAATTCCTAAGTGTTTCAGTAGTTTTGAATACTGTTGTGAAGAGTATTGCTTTTCTAATTTCCCTCTCAGTGAGTTTGTTGTATGTATAGAGGAGTGCTATTGATTTTTGGGTTTTGGTTTTGTATCCTGCTATGCTACTGAATTTGTTTATTTTTCCTAGGAGCTTCTTGGTAGATTTTTTGGGTTTTCCAATAGAGTATCATATCATCTGCAAATAATGATAGTTTAACTTCTTCTTTAACCTATTCTCAATCCTTTTATTTGTCTTTCTTGTCTAACATCTCTAGCTAATGATTCTAGAACTTTATTGAATAGGAATGGTGATAGAGGAAATCTTTGTTTTGAGCCAGTTTGAACGTACAAGTTTTAGTTTTTCCCCATTTAGAATTATGTTAGCTGTTGGTTTGTGATAGATAGCTCTTATCAAGTTGAGGCATAGGCCATCTGTTCCAATTTTCTGCAGTGCTTTGATCATGAATGAGTGATGGACTTTATGAAAAGCCTTTTTTGCAACTATTGAGATGATGATGTGTTTTTTTGTTTTGGCTTTATTGATATAGTGTATTATGTTTATAGATTTGTGTATGTTGAACCATCCTTACATCCGTGGGACTAATCTTACCTGGTTGTGGTGTATAATCTTGATGATTTGCTGTATTCTATTTGCCAGTATTTTATTGAAGATTTTTGCATTTATGTTCATGAGGAAGATTGGCCTGTAATTCTTTTTTTCTTTTTTGGTTATTTCTTTCTCTCGTTTTGGTATCTGTATAATATTTGCTCCAGGAAGGATTGTGGGAGTATTGCTTCATTTGCAATTTCATTGAAGAGTTTGAGGAGTATTGGAATTAAATATTCTCTAAGTTTCTTGTAGAATTCAGCTGTGAATTCATTGGGACCTGGGCTTTTCTTTGTTGGTAATTTTTTTAATTATATTTTCAGTTTAATTGCCTGATATTGGGTTATTCAGAGTTTTCTATCTTCTTGATTCAATTTTGACATTTTGTACCTATCTAGGAATCTTTCCATTTTTTTCTATGTCTTTGATCCTGTGACAGTAAAGATTTTCAAAATAGCTATTGATGATCTTCTGAATTTCTACAGTACTTTCTCCCTTTTTATTCCTTATTGCTTGAATTTGAGGTTTTTATTTCCTTTTTTATGGAGGATGGCTAGGGGTTTATCAATTTTATTTAATCTTTCTAAGAACCAGCTTTTGGATTCATTAATTTTTTGTATTGTTTTCTTTGTCTCAATTACATTAATTACTGCTCTAATCTCTATAATTTCCCCCCATTTTTGGGCTTTGGGTGTGGTTTGCTCTTCTTTTTCTAGAATCATGAGGTGCATTAAGGTATTTGTTTGTTCTCACTCTATTTTTCTCTTGTGTGATTTCACTGCTATAAATTTCCCTCTGAGGGGCCTAGGGAGATGGCTTGGTGGAATATAGCACTTCCCTGGAAAGTGCAAGGACCTGAGTTCAATCCCCGGCTCCACAAAAAAAAAAAAAAAAA
>NW_004524836.1:2350079-2351632 GCF_000260255.1 Octodon degus | reverse complement strand
AAGATGTTCTGCTCCTGAATCAGCTGTGTGGGTCTTGCCTCTAGCCTCCTTGCAGGGAGTTCTGCTGAAGGGTTCCCTGCTGGGCCTGCAGCCTGGGTCAAAAGAGGATCCCTCGGCCCGGGAAGTCTCACTCACTCGCCAGGCCTGCGCTCCGGGTCTGTTTAGGATCCCGCGGCCCTGGTCTCTCACTCACTCGCCGGCCTATGCTCCGGGTCTGTTCAGGATCCCGCGGCCTGGGTCGTCTCACTCACTTGCCGGGCCTGGGCTCTGGGTCTGTTCTATGGTTTCTTTTTTATAGTAGTATAATTAGCAATACTCATAAGAGCAATTGAAATTTAGAAATTGACAAACTTTTATAACTAATGGGTTTGTACTTTAGACTATAGGAGCAAACATAGGTATATAACAAAGCAGATCTTTCATTGGGAATTTGTTTTTAAATTAGTTCTCCTGAGTTCTGTCTGGGCATCTCCCCTTCATGGGCCTGGAGTCTTCCAGATGGACTGGTTAACCCCAGTTATCTGCTGCCACCTCTGTGCTATGAGGATGCTCCTGTAGGTTTAGGCCTCCCTCTGGGCTTGGCCGGGGCCCCAGCAGAAACCTCAGTTCACCACATCTAGATCTGCTGAACTCAGACTCCATGGGCTGGACCTGGTTTGGGTCTGGTTGCTGTGTTCAGTTCCTTCCACTGAGTCCTGTCCAAGTACACTGCTGCACCCCACTAGTTGCCTTTCCTGGAGCTCCTTCCTGGTAGGCCTTATGAGGTGGAGTGGGCCCTCTGGTTAATTCACAGTTCCCATCTTGTCTCTCGCTACATCTTTCCCCAATCTTGTAATAATCATTCCACCTTTTACTTTTATTAGTTCCACTTTATTAGATTCCACACATAACTGAGATCATGTAATATTCATATTACAATGCTTGCCTGACTCATTTTACTTAGGATGTTTTCAAGATTTATCTGTGTTTTTACAAGCGATGTAATTATCTACTCATACACTGAAGGACACTTAGGTGGAGTCTATGTCTTGGTTAAGGTAAATCACATTGAAATGAAATGGGAATGAAAAAGTCCAAGAAGGTAAAGTGATTGTTGCTAGTGAGGAAAAATAGGTAAAAATCAACTGTCTAGGAAGTATAAAATATGTTGAGGAGAGATGAATACAAGGCTACCGAGGCTGCTGTGTGCAACTGTTCCAAATAACATTCGGTGACTTTGTATTCAAAGTTGTTGGGATAGATATATAGTTGCATTCTCTTAATGAATAGAATGATTTGTTCTAATGGTGTGTAAATAGGATCACAAGTCCGCATCTTGTACAGCAATTAACCACTAAGAATATATGCAGTGTATTATTTGTTGAAACTGTACTTCCGATTTGATTTGAAACGGTCTCATTGCTATCTGTTTATCAATAAAACTTTGAAGAAAAAAAACCTGACAAAATGGTTAGGATAGATAGTTAAATTCTCTTAATGAATAGAGGGATTTGTTCTAATAGTGTTTGTAAATAGGATATCATGTCCGCATCTTGTACAGCAAATAACCACTA
>NW_004524836.1:2346632-2349979 GCF_000260255.1 Octodon degus | reverse complement strand
AAAAAAAAAAAAAAAAATCAATCTAAAAGGCAGAAACTTTACTTTGATAGTATTTTAATTACCAGAAGCAGCTGTACAAGTAAAACTATTAAATACATTATAACATATTCCCATAATGGAATAGGAGTTAGAAAATCAGATGAATAAATAATTACTACACACAAAAACGTGAATGAATTTCATAGAATTGATGTTAAGTGAAACATGATATGTGGAAAAAGACACATACTGAATGATTCTAGTCATATAAAATTCAAAGCCGTGTTAGAGGTCAGGATACTGGTTGCCCTTTGGAGGGCAGTGACTTCATGAGAAGGTAAATAACACTTTTGGGGTATTTCTAATTTCACTAACTTTTGGGTAATTACATGAACATTTTCTTTAGGAAAAAGTATTAACTTGTATGCATTTAATTTATCTTTATGGACTTCTATAAAAAGTTTGCTTTAAGTTAGCTAATGATGCAGGCCTATAATCCCAGCACCCTTGGAAAGCTGAGGCAGAATAATCCCAATTTTGAGTTCAGCCAGGGCAACTTAGCAAGACCATGTTTCAGAATAAAGAATAGAAGGATCTAAAGATGTAGCTTTGTGAAGGCTCTGCCCCAAATACTGGAAAAAATTTTTTTAAAGAATATTAACCCACAACAAAATACATGTGTAAAAAGAAAATTTCGAAGTTGTTTGTTTGTTTGTTTTCTTTTTGAAACAGGGTCCCCCTATGCAATTTAAACTGGCCTTGAGCTTACTTTGTAGCCCAGGCTGGTCTCAACCTGCAACAATCCTCCTGCCTCAACTTCCTGAGTGCTGCGATTACAAGCTTGTGCCACCATGCCCATCTGAAAGTTTTCTTTAAAAAATAAATATTAAACCCACAGCAAAAATAAATAAAATAAATTTCCCTCTGAGAACTGCTTTCATTTCATCCCACTAATTTTTGTAGGTTATGTTTGAAGTTTTGTTGGATTGTAGGTATTGTTTAATTTCTTTTTTAATTTTGTCTGTAACCCACTGGTTGCTGAGGAGGGTGTTACTTAATTTCCATATGTTTATAAGGGTTTTGTGGTTTCTTTTGTCATTAATTTCTACTGTCATTGCACTGCAGTCAGGTAATATGCATTGGATATTTTCTGTTTTGGTGCATATACTTAAGCATAATCCATGGACTAGTATGTGGTATGTTTTAGAAAATGACCCATGTGCAGCTGAAAGGAATGTGTATTCAGGTGCTGTTGGGTGGAATACTCTGTATATGTTCACTAAATCCATTTGTTCAAAGCTCTGTTTCAGTGCTGCTACTTCTTTGCTTTTTTTTTTTTTTTTTTTTTTGGTCCACTTGACCTATCTTTTTGAGAAGTGGGTGGTAAGGTCCCTTGTTAAGATTGTGACATTGGCTATTAGATTTTTCATGTCTTTTAAAATTTGTCTTATAGAGTGCTCTCATATTTGGTGTATATACAGTTATGACTGTTATCTCTTCCTCTTGAATTTTTCCCCTACCTAGTATATAGTGACCTTCTTTATGTCATTTAATCATTCTTGGTTTGAAGTTCAGATTGTTTGCAAGTGGAATAGCTGCTCCTACTTTTTTCTAAGGTCCTGGGGCATGTAGTATTGTTTTCCATCCTTTGACTTGTAGCTATGAATTTCTTTATGGGTTAAGTGTGCTTTTTGTATACAGCATATTGTTGGATTTTGTTTCTTAATCAACTGTGCCAGTTTATTTGTTTTAATTGGTGAATCGAGTCCATTTACATTGGTGTTTGCAATTGATATGTATTGACTTACATTTGTCATGTTATTTTCCTGCTATTGGTTCCCTACTTTTCTCCTGTGTTTAATAGTTTGCAATGCTTGGTGGGTTCTTTCTGTTGTCATTCTTGGAATTGTGGACATTTTGATCCTTTTCTAGCATATCTTTTAGTACTTTGTGTAGGTTTGGTTTGGTCCTTATGAATTTCATTAGTTGTTCTTTGTCATGGAAGTATTTCACGTCTCCATCAAACTTGAATTTTTCAGGGTATATCAGCTTGAGCTGGAGTTTCTTTTTGTGGAGGACTTGAAGTACTTCACTCCATACTGTTCCTGAATTGATGGTTTGTGAGGAGAAATCTGTTATTATTCTGAGTGGTTTTCCTTTAAATATGATCCTTTTTTTCTGTAGCAGCTTTTTGTATGTTGTTGTGCTGAATTTCTGTATTCTTGATTATTATACATCTGGGTGTAGTTTTAATTGGGTTTATATTTGGATTTCGATATGCCTCAGTTTCTGAATGTGAGATTATTTCCCCATGTTTGGAAAGTTTTTTGCTATTACTTTTGTCCCTGTTCTTTTTTGTCATTTGTGTTGGCTCCTTCTTTTTCATTGATGCCTATTAATTAGTCTTTTATGTTATTCGTCTTTGCATCATCTTACAGTTGTTGAATTATTATTTCCTCAATCCTAATTGTTTTTAAGAGATTTTTCCTTACATTTCTATTAGTTGCAGCAGTGGCTTCAGGGTCTGAAAGTATGTGTTCATTTCCACTGAAATAGCTTTGCTAACTTTTAATGAACTCTTTGATTTTTTGTGTATCTCTTTTAATCTGCTTCATGCACTCTATTTCTTTCCTATATTGTTCATTCAAGGTTTCCATCATTATCCATTCTTTTCTGTTTTTTAAATCAGTGTTTTCTGTAGAAATGCTTAGTAATTGTTTCATTGTAGTTACTATTTCTTTTTTTGTGAGATTATTTCTGATCTGATTTCCTCTATAGCCTTTTGCACGTTTTTTTTTTTTTTCCTTCAGTTGCTATTATTTTAGAGATTTCAGGTGTATGACTTCCGATTTCTTTTGTGCTGATATCTCCTTAGTTTGTTCTGGGTGGGCTCAGGGCCTGAGATTGCCTTTTGCTCCTTCTTTTTGTTATTTTCTATTTTTGAGAGAATGCTTATTTTGATTTCTGTGATACCTTTTTTAATTTTTTTAAAGTTTGATAGTAGCTAGCAATATCACTGCAGTTGGAGCCTCTCTGTAAAAAGCCTGCTTTTTAGGTATCTCTCCTGTGTCAGAGATTTTCATTTTGTGTGTGTTCCAAGATTTTGTCTTCTCTATTGATTGAGAGTGAGATATTGGTGTCTGTTTGGCACTGTCCTCTGTCCTTCACTGTTTGGCTTTGGTGAGGTTATTACACAAGTACCTCCCAATATTATTCCCCAAGGGAGAACATGTGGTTAAGGCAGATATGGTTTCTTTTTTTTTTTTTTTAGGTACAAACCTCTTTTTTTTATAAGTCAACAGAAAATGGAAATATACTTTTTAAAGTTTCTAATACTAGAAGATATCATACAATGTCTTTTTAAATAA
>NW_004524836.1:2330774-2339962 GCF_000260255.1 Octodon degus | reverse complement strand
TGAAACTGTCTCATTGCTATTTGCTTCTCAATAAAATTATGGAAAAAAAAGATCAATCCATTTTCTTATAAATGAAAAAAAAAAAAAAAAAAAAACATTCGGTGACTGTTCCAGAAAACAATTTCTCTGGTTTCACATACTGATCAACAGTACCACCCAGTTACCCAAGCCATAAACCTAGTTTTTATCCTTCCTCTCAGTCTTATCTTTTTTTAAATCACCAACTTGTGTACCAGTGTCAGCACCTTGGGCCAGGTCTCCTGGAATTAAAACTTGCGTGGAACAGCTTTCCCACCTCTAGATAATCTTTGGTGGGCAATCTCTATGGAGGACCACTACTAGTCTGAGCTGCATAGGGAGACCATGTACTAACTAATTAATAATGTTCCCAGTCCTCTATTTATATGCTTCCATTCCTTTCTTTTGCTTTTAGAAATAAATCTAAGCTCTGGATCATAATTTTAGAATTGTTTACAAATGCCTAATTTGACTAAGTTCTCTTTACCCTTCAAGTTGCTGCCTTTCTCTCTCTTCTCTCGGGTGTGCACATCTGAGTTAAGTCACCTCCAGATGATCTCCTAAGGCACTTTGTAACTTCTTGTTATAGAACAGAACACATTGCACTGTAATTGTTTGTGTAATTGTCAAAGCAGTCTAACATTGTGAGGGCGATGACCATGTCTTCATTAATTGGCAACATACTGGGGAAGGAAATAGATATGGCTTGGTGTAAGGATACCTCATGATATGAGAGACTGACAGTTTTTCAAGTAGTTATTCAAATATAAGCAGCAGGCCTCTGTTTGGAGATTTTAAAATAGGATTCCCCACTCTCATGTGCTGAAATTATTCTTATTGTTTTGTGGTTCTTCATCCATTCAGTGATTTGGGAAGAAGACAAAACAGGCTAGAAGAATAAGGTCACCAATGAGTTTTAAATTTAATAACTAAAAGTGGGACCATCCCATGAAGGCCAGATTTTCAATTGCAAGAGATAGTTACAACAAGGAGAAATAGGCTTCCTGAATTTCAAAGCTTTTCCTTGGAGTAGAACCAGGATAACTGGGTGATACTGTTGATCAGTATGTGAAACCAGAGAAATTGTTTTCTGGAACAGTCACCAAATGTTATTTGGAACAGTTGCACACAGTAGCCTCTGTAGCCTTGTATTCATCTCTCCTTAACATATTTTATACTTCCCAGACAGTTGATTTTTACCTATTTCTCCTCACTAGCAATAAAGTCAGAAAACTAGAGTAGGGTTCTTCTGTAAACTCTAGAGTAGGCAAAATACAAGATATGTTTGTTATATGGGGAAAAGAGGAAAGGGAAAAGAAACTTGGATTGGGATAGAGAGGACAGCAAAAGAGAAATCTGTGAGAAATTTCCTGTCTCCTCTTCCCCTTGTCTTTACAGTATAAGTGTTTTTAGGGCAAGGAAACCCTAAGAAAGTATTGAAAAATACTCAGCCAAGTTTGTGTTCTGCTTCTCTTTCCGGTACTCAGAGAAAATGAGAATCTCTTAGACAAATCCAAGTCTACCATAATGCTGGATCAACTTGACACCTTGATGCTTGATTCCAATTGTTGAAGCAGGTGACAAAGTAAATGGGTTTGGTATAGGAAAACACATTGCTTTGGTTTAGGTAATATAACTTAAAGGTCTGTGTGTTGAATGATTGGTTCTCAGCATGTTATTGGAAAGTGTAAACCTTTTGGAAGTGGGACCTAATGAGAGTTCCTTAACTCATTAAATCATTGTCCCCAAAAGGGATTGTGGGACCCTCCCCATCCCTTCAGGATGTCTTCCAGTTTGTGATGAGAGCACTCATTTGACACGAGCACCTTCCTGGATGTGCTGCGTTCACTAGAGGCCAAGACAGATGAAGCCTGCTAATTTTGGGTTTGTACCAATCCTGGGTTAAACTTTTTTTCTGTTTATTATTCCCATAGGTATTACATTATAAAAATGCAAAGCAGATTGATACACAAGCCTGTAGAGTTCCAGAGCCTTTTGGATAGGGACAATCCATGGAAAACACAACAAGAAACATGGAATAGGAACTGAGAAGGTTTTGTTTATGGTTACATCCGATCATCTACTATAGTTCACAGGCTCATAATAAGTTAATAAATATTTATTGAATAAATGTAATGAATGAGGACTAGGTTAAAGGAATAAATTGCTTTTTATTACTTAAAATGAATTTATGAAAGAAAATTGTCATGTTGACACATAAATCTCTTAACTGGAGAATTGATTAACTCTTCAGGGGAACAACCTTCCAATAGAGGGAGCTGAGGAAAGTCACAAAATCATGGTATTTTCTAGGCATGGTGACACACACCTGAGAACTTTGCTATATGAGAGGCATAGACAGGAAGTTCACAAGTTCAAGGTTAGCCTGAGCAACTTAGAGATTCTGTCAAAAAAAAAAAAAAGGCTGGGAATATAGTTAAGTGGTAGGGCATCCTTGAATTGAATGCTCCCCAGTACAACACACACACACACACACACACACACACACACACACACCCCTTGTTTGCTTAGCTGAATGAGATGTATATATTATAGAAGCAAGTGAGGCCTATATTTTCTACAGAAAGGATATAGAGATGCAGACATTATGGTATATGACTGAATCTACATAATAACCTAGGTTTAGGGCAGACCTCCTAAGCTTGAACTATTTTACCCTTTCAACTTGGTCAAGATTGGAATCTTACTTATCTTACTGACTTAGCTGTTCTTCAGTCCTGTGAAATACTGAGATCTTTTAATATCTCTATGATATTTTGCATTTGATCTTGGTGGAGGATGCTTATTCTGCCATAGAACCAGACAATGCCAGCCTTTCTCTGCCGTGGTAGATTCCCGGGTCCCTTGTCCTGAGGACTGTCATCTTAGCATCCCTGTTAACACAGGAGCACAACAATAACATTCTTTCCAGTGGTCTGTACCTCCTCTCCTGTTTTAGCCATACTGGATGTGGCTGTTGGTTGGTCAGGGGCTAACCTTCCTACTGTTTTCTTCTTAGAACTGGAGAAGAAAAAAGCGTCAGTCCCAGCCAGTTATCTATTCCTTCTCCCACAGAGCCTTGGAGATTGCTTGTCTTTTCTTTCAGTTCCCACTTTCTTCTCACAAATTATTAGGCTACAAAGAATGGTGTTCTCATTTCCATTTCTTATTTAATTAAAAATATTCAATATCACACCTATAACTCTCTCAACAAACATTTTGCCTCTGCATTTCCTTAAAGATACAGTTATGGGTGGACATTGGGAGATAAAACTTACTACCGTTAGGGAACATGCATAGGAAGCTATTCTTAAAATGATAAGTACTGTGGACTATGAGAAAGGGTGTTCTAGAAGGGTGTCAGTGTTCTAGATTTTGATGATTTTATTAGTTTAAGAAACTCTGCATCACTTTTTTGATGAAATGGCAGACTGGAAATTAATATTTACCTGAATCTCTAGTTATGTATGATTTCTTTGGTGATCAGAATTATTCTTGGAAGTGGATATTAAAGTTTTACATTTTGGAGACACTTGATTCTAGCATAATAACCTGAGTTTATGCTTTTCTATAGCACTTAAGTATTCTGCTGTAACACAGATCCTTTAAAGTCTGCCTCTTCTTTAGATTTATGTGAATTCAGACCAGGGAGCATATTTTTTTTCTCACATCTCTGCATCCACAACAGTCATCAGCTTAATACCTGCCACAGAGTAAGTGCTCAATTGTTTGTTAACTAAATATCATAAAAACCTACAGATAAATAGTAATATTTCAATTTAAAAGTGGTAATATTATAAAAGGCCACAAGATGGGCTCATTTCACCGTGAAATTTGTGAAGCACTTCTGAGTCATATTAATTTTTTTCTTCAAAAAATAGGCAGTTTTCCTATATTGCTTCTGACTCTTAAAGAAGAATTAAAATGCTTTTAGTGGCAATTGCTGGCAGTGTTTAGCCATTTCTTTATTCACCTAAAATTATATTAAACAAAAGAATCATGCTTTTATTTAGTTATTGTTTCCTCTTGTGGCTTTGAAAAAGATTAAGATTTTATCTTTATTGCTTGTTCTCTATTTTCTTTACTACAAACTGAAATATATGCTTTGCTACTTATAGGATCATAAATTATATTTCTTAGACTGAAAAATGGCATTTGTCACTTTTTCATTCAAAACATTAAGCTTCACTAAATTGAATTGTGGTTTTTTAAAAAAAGATGTTTCTATAAAATTGAATTTATGCCAGACAGTGCCAATCATAACCCTGAAAGACATAATTTTCAATGTCATAATCCCAAGTGTTCAGATCCCCAAATCATAGTCTCAAGTGATTAAAATCAGAATGTTGAAATCCTGAGAGCCAAAATGTTGGGGAAATACCATAATTCCCATGATGGTGGTGGTGGAAAACAGTATATAAGGGAGAGAGAAAGCTCTTTCTGGATAAAATGAATGTGAATGTGTGCTCTAAGCTACTCTGGGCAGTACAGTAGTTTAGCAAGCTTGCATTGAAGTAGCAATGCAAGACTTCAAAACATACTTACCACGAAAGCCACCCAATTATATACTACCTCTTGCGACTTCATCATCTTCCGATACTACCTTTTTAAAATCATGTGTCCAATTATTATTTTTTATAGTTTTTGTTACTATTTTAAATTGTCAGAATACTTTTTTGCAATTTGCAGTGCTGGTGGACTGTCATCAAGTGATTGAATGAGGAGCTGCCTGTGGTGTGTCTGGATAGGTTATAGAAGAATGTCATTGGTGACTACAACCTATTCCTCACCCGTTCCTCGGCTGTGCTTTTGGGCCCCCATGAGCTAAGCTCCTTTGCTCTCTCTTGCCCTTACACTACAGTGCTTCTTCCTTGGAGCTGTCCAGCCATGGACTGAGCCCCCGGAACAGTGAGTCAAATAGAACCTCTCCTTCTTTCTGTGGTGGGTATTGGGTATTAGGTCCCAGTGATGTGGAAGCTGACTTCTACAGTATCTCTCTCAGCTTTGCTTTCCATGTATGAGGTATAAATTATTTAAAGACCTTTAGAGACTTCTAATTTGGATTTATTTTTGCAAAAAAATACATTTTCAAATGGTGACTGTGTGTGAATATTGTACATGTACATAAAATATTGAAACTTCACTAGATAAAAAATGTCTTTGGATGGTTTGTACAGCTCTACTGTAGATTTCTGTTAGTCTGTGGAAAGGAGCAGTTATTGCTTAATTTGTTTTGTCTCTTTTTAAAATTATTTTACCTTTTTTCTTAATTTTATATGTATTTTTTCCTTTTTCTTTCTTATTCTAATTTTGCATGCATATATATGATAATATGAACAACTAGTTTGAAGATAACACTATGCATTACAACAAATACTGTGAAATTCATATTTTATTCAGTTAAATTCTGTATCATTTGTAATTTTTCTGTTGTAATACTATTTTTGTACTCTCTTAAAAATAAAATTTAAAAAATATGTTTTATACTTAGGCATTTGTGAAAGATAAAATTTATTTGAATCTTGATTCTTTTGGTAATTGTGTATGGGTGGTGATGTATGAGTTTTTGATGGGTCTTGTCAGAATACTTAGATTGTCCATCCTGACATTCAGATGATTGGGGCTATAAAGCTGAGTGCACACAATCACCAGTCATAGTGATATGCATTCAATATAGTCTACTTTTTTTAACCTGTTTTTTGTTCCACTTGTATGAGTAAATCTGAGTATTTAGGCAAGTAACGTTACACCATGAAAATATCTTGTGTTTTAGAGGCTAGAGTTATCCAGGTAAAGAAGAAATCTCACTTCTGTGTGAGAAGTAAAATTGTAGTTTAAATACAGAAAATAGTCAATAAAAACAAAAACAAAAATAAATTAGGGGAGCAAGAAAATATGAGGTCAGGATAAAACAGAACACTGTGATAACAGCAGGACTGACAGTGGCCGTACTTCAGGTGAGCTCTTTGAGGAAGTGATGGTTGAGGGAAGCCGAGAGTGACAGGAGAAGGTGACCTTGTACCCTCCTGCAGGTGAGCACTGTTAACAGAGAGAGCAGCCGCAGCAAGGCCCAAGGCAGGAACAGTTGCTACTTTCTGTTTGCAAAAAAGGAGACAGAAACTGTGTGACAATGAAAGCTTCATCCGGTATCACTACCAAGTCGTTACACCAGCTGATATTTTTCACTTAATGTGCTGGCTTCCCTTAGTGATAAGCAGTCACTGATGTATCTTTATAATTCTCATAAAGATTGTTGCTCATTTTAGGCAACTGGCACAAACTTCTAGGCAGAAGGAGGAAGTGTTCTGGAATTGACTGTTCTTTAGCTGAAATAAAACGTTCTTTATAGGATTACATTCTCTTAGGATGACTCCAAGAAAAACTAGGACATCTTGGCATCTGTTGGGGCTACGATGAGAGTGGACTGTCCTTCTTATATCCAGTATCTATTGTAGCATGTGTCTGCTGCCAGACACTGAGGAGAAAGCAGTGAGCAAATGAAGGTCCTGTCCTGTAAGCCCATTTTGGCCAGGTGGTGCAGAATGGCTTATGTGATTTATTTGTGTTTCACTTCACTTTGCTCAAGTCCACCCAATATGACTACATTTAGAACTCTTCTTTATGGAATATTCAAATACATAAGGAAGTGGCACTGATTTCCAGAAATTTACTTATCTCCTCACAGTCTCACTGGATTTTTTTTTTTTTTAAGAGCAGAGATTCTTCTCCAGAGGATAGATGTGGTTTCAATTCTTCCTGGCTACAAAAATCCAGAATCTTAGTGTTGGCTTGAAAACAGAAAGACTGAATGGCTTGTATTTACAGCTGTAATCCATAATGTGGAATAAGATGTATACAGTACTTCCTTACCCTTACCAGGTTCTGTCTATAAGAGTAGAGTGGTTTCTTCATGTTTTTTTCTCTATTAATTACTGTATGAAAAATTCAAAAATCACACAATGGCTAAAATCTACAATAATCAAGTGAAGGTCTAATTATAATACATTCAATTGATGTTATTTTAAGGAGAAAAAAATAATTATTTTAATTGACTTTAAAAAATACTTTCATGTGTAGGCTGCCTAGATGAAAGCCAAGAGAGAAGGAAAAGCAAAGTACATTGCTATGCTGACCTTTTGACACAGGACTGTGTCACCTATTGGGAATGTGGTGTAATTTATGTCCTCATATCTTATTCATTGGAAAGATCATATAAAAAGGACTTGACTTCACCTGAACAGTCATTTTGCAGTTTTTCCTTGACATTGGAAGCATACAGTATCAACATACGCTGTGTATGCTGGCTTGTATTTAAAGTTCTATGAATAGTTTTATACCTCCCTATATTAATTTTCTAATGCTGCAATAGAAAATTATCAATAATGATGTGGTATACAACCACATGCATTGATGATTTTACAGTTTTGTGTGCCAGACAGAAGTCTACTAACAACTGGTCTACTGGGCTGAAGTCAGAAGGCAGACAGGGCTCAGGTCTTTCAGGATGCTCTAAGGGAGAATCTGTTTCCTTGCCTTTCCCAGTTTCTACAGATGCTGTCTGTACTGCCTAATACTTATTTGTCTTTTCCCATCTTCAGAGCTAGCAATATCACCTCTTTATGACTTTTTTTTCTTTCAAGTTCCTCTTCAATCAGAGCCACACAGTGGTTCTTCACTTCTAATCACACATGGAATTACATTGCCCCCAACCCCTGGATAATCTAGGACAAGGTAGTTGCTCACTTTCATTGTCCACACCATTAATCACATTTTCAAAGTCCCTTTTACGATGTAAGGTGGCATATTTACAGATATTGGGGATAAGAACATAGGTGTCTGTGGGATCATTATTTTACCTATCATACCTTTCTCTAAAAAATAGGATGCACTAAAAATAAGATGCACACAACCACTGTAAATCTGCTGTGTAGAAATCCTGCTGTTTCTAGTTTTGACATATATCTATGTCTCAAGAGATAGAGGAAAAAATCCTCACTTTGTACTACAACATGAAGAAAACTTTAATTTTGAACTTAAACTTTTCTCCTTGCTTTGTTTCTTGTAAGCTCTTGGGGATAGATATAGAACGTGAGCTGAGTATCTATGTTTTAGTCTCATCAGCTTTTCTCCTCATAACAGGAGATATTTCTTTCTTAGCTTTTGGTAGAAGAGGTGAATGCCCCCTTCTTATCCTGGTATTCTGAAATAGGTTTAATCATAAGACTCTTTTTTTATGTATTTAGTACAGGGTCTACATTGCCTACAAGATCTCACTACACAAATGGGACTCATAGTGATCCTTCCTGTTTTTCCACCCTCCCAATCACACTGGGATTACAGGCATGTGCCACCATGCCTAGTCTCAATCCCTGTCTCAGCGCAGTGTGCCCTGGGGGTGGGGCCAGCACAGCACGTTGGGGTTGAACCCACAGCCCCTGTGTCTGCTTAATCAAGCACTTTAATCTGCCGAGCTGACTGGCCCCTGATCACAGTACTCTTTTTTTAAAATTAAATTTTATTGATAAAGAAATAACAATGAGTCAGTTTCAAAACAGGTTAGTAAGACAGTTACAATAATTAATACATTAGGACAGATATACAGCTTTCTCTTAGTTCAAAGAGAAGAAAGATTTATACTGACAGTGTTTAGACAAGATACCATGTTTGCATCTTGTACTATGAATAACTACTATGAAGACAATCATAGTACTAATCGTAGTACTCCTCTACCTCTTTGCCTTAGGGCTATGCTCATGACCCAGTACTATTCGATTAGACTGTCACATTTTTTCCTACACTTGATGATTAGTAAAATAGTAATAGAGCTACTCCCTGAGGTCTTCAAAGCTTCTTTGGTTCCTCTTTGAATATATAAATTGCACACATTTCTTTCCAATAAATTTCCACTTCACTTGATATAGTTTGTTTAAGAATTATTTTCTGAGCTCCAACTGTTGTTGCATAGGTCCTGCTTTACCTTGGTCTTGACCATCCAGTAGAAAAGTATGAAGACGAAATATAGGAAATAAAGCCATGCTGTTATGTTGAGCTGTGGGGGACTCAGGTCAACAATGTCTGACATTGCCAGTTAAACAGAAGACCCAATGCTATTATGGGCTATTGGACTCTGTTAGAATATTTTGCTGAGTTTACACACCTATAATATTCAA
>NW_004524836.1:2316816-2323119 GCF_000260255.1 Octodon degus | reverse complement strand
CTACTTGGTGGGAGGGGTGGGGCAGGTAGGGCGGAGTGGTGGGGGGCGGCCCGAGGGAGCGGGAGAGGGTCCTGCCCATGGTGCGCCTGGGCTGGGACTGGTCCCGTGGCGCAGGGTAGCAGCAAGCTCTCCACACACTCACCGGACCTGGGCTAGGACTGGGTCTGGGTGTTCCCGGAAGTCGGCCACCCAAAATATTCTGACCCAAATACAAGAAAGTGCCTGTTCTGCTGTATAATTTAGTGTTTTCAGTACCACAGTTGAGACACAGAGACTGTTACTTGACTCTACATTGAAGCAGAGGCATGGTGCGTACTTGCAATACACTGCAATGTACAATTCTGGAGGCAATTCTACCCTCTAGTAGAATAACAGCCAAGTAGCATATGAGGTCCAGAAATCCCTGCGCATTAAATCACAGAAGAGATTATCTACATTTACTGAGCAAGATCTCTTCTGTATCTTGTGTAAATGTAGAAAAAAGTCCCGTTTGTCCCTGCCACTGCAAGACAAATCTAGCTTGGTACTCAGGAGGATATAGTAGCCCTTGTACTAAATACCGAATTCGGGGTTTATCTCTTGAGAGTTTTCTTGAGTGGAAGTCATATTTCACATTTCATGCAGTTGATCAGAACCAGAACTACTTAGTCTCCCAGCTAAGTGATGATTTTCTACCCCAGCACAGATATTCTAATTTATTTAAATGGTTGCTTACTGCATATTTCTTCAACATAAACTAGGTACTTAATATATAAAAGTGAACAAAACAGACCTGAATTCAGCTATCATCGAGCTTGTAGTATTGTGGAATACAGACATCAAAGAAAGAACAAATGAATCTGTAATTAAAATGCACCTATATTCTGTAAAGGAAAAGGGCAGGTTGATACAGCAAAATGTGAGCGACATTTGACTTGGGTAATGAGAAAGACCTCTTGAAGAAGGTGACCTTTAATCGAAGATAATTTGAGGTGAAAAAATTACTAATCAAGGAAAACTATAAGGAAGAGAGTACTAGGCAATATGAAGAACGTGGTGGGTTAGAAAGAAGAAATAACAATTCATTATAGAAGACCTGGTGCCTATTACTTTAATCAGTGAAATCTTTTTTTTTTTTTTTTTTTTAATGTTTTTGGTACAAGGTCTCACTACACAGCTTAGTGATTCTCCTGTTTTCAGCCTCCTCAGCCCTGAGTTTACAGATGAGACTGGCGCAGCACCCCTGGTGGTGGGGCCAGTGTGGCATGTCATGCTGGGGATTGAACCTTGGCCCCTGCACTTGCCTAAGCAGGTGC
This sequence comes from Octodon degus, assembly GCF_000260255.1. Taxonomy (NCBI): domain Eukaryota; kingdom Metazoa; phylum Chordata; class Mammalia; order Rodentia; family Octodontidae; genus Octodon; species Octodon degus. The sequence continues at coordinate 2,321,824 of NW_004524836.1, read as the reverse complement.
TTAGTCCTCTGATCTATCTCACCAGCCCTTGTTTAGTGAAATCTTGTATTGTTTCTAGCACTGTTTTTTTTTCTTTACATCTCTCTTTTGTATTCTTTAAAAATAAAAAATAGAAGACCCGATGCAGCAAATAAATTGTGGCTCTTAGAGAATCTTATGCACAATTGTGATCTGGGATTTGCGGGGTAATGGAGGGCAGTAAGAGAGTGTTTCTGAAAGAGGGCTAGTGAGGGCAGAAAAATTATACGGTGCTTATGGCTTGTATTTTCCTTAAACCAGAGTAGGACTTTTGATAGGGCTGGCAAGATAGCTCAGCAGACTAAGCACTTGTCTAGGTAAGTGCAGAGGCCAGGGTTCAATCCCTGGCACTGCATGCTGCACTGGCCCCACCTCAGGGTACACTGAGCCGGTGATGGAATCCAGGCATGGTGGCTCATGCCTGTAAGCAGCATTAGGGAGGCTGAAAACAGGAGGATCACTACGAGTCTGAGCTGCATAGTGAGACCCTGCACACACACAAAACTTTGAAAATGAGAAAACTGAACTAATTTGCATTTCAAAGAGATCATATATTTTCCTGTTTAGAGAATGGTAGTGTTGGGGACCTCTAATGAAAGCATGGACACTATTGGCAATATAGGACAATGGTGAGTTTGATCTGTCAGTAGTCCTGGTAATGGAGAGTCAAATAGAATATCTATATTTATATCTATATCTATATCCATACAGATAGATAGATAGATCGATCTGCAAATAGTATCAGATTTTAGTGGTGGGTTGGATGTAGGGAATTAACTCAAAGCATCTGCTTTGAGTGAATACAGACATAATGGCAGTGTTTAGTGCAGTGGAAAAGTTTTTTGGAAAAAGAAATTTTTTGTAGATAGAGCGAAGGTTCAATTTTAAAATGTTAAGCTTGAAATGCGCAAGTTCTGTGCCATCGAGATATCAATGACACAGCTGAAAACACTATCTGGAGTTCAGAAGCAAGGTTTGTGCTAAAGATTCAAACGTGAGATCAAAAGCACATAGAGTTTTTTTCAGTCTTTTATTCTGAAATAATTTCAGACATAGAATTAGGAAAGTAGTGCTGAAATTTGTTTGTAGCCAGATTCCCACTGTTAAAAACCTACACAGCCATACTACAGTGATTAACAATAGGAAATTACAAATAATAGCTACTATCTAGTTTACAAGTTTATGGATGTTTTGCTAATGTTCTTCCAACTCTCCTTTGCCATTGTCACCCAGAATCTCAATCTCGAGTTACACACTGCATTTAGTTATTTTGTCCCCGTAGTCTCCCTTAAAATGGAATACTTCTTCTGTGTTTCCTCTTCATGATGTGTTTGAAGAGCCTCAGCCAGTTACATTATATAGTATCCCTCATTTGGGGCTTATCTGAATATTTCTTTATGCATAAATTACAAGTATACATTTTTGGTAAGTAAGATGCTTCAGAAGAGGAGAGTGAAATACTTGTGTTACTGAGTGGGAGGTTGTGACCTGACTTGCCTCAAAGGAAACTGCTTTCCTTGGCTGTGCTCCATTTCTTGCTCTTCTTCCCTTGAGTTGGACATAGGTATGATAGTGATGCAGCTTGAATCATGATTATGACATCAAAGCTCTTGAGGTAGCGAAGCAATAGGGTCTCTGAATGACCTTGTGGAATCCATGTCACTAGCTTAGAGCCCTTGCTGGTCTCATGAGGGCTAATAAGAATCTGTCTCTTTTACGTCCTTGTATTCTGGGCATTCTTTTTCACTAACAGCATAGACTGTATCATGAGTTCAGGAGTAACTATTGCGCATTGACACTAGCAGAGAAAGGCCTTACTACTCCTAACCATGAGAATCCTTGGCCACTAAACCAGTGAGGTGGGCAGTAGGTGAGAGGGCAGGAAACAGAGAAGTGGTTGGCCACACCTTTCTTTCTCCTTGCCCAGCATATTTCCCTTGGGAAGTAGGATTGAGCTAGAATTAGGGATAATTTTAGGGTATGGACTCTTACATGGGACTATTTTAATAGATTATTAAATTATATTATTAATTAGATTATTCTTGGAATGGCAATGGCTGACTTTTACAGTTTGAGATGGTAGAAAAAGTCATCAGTGCAGTTGTAAAATTTACTCATATGATGGGAAAGAATCTAATAAAATTTCACTAGGCAATGGGGCTATGCTTATTTTTATTTTATTTTATTGGATTTCTTTTTAAGGTGTTGAATATAAATTAGAAAGGAAATTTTTGAGAATGATAAGCTAAATACTCAAATATTTAAAAATAAGAGTTAATCCCAAAAGATATAAAAGAATGAAATAAATATTAAGTAAACAATAGAAAATCAACTAAGCCCAAAATTAATTCTTGGAAAATATACATAAAGCAGATTAACTTCTAACAATATGAATAACTGTGTGTATAGTAAAAATGTTTTTAAAAAAGGCCAGATAATATTATAAACAGACTTAAAAGTTAATGAGTTTGGCAAAACTAGAACAAATTCTTTTCTAGAAAAACGCAATTCACCAAAATTTATTTAAAGGACTTATAAGCACTAAAACCTTAATGAATGTTCAAATAGCTACATGCACACAATAGCTCCTATTCCTGAAGATTTTACAGATGAACTTTTGAAGATTTTAAGGGAATAATAATTCCAATCTTATGAAATATGTCCATATAGTAGTAAAAGAGGGTATATTTCTCAGTTGCTGTTATTCCTGTAGGAACTAAGATACATATATAAGACAATTATTTAAGAAAGGAAATTAAAGACCATTTCATTTATGAATATAATTGTAAAAATCCTAAGATATTTTGTAATGAATTCTACAACTGAATTTTTTTCAAAAAGTATCTTAGCTAAGCAAGAATCATCTCAAGAATGTAAGGATGATTTATTAACCTAACTTCTACACAGTACTTTAACATGCTCACTGACTAAAAGAGGTTAAAACCCACTACCATAGTTCTAAGGTCATGTATCACTGCTGTAAAAAATCACCATAGAATTTACTTTGTTTACAACAAATTTATCTTTTTTTTTTTTACAAGTGAGAACCCCCATATCTATCTCAGTGTGCCAAAATTAAGATGTTGTCAGGGTCACTTTTCTCCTGGAAGATGTAAGGTAGAATTTTCATTTTCTAGTTTCTGAAACTGTTCTTATTCCTTGGCTGTGATTCTATTGTGTTTCTGCAAACTTTCTGGTCTCTTTCTTCATGTCTCCTCCTCCTCCTTCTTCTCTTCCTCTTCCTTCTCCTTCTCTTCCTCCTCCTTTCTTCTATAAGAAACCATATAGTTTCTTTGCCTTATACAAATAATACAGCATATTCTCCCCATCTCAGAGGTCTTAATTTCATCTGTAAAGCTTTTTTGTCATCTAAGACAAATATTTACAGGCTCTTGGGGTTATAACATGGATGTCTTTGGAAGTTATTATTTGGCACTTTAGAAAATAATTTGATAAAATTAAACATGTATTATGATTTTGAAGTAGCAATAGGAATGGAAAGATACTTCTTTAATCCAGTACAGAATACATTTATACACATTATTTTAAAAGTTGTTAACTTTTAAAAAACACAGGAATTCTCATTATCATTATTTCCATTCAACATTGTGTTGGAGATCTTATCTAATCTCATAAATAAAATAGATAAATGAATCATAAAGCACCAGACAGAAGCAAAACGTATTTTTAGAAAAAATGATTTCCCACATAGAAAATAAAATAAATTGTACAAATAGAAGAACTAATATGAAAAATCAACCAAGTTACCAGACAAGATGAATTTACTGACATTAATATTGTTTTTACATACTAGCAGTGGGCAAAGAGAAAATGCAAAATGCAACTTTTTAAAATTTGAATCCCTACCTCATGGCATGCCCAGATGTCCATTTTTGGCAAAGTGAGGATGCAAATGTTTTGTTTAAGGTAAAACTTTGAAACTTTCAGAATGCAATATGAGAAATTGATTTCATAACACAGATTAGGGAAGAAATTCTTAAATGTGATTTAGAAACTATAATTCTTAAAGGAAAAAACTGAACTGAACTACTTTGGAATGATGAACATCTTCATTGAGAGCCTCATAAAGGGGATGAAATGGCAAGTCCCAAGTGGGAAGGTATTTTCAACACATTTAAATGAACCAGGATTAATAGTAAAATACACAATGATCTCTTACAAGTCAGTTAAAAAATGCTCCGTATGAAGGTGCAAGGTTCCAATAGGCACTCACAAAAGGGGAGATCCAAATGGCTAAGAGATGTAAAATGTATTTATCTGATTAAAATTAAGGAAAAATAAATTAGAGCCATAATGTCATACCACTCTATTTTTAATATATTAGCAAACTATTAAAAACTTTTTATATGTAGAGCATAATGCAGATCCAGCAAATGCATATCTATTAATGTGATACATCATATGAATAAAATAAAGAACAAACCCCACAATATCTCAATGAATGCAGGAAAAGCATTTAACAAAATTCAACATCTTTTTGCTCAACAAATTAGGTATAGAAGGAATGTTCCTCAACACAGTGAAGGTCACATACAACAAGTACACAGCACATATCACATTCAGTGTTGAAAGGTTGAAAGCATTTCTTCCATCATAAAGGATAAGAGAAAGATTCCCAGTCTTACCACTTCTGTTTCACTTCTGCCAGAGCAAGTAGGCAAGAGAAAGAAATAAAAGTCTTCCAAGTAAAAAAAGAAGATATTAAATTGTCTCTATTTGCAGATATAATTTTATACATAAAACGTTAAAAACTTCACCAAAAATATTAGAACTAATCAACTCAAGTTATAAGACATGAAATCATCATACAAAATAAGTATTAGTCTATATGCTCATAATTATCTGAAAAAGAAAAAAAATGCCTTTTATGATAGCTACCAAAGGGGCCGGGGAGATGGCTCGGTGGAATAAACACTTCCCTGGCAAGCACAAGGGCCCAAGTTCAATCCCCGGTTCCACCAAAAAAAAA
>NW_004524836.1:2316149-2316716 GCF_000260255.1 Octodon degus | reverse complement strand
TGATTTGTTCTAATGGTGTTTGTAAGTAGGATCTCAACTCCGCATCTTGTACAGCAATTAACCACTAAGAAGAGTATATGCAGTGTATTATTTGTTGAAAAAAATAAAAATAAATAAAAAATAAAAAATTTAAAAAAAAGAATTATTTTCTGCACCTAAAAGACTCAATGAATGTAGATGACTTTCCCTCTCCTAATACCTATTTTTCATGTTGTTGTCCCATTAATTCATTGGGTTTAAAAGTTAAATGGGTCAGGAATATCTCCCATGGAATGAAAAACCAAGAAATTATCATAGGAGTTTCTGAAGTATGTCCATGTACATTGCCCACATATTAATTCGTTGGTTACATTCTCTGGAAAAATTTGTTCCCTATTCTATAGTTGATTTTGGATTACTCAGCTCATCTAATTAGAAGGGATTATGTATAGATAGCAGTAATTCTATTAATATGATGGCAGTAAAAAGAAAGCTTGAAACCATTTTTCATTTCTGTTATCAAGTTTTCACAGTGAAATTAAGATCCTTAACATAAAACATTCCCTGTAATTTCTTCTTATTTTGCTC
>NW_004524836.1:2305191-2314736 GCF_000260255.1 Octodon degus | reverse complement strand
ATAGCTACCAAAAAGGTTGAGGAGTAATTTCAACTAACAGAGTAAAAGATCTGTACAATGATAACCAGAAGTCATTATCAACAAAATTGAGGAACACACACAAATAAATGGAAAGCTCTTCCGCATTCAGTTTGGAAGAAGTAGTATTCCAGTCACTTATAGTAGTCTGCCGACACTATAGTAGTCAACACAACCAAAGTTCTAGTGACATTTTTACAGAAATAAGAAAACAATTCTAAAATTCATATGGAAGCAAGAAGATCCTGCTGAGTGTCTAAAACAATCTTGAGGAAGGACAAAGACAGGAGCATGCCACTAATTGATTTTAAAATCTGCTACAAACTATAGTAATCAATGTGGTATGATGCCACTATAACCGAAATGTGTACCAACACAGCAGAATAACAGGCTTAGAAGTAAATCTGTACATTTATTGGTCAATTGAGTTTTGATAAAGATGCCATGAATACATAATTAAAAAAGGATAATCTTTTCACTGGTTATGGACTGCTTGTCTAGCATAGATGAAGCCCTGATTCAATCCAGCACTGTGATACTAATAATAGGTGCTACAGAAGTGGGATGTTCACATGCAGAAAAATCTTTGTCTCACACCACATATAATTAATGCAAAATAGGTTAATGACTTATATATAGGATTTTAAGCTTTAAAACTCTTGAAGACAAGATAGATGAAAACTCCATTATAATGGCTTGTGTGATTTCTGTTTCCTGTTAGCTCCCCGCAAAGCACAAGGATCAACAGAAATAAAAAGTAAAATAGATAAGTGAGGGCTGGCGAGATGGCTCAGAGGAGTAAGCACTTCCCTGGCAAGTGCAAGGGCCTGAGTTCAATCCCCGGTTAAAAGGCTTCTGTACAGCAAAGGAAACAGTAAAATTGTGAGGAAGAAATTTATAGAATGGGAGAAATATTTGGAGATAATAATCTAATAAAAGTTAGTTTCCAAATATATAAAGGAATTCAAACAACTAAATAGAAAACAGATAACGATTTAAAAATGGGCTTGAATAGCCAGTTGTGAAAATAAGACATACGAATGGCCTACAGTAAGTGAACAGATGTTTGGCATCAGTTATTATCATGACACTGCAAACTAAAATAACTATGAGGTCCCACTTCACATCTGCTAAGATAGACAAAAGACAAAAATAACAAGCATTGATGAAGATATAGAGCAAAGTGTACCCATACATACTATTTATGGGAATGAACATTAGCACTCATTTTGAAAAATGTAGAGGTTGCTCTAAAAATTAAAAAAGTTGAATTCCTATCATCTTGTTTTTTTGAAATTATGTATCTTTGATAATGCTTCTAAAAATTACTTTTGTTCCCTTTAAAATAAAATTAATAGAACTAACATATGATCCACAAATCTTGCTGCTGTGTTTGTGTCCAGAGGAACTAAAATCAGTGTGTTGAGAAGCTATCTGCATTCCCTTGTTGTTGCAGCCTTAGTTACAATAGCCATGCTGTGGAATCAGTTAAAATGTCTATTAATGGACAAGTGAATAGAGGAAAATGTGCTGTAAGTATGCAGCAGAATACTATCCAACCTTTAAAAAGAGACAAATCCTGTCACTTGTGACAACATAAATAATCCTGGAGGATGTTATGTGAAGTGAAGTGAACCAAGTCCAGGAAGATAAATGCTGCACGATCTCAATTATATGTGGAATCTTAAAAAAGTCAAACTCAAAAAAGTAGAGAATAGAAGAGCAGTGAGATGTGACTGGGATAGTTGGGAAGAGACTGGAAAAATTTTAGACATATAATTTCAGTTTGAAATGAGTAATGTTCTATCAATACTTGATAAAAAATACCTGTTCCTTATTATGCCTAAGATGTTTGAAATGCAGTGAGATAATGAGGTTAAGATTGATAGCCCAAATCGTTTGATAATAACAATAAGCTTTTCTTCTGGATGGTTAACAACCTAAGTTTGCAGACCAAAATTAGAGAAAAAGGAGGGATACAAGGAAAGCCAACATTTTGGCCCTAGCCTTCTAAGGTCAGTTAAGACTCAGGACATATGAGAACTTGTACTGTAACGTCATGTACCTCAGTAGTGTCCCAAATTTTCTGATCAAGAAGATTATGGGGCCAAAGAGGAAAGTGATCGATGACGTAGAGTGGGCCTAAGGAGAGTCACATGGGGAGAAGATACTCTCTCAGGCTTTCACAGAGAGCACATTGGCCAAGCATTGGCTGTGACTCATCCACATGGCTGCACTGATAAAGGTTCTACAATCTGAGGTACAGGATCTCAGGACCAATCCTGAGGGCATTTCACTGACCGTCTCAGACCAAAAAGCTACAACTCTTGTTGCATAGGTCCTGCTTTACCTTGGTCTTAACCATCCAGCAGAAAAGTATGAAGACGAAATTATAAGAAATAAAGCCATGCTGTTAAGTTGAGCCTGGGGGACTCAGGTCAATAATTTCTGACATTGCCAGTTAAACAGAAGACCCAATGCTATTATGGGCTACTGGACTCTTTTAGAATATTTTGCTGAGTTTACACACCTATAATATTCAATAACGGAACTTAGAAAAAATGGGGTATACAGATGAATGTCCATTTTGTATCTGTGTATTCAAGGGGGTTGGGATGATATATAGTTACATTCTGTTAATGAATAGAATGATTTGTTCTAATGGTGTTTGTAAATAGGATCACAAGTCCACATCTTGTACAGCAATTAACCACTAAGAAGAATATATGCAGTGTATTATTTGTTGAAAAATAAAAATAATAATAATAATAAAATAAAAGAAAAAAAAGAAATGAGTAATGTTCAAGAGATTTCTCATGTATTATGGTAACTACAAGTAATAACTTGTACATTTGAAAATTAGTGTTATTACCACAAAATATGTAATGCATCACATAAATAGCTTGATTTAACCATCTTGCAGTGTGTGTGTGTGTGTGTGTGTGTGTGTGTATGTATCATGCTATGTACCATAAATATGTATAGTTTTTTACCTGTCAGTTTAAAAATAAGTAGAAGTATGGACATAAATTTTAGCCTTACATCAAAATTTTCAAAACTATGGAGCAACAAAAGCTCTGAAATAACATTGGAGTGTAATCTGACATATCATGTTGAACCATAACTTTAAATCTGAACATAAGCAAATATTATGATTCATCATTTCCATTCCCAGGCATGCCCTTTTCTAGAAAAATTAGAACATTTTTTTTCTAGAAAATGCATGCCATTGTGTTGTTCATGGCAGAACTGTTTATAATAGTCCTATACTTAAAACAACTCATGCAGTTATCTACAGCAGGATAGATAGAATTTGAAATATTCATCCGAGGAAATACACAATGGCAGTGAAAACGATTGAACAGCTGAGCTATATATGTGTCAATATACCTGAATGGCAAAAACATGTTGTGACTCTTTTTGTGGAGTTGAAGACCATCAAAATCTAATCAATATATTGTTGATGGGTAGATGACAGCACTATAAAGAAAAAGCAGTGAAATGTTTAATGCAAAACTTCAGGTACAATTTATATCTACTTTAAGAAAGGGGAATAAGATCAGAGAGGAAAGCGTTAGATTCGAGTAAGTCCTAGTTCTTGAGGGGAAGGGAGGGGATGGGTGTTGTATATTACTGTTTTTAAACTATGGTGTATCATAGAGCCTTATATAATATTATTCTTCCTCTTCTTTTCACACCCACACCCACACTCAAGAAATTCCATTCAGTTTAGCAATAAAAACTAAAAGTTTTTAAGAAATAAATCTGAAAAAACCCTCCATGGCTGGTGTACAGGAAGTTCTTAAATTTTCTTAAAGGGCAAATGGTGAGACAATGATGTAGAAACTATGGCATTAGAGCTTAATATAGTGAGTGAGCTTAGTATTGAAAGATGACAGTTCTCAAATTACTTTATAATTTAACACAATATTTCATTTTTGATTTCATTTTGATGGATCTTAATACATGGATCATAAATTCTATGGAAAACTAAAGAGTCCAGATTAGCAAAGATAAGTTTGAGATACAAGAAAGAACAAAAACTCACCCAATAATTTATGTATCAATGGCTTCCTGTGAAGTAGAGACATTGCTTATGACAGAGGTAGTAAACCTCAGGGGTCCCTAACGTACCTACTTGTAAGAATCACCTAAGGTATTTGGGTAAAACACAGATTTATTACATAAGAGACCAGTTGCATCAGATTTTCCAAGGGAGGGATGTGGGGGATCAGTATTTTCAAAAATAGCTGCCCATACATATAGCTTTCCGTATATATAAGAACTCTTTCTGTATTCTTAATAGTAATCATTATTCTGTATGTTGCAAACATTTTATTTATTTTTTTCATAATTTTATTGAGAAACAAATAGCAAAGAGACAGTTTCAAATCAAATTGGCAGGACAGTTTCAATAATTAACACATTGCATACATTCTTCCTAGTGGTTAATTGCTGTACAAGATGTGGACATGATATCCTATTTACAAACACCATTAGAACAACTCACTCTATTCATTAAGAGAATGTAACTATATATCTATCCTAACCACTTTGAATACACAGATACAAAATGGTCCTTCATTTGTATCCCCTTTTTTGTTTAGTTTTGTCAGAGATGGGTATTCCATTACCCTTTAAATATTGTAGGTGCATGAATTCAGCAAAATAATCCAATATAGTCCAGTCGTCCATAATAGTAATGGGTTATCTGTAGGACTGGCGATGTCAACAGTTGTTGACTTGAGCCTTTTACAGCTCAGCATATTAATATGGCTTTACTTTTTATGCCTAATTTTTATACTTTTCTGCTGGATGGTGAAGACCAAGATAAAGCAAGACCTACATAACAAGAAATGTAACTTTTATATCTGCCAAGGTCATTCATATCCCCTCAGGATTTACCCTGAAACCCTGTATATGGTTAGATTTCTAAATTTCTGTGTAAAAATATATAGTTGTTTATTCCTATTTTAAAAAATATTTTTCTTTTATTCTTGTTTCTATTTCTTAAGTTCATCTAATATGTCTGTGCATATTTAGATTAAGTCTCACTTTATATTTTCCTAAATGATATGAATAATTATCTTTATGGAAAAAATCATCTGTCTGCACCTATTTTAAACACAACTTTATATAATTACATTTCCCTATATTCATTTTACTGTTTTGGGACTCTTATGGAATTTGTAACATTTACAGTTCTACATAATTATCTTTCAATATTACATATTTATTTAAAAATAAAGACTAATTTATCTTGAATACAGGGGTCTCATACTAGTCAGTGCTCATTTTTAAAATACTTTTGAGAACAATGTCTGAGATGTGATGTGCTATTGGCAAACATTTACTGAATGAGCCACAGAAATAGATGAGAGAGCTGGAGATCATAGGAAACTGGTTTCTTTTTCTCTTTTATAGGCTTCCTCTGTCTCTGTGTTGCTTTAGGGTTGAAGAATCTGATGGATTTTACAGAGGCCCACTGATTGATTAGAAAAGCCTTACAAAGCTTGCCGTACATCCTAAATTCTATCCACCTATGTTTGTAAGATCTCTACTTAATCTGCACTACCTTTGTTACTTGGCAATATAAAAGCCAATACTGTGTTGCTTTTGGAGAAAATCAGACCATGCCATTCCTGCCAACATAGAAGGTACAAAGCTATTCTGTGACTAAGACTGTGAATCTCTGTCTATATCTTTCTTAGCGTCTAAACCTTTTATCAGTAGATCTGATAAACCTGGGCTTGTTCCTCTGACACTATCATGTTGAGATCTGGATATTTTATGGTCAGTAATATCCAAAAAAATCAGCCCTGCTCTTCTCTCCTGTATCATCCCTTTCCTGCAGAGGATTCCCCGTGTGACGTCATGAGAGCAGCCTTTCAGAAACAGTCCTTTGGGGAAACCTGCTCAGATGTGAGGCACAACAGAAGAAAAGCACACACTCAGAATGGAGTCAGGGAGCCTCCAATAAATAATCTTCTAGAAAGCTTCATTGAGTTTTCAATGTGTTAGAGTATCTTGACCAGTGCCTTGCCAATTTAGGTTTTTATAAAACAGATCCCCATATATGATCTTCTCTTACAAGTGGCAGAATAGAATTTTTGCTGATGAGGAGGCCTGCACCTTGAGTTACAAACCAATTTTCTTTATCTCATCTCAATCGGAACTTTTTCCCTAATTAAAATGATAATCATTCCTCCCTGAGCTTCTAGCTTGTATTTTATCATCCTCCTCACTGGATTTTTCTTGAAGTATGCTGTTGCCTCTAACCCAGAGCCTATAGTCTTCCTTGGAGGGGTATGTAGTCTATCCAAATCACTTGTGATTTAATACTTGTGCTACTGCCTCTCATGCTGTGAGCATGGGACAATTTTTAAAAAATCACTTGCCTTGGTAGAACTATCCGAATAAAGCCAATTCAAAGATTTCCTCTTAAAAAATTATCTATTTATTTGGTACAGAGTCTTGCTATGCAGCTCAGACTTATTATAAAATGACTCTAAGCTGGGTAGTGTTGCTCTGATTTGTTACAGAGATTTGAATTCTGGTGACAGTTTAACAGAAAATTGCTTCTTGATTATATCGTGACTATAGATATTTCTCAGAAGGTGCTGCTTCATCTTCATATCATGAATACTAGGTGTTTCCTAGAAGGTACTGCTCATCATATCAGAATGCTGAGTTCTGCCCCAGCTCAGGCAGAAGGCCATTTCCCCTCCGCTCCCCTTCCCTCCCCTCCACTTCCCTCCCCTTCTCTCCCCAATTCTCCCCTCCTCTCCCCTCTTCTCCTCTCCTTTCTTTCTTATTTTCTTCTCACTGAGAAATGCTTTTTTATTTTTATTTAATTTTTTTAATGTATTTAGTACAGGGTCTACAGGGTCTCACTATGTAGATCAGACTCATAGTGATCCTCCTGTTTTCAGCTTCCCAAGAGCTGGGATTACAGGCATGCGCCACAAGGCCCAGTCATAATGGCAGTCTCAGTGCTCCCTGGGGGCGGGAGCGGCATAGCATGCTTGGGATCGAACCCCAGTTCCTGTGTCTGCCTAAGCAGGTGTTTTAATCTACTGAATTACCTAGCTGGCCTGAGACACATTTTTCAAGAATCATCTTGATCAAAAATGTTTATTTCAGACTGGGTGTGATGGCAGATCACTGCAAGTCCAATCTAGTAGTGAGACCCTGAACATCCTGTAGCCCCTTCCCCAAAATACAAAAAAAATTATTTCATTGCATTTTTACCTAAAGCATATGAAGTTTGTTGTTTAATCACCTCTTATATATTTTACAAATGAGAGAAATTAGATACAGATATAATTTATACTAAGGCAAATGTAAAATTCTTGTGTTGACATTGTTGTTACACTATTAAAATAATTTTCTGGTTAATTCCTAAAAACAGTATATGTTTTATAGTTGACTGTACATAAACATAAAAGTACAGCCTTACCTCATCACTCTGCAAGCCATTGCTGTACTGATGATGTGTTCTAAGCAAGTTTAAAAAGTACACTTACTATTATGTTGTTGGCTCCTTGTATCTTTTGATTATTAACTGTTTTAGAGAAGGCCATTTTTGTTTCTCCATCTGTTTAGTCCCTTCTTATGATTTGAATATCAAAAGGTAGGATAATAGAGCTTCGTCTAGTGAAATTATTATTTTTGGGGCTGGGGAGATAGCTCAGTAGAATAAGTGCTTTCCTGGCAAGTGCCAAGGCCTGAGTTCAATCCTTGGTTCAAACAAAAAAAAAAAAAAAAAAGAAAAGAAAAGAAAATATGTTTGTTTTCAGATGAGATGATACTCTACACAGAAGACCTAAAACCTCCACTAAAATACTTCTAGATTTGATAATCAAATTGAGTTGTACAGCTGGATACATAGTCAACACTCAAAAATCAATAGCATTCCTTTACACAGACAACAAAGCCACTAAGAGAGAAATTGGGAAACTACACCCTTTGCAATTACATTTAAAAGATGAAGTACTTAGGAATCAATCTAACAAAGGAAGTAAAAGATCTATACACTGAAAATTATAATACTGTGAAGAAAGAGACTGAAGAGGATTTCAGAAAATGGAAACATTCCTTGCTCCTGGAACGTTGTGAAAATAGCTATATTCACCAAATTGTTATACAGATTCAGTATAATCCCAATCAAAACACTATTAACATACCTCACAGATCTAGATAAAACATTCCTAAAATTAGTCTGGAACCAGAAGAGATCTAGAATAGCACAAAAGCAATCCTGGAAAACAAACGCAAGGCAGGCGGCATCACAATCCCTGTCCTGAAATTATATTATGAAGTTACTGTGATAGAGTCAGCATAACAAAAAACAGTCCTGAGGACCAGTGAAAAAGATTGGAAGATGTACACACAACTACAAATATACCCAGCCATCTAATTTTTTTTTTTTTTTTTTTTTTTTTTTTTTTTTGGTACTGATGATTGAACTCAAGACCATGTGCTTGCCTGGCAAGTGCTTAAACTGCTGAGCTATCTCCCCAGCTCCCAGCCCCCTAATCTTTGAAAAAGGGCCAAACATATCTACTAGAAGAAAGATAGCCTCTTTCATAAATGGCACTGGGAAAACTGACTTTCCACATGACAAAGGGTAAAATTAGATGGATGTCTACTACCACACACTAAAGTCAAAATGGATCAAAGATTTAAATATTAAAGCAGAAACACTAAGTCCATTGGAAGAGAAAGTAGGTAGAAATCTTAAAGACATAGGGGTAGGTAGAGAGTTCATAGACAAAAATCAAACTGTATGGGAAATACTGCAAAGAATCAACAATTGGAATCTCATCGTATTAAAAAGTTCTTGGGGCTGGAGAGATGGCTCAGTGGTCTAAAGCACCTACTTGAAACAAGCTTGGCAAAGCCCAGGGACCTCGGTTCGATCCCCCAGCACCACATGCCAGCCAGCCCCGCCCCCTGGTGGGCTGAGCTGGCCACACATCACACAGACACAATAAATAAATGTAATAAAAATAAATAAATATTAAAAAAAAATAAAAAGTTCTTGCACATCAAAAGAAATCACCAACAGAGTAAAAAGAAAACCTATGAACTGAGAAAAAGTTTTAGCCAAGTGTCCCTCAGACAAAGGGCTTTTATCTAGAACATATATAGAACTAAACAAATCAGGCCTCCTAAACTCAAAAAGCCACTCCAGAAATGGGCATGTGAGATGAATACATACTTCTTGTATAAAAAAACATAAGTGGTCATTCCAGAAATGCAAATTAAAATGACACTGAGATTCCATCTCACCCAGAAAGAATAGCTGTCATCAAGAAATCAACCAATAACAAATGGGAGAGCAGCTGTGCAGACAAAGGACCCCTTCTCCACTGTTGGTGGGAGTGCAGACTGGTACAGCCACTGTGGAAATCAGTGTGGAGAGTCCTCAAGAAACTATGATCAGGGCCTGGGAGATAGCTCAGTAGAATAAGCACTTGCCTGGTAAACACAGGGGCCTGAGTTCCATCCCCGGTTCCAAAAAA
>NW_004524836.1:2301662-2304434 GCF_000260255.1 Octodon degus | reverse complement strand
AGCACTGGTAACCAGGAGAAGCCATTAAAAGCCACTGTTTATTTTATTTTTCATCATCTATTGGTTTATTGAAAGAAATAGCTAATGATTGACTTTTTAAATCAATTTTGCATGCTTGTATCTGGTAATCTGAGCAACTAAATTGAAGATAGCATGCAATATAACAAACATTGTTGATTTCCTATCATCTTGTTTTGAAATTTTGAATCATTTTAATGGTTTTTTATTTTCTAATCTCTTTAAAATATAATAACAAAAATATAGTTTCATCATTCTGTTTTCACTATTCATTGATTCCAGTAAAAACATTGGTAGAGAGGCTTTTTACCATCCTTGATGAAGAAACAAGAGTGATAATGCTGTCTGACCCCTATAGTACAACTTCATTACCAGACTGGTGACTTTATAGTTGCTTAGGGGTCTTCTTCTCCATAAGGAGTTGAGGTTTTGAGTTATATTCTCTCTCTCTCTCTCTCTCTCTCTCTCTCTCTCTCTCTCTCTCTCTCTCTATTGTGGGTAATTAAACCCAGGGTCTTCCACATAATAAGCAAGTGCTCTGCCACTGAGCTGCACCACCAACTGTGGAGGAAGAAAAATTGACTTCCTTGGTTCAGTCTGATACTTAAAAATACCTGTAATCAAAATCAAGTTTTACCTTGTCAAAAATTATTGATTCTGAATTACATTTTGCACTGTGGGAGAGACTTGGTCCAACCCAGGAGGCCTGTTGCTGTTCATGAATTATGTTAGAGGCAAACTATGGGGCCATTGAAGACGGCAGTTTGGAAGAAGTGGAAGAGGAAGTACAGCTTAAGAAGAGAAAAAGACAAAGAAATGTGGACAAAGATCCTGTGTAGGAAGATGCAGAAAAAGCTAAGAGGTGAGGCTGCCTCCAGCTCTGAAGTTGTTACCAAATCCCCCCAAACTAACAAAACAGATGAATGTTATCATTGATAATGTGATCAACTACAAAGATAGTTCAAGGCGTCAGCTGAGTGAAGTTTTCATTCAGTTACCTTCCAGGAAAGAGTTACCAGGATACTATGAATTAATTAGGAAGCCAGTAGATTTCAAAAAAAAATAAAGAATTTGTAATCATAAGTACTGGAGCCTGGGCGACCTGGAGAAAGGTGCCATGTTTCTGTGTCACAATGCTCAGACGTTCAACTTGGAGAGATCCCAGATCTATGCAGACTCCATCATCTTACAGTCGCTGTTTAAGAGTGCGAGGCACATAATTGCCAAAGAGCAAGAAAGTGAGGAGGAAAGCAATGAGGAAGAGGAAGAGGAAGATGAAGAGGAGTCTGAGTCTGAGGCAAAATCTATTAAGGTGAAAACCAAGCTCAATAACAGGTAAGAAAGGCCAGGACAAGGATAAGGCAAGAAAAGGTCAAATCGAGGAAAAGCAAAGCCAGTGATGAGCAACTTTGACAGTGGCGAAGATCAGGATGAAAACAACCAGTCAGAAGCAAGTGTGACTGATGATGAGTGATCCCCATGGAACTGAATACTTCTCTTCCCCTTTCTCATTTCTACCCAGTGGCTTCACAGGTCCTGTGCACACTGGGTTCTTTCTGTGTCCTCTTCCTCATTTTATACACTATCTTTAGAATAGTGCCAGACAAACATATCATATCATGGTGTAAAAAACACAAAGTTTGTAACATATTGTGACCAAATGGGCCTCAAAGATTCAAAGATTAAAACAAACAAAAGCTTTTGATGGAAAACGTGGGTGGATAGTATATTTCTATGAGTGGGTCTAATTTGGTAAAGGTTTACGCCTGGTTTTATCACCTGTTTGGAGGAGATTTTTGTCTTTTGTAGCACTGGTAACCAGGAAAAGCCATTAAAAGCCACTGTTTATTTTATTTTTCATCAGGCAATTTTCAAGATTTTTATTTGTTCAGTACTTTCTTTTTACACTGTGGTACATATAAGCAAATTTAATAGGTGATAAATGTACAGTAATTAGATTTCACCTACATATACATTTTTCCACTTTATGCTCTATGATCTGAAAAATGCTTGTTAAATTGTATAAGGTTTATATCTTCTGTAAACACTGCTTAATTTTTTTGCTCTTGGTTTAAAAAAAATTTGGTGTAAATGCTATTGAATATTGTGACTGATACCTGATTTCCTGTGTCACCAATGTGTATTGTCTCCATCTCCGTAAAATGTACTTAATCTTTGCTTTCTTTGCGCATGTCTTTGGTTGCAAGTCATAAGCCTGAGGCGAATAAAATTCCAGTAATTTCAAAGAATGTGGTGTTGGTGCTTTCCTAATAAACATAATTATGCTCCACTAAAAAAAAAAAGTTATTGATTCTTAGTAGTAATTTTAGTTCTTAGTCTATGAAGAGTGTCTTTTCTCCAATGTGAATTATATTGCAAAAGGTCATCTTCTGGAGTCCTGTGAGCACAGATCAAGCCTCTGAAAGAAGACTGTTTAAAGGCCCTACAGAGCTGTAGATGGTAGGCCTGATAGCAATGGTGGTGAACCTAAGGCATTTATGTTTTTCTTTTAAGACAAAGAATCTTTTTTTTTTTCATAATTTTATTGATAAACAAATAGCAATGAGACAGTTTCAAATCAAATCGCTAGGACAGTTTCAATAACTAACACACTGCATACATTCTTCTTAGTGGTTAATTGATGTACAAGATGCGGATTTGAGATCCTATTTACAAACACCATTAGAACAAATCATTCTATTCATTAAGAGAATGTAACTATATATCTATCCTAGCCACTTTGAATACACAGAT
>NW_004524836.1:2281782-2292972 GCF_000260255.1 Octodon degus | reverse complement strand
AGATTGAAGTAGAGGCCATCTATTCCAATTTTCTGTAGGACTTTGAACATGAATGAGTGTTGGACTTTGTCGAAAGCCTTTTCTGCATCAATGGAGATGATCATGTGGTTTTTGATTTTCGCTCTATTGACATAGTGTATTACATTGATAGATTTTCGAATATTGAACCATCCTTGCATCCCAGTTGTATTTTAATTTATTGTTATTGTATAAAATAACACAAGCACAAATTCAGTAATTAAATAAGAAAACTTGTATATTGCCTAATGTCAACAAACACCTGTCTTGACAGGCACAGACATATGGAGATTTCAGGTACTCCTGTTGGAAATCACTGGCTTCACTGGGCAAGTCACATTACTGATGCACTGACACACATGCACGTGTGTGTGAACAGCTTCAGGGGCAGAGTTAGCACTGCATGCACACTGCTCTCTCTTACACAGTGTTCTGATGTCACTTATGCAGCCTGAATTCAAACAATGAGCAGTTAATCATGAAAAAATACTTTAAAATACATAACAATGTCAAAAGCTTGTAATCATAGGGGACTGCCTTATTATCCATCTGCCCAGGGCCCCATGCAGTTGGCAGGTTGTAGGGTGGATGTGCCTGTTTCTTGTTCCAGTGGAGCCAGGACCTGGTATGGTCAGAAATTCATTTTGTTTTCAGGTGCCTGAGATATGCAACTCTAAACTTTCTTTCTAAATATGGACAGGTATTTTAGTTATTTATGAACTGAAGAGCCTTTCCATATAAAAATATGTCTTTGAGAGCTCAATTGTTTAAGGCAAAGAGAGAAAATAAAGGGATAGGGCTTCTGAGATAAGAGAGGAAAATAGAAGACAATCAGGCAAGGAAAAGTAGAAATGAGAGAGACACTAAGTCAGAAACAAAATCATCTCTTACCCCTCCTTCCTCCTCTCTGTCTCAACTCAGCTACTCAGAAGCTGAGGCAGGAGCACCCTTCCCAAAGCCCTGGCTCCTTTAGGCAGCTTGAGCATCTGGGTCTGTGAGGTAGTGCTGTTTCCCTCTTCCTCCCCACACCTGTTAGTGGCTTCAGTCTGAAGTGCTCAACCCTCAGTGGGGCTGAGGGGGTGGTTGGATCACGGGGATAAATGGTTATCAGTGGATTAGCTCACTGATAGAGCTACAGCTGAGTGAGCTCTTGGGTTGTGAGTTGAGGGTAGAAGTGGGTTGCCAGGGACATTGACCTGTCAGGCGGTGTATCCCTCCTAGCTCTTCTCTTCATACCTCCTGGATGCCATGGCCTGGGCATTTTTCCTCTGCTCATGCCTTTGCAACTTGCCATTTCTGCCATGGAGCCAGCTGATCGTGGACTGCAACTGTGAGCCAAAGTAACCATCTTCTTATTTAAGTTGTCATATTCTGTGTGTGTGTGTGTGTGTGTGTGTGTGTGTGTGTGTGTGTGTTTAGGGAAGGGTCTACAGGGTGTTCAGGATCTCACTACTAGATCAGACTCGTAGTGATCCAACTGTTTACAGCCTCCCAAGAGCTGGGATTACAGGCATATGCCACCACACCCAGTTCAATTGCTGTTTCAGTGCACCCTGGGGGCAGGACTGGCTCAGCAGGCCCAGGGATTGAACCCCTGGCCCCTGTGCCTGCTTGCAGGCACTTTAATCCGCTGAGCTGGCTGGCTGGCCCTTGTGTTGTATTTTCAATGAAGTGTTTGCAAACATTTTTCAGCTTCGTGGTGGTTATTGAATTTTTAAATGCTATCATTCAATTTTTTCCCTAACTAGTCTTTATAGATTTTTGAGATATTTTAGATTTTCTAAAGTTAAATAGCTTGGATTGATTTTGGCTTCATTTTGTTTTCTGTCTTCCACTGGAGTGCTCAATTTAATTGGCATCCTCAGAAATGTTTATCTGGGGCCCATACTGTAACACACTGTGCCCCAGGGTAAGGAGCCAAACACCAGAACTGGTTCTTATTCTGATAATTGTTTGTAAATAAGATGGAGACACAAGATACATAAGAAAAGGTAAATAATAATAAAAGGTCATACATGATAGGTTCTAAAAGTAATATGAATGACTATATGGTAATCGACAGATGGTAATATTATATGATTTGGATGTGTTATCCAAAAATTCTTTTGTTGGAAATGTCATCCTCAAGTTCATATGATAATAGTATTTGGAAATACAGCTTTTCAGAGGTAATTAAGATTAAAGTGAGGTCACTTGTACAGGGCCCGATGATGACATTGGTGCTTTTCTGGGAAGAGGAAGTGGGACCTGCGGCAGCACACTTGTTGGATCCCCACTTGTGATTCTCTCCACTGTGCTATTCCCTCAGCAGACACCAATGCTATGCCCTTGGATTTCCCAGTCTCTGGGATGTGAGTTGAATGAAATTCTGTTCTTTATAAATTAACTATCCATCTGTGTTATTTAGTGGTAGCAGCAGAAAACAGATGAAGATAGAAGTATTATTATGACGGAAGACAATCAGAGGAGGAAGAGTAGAAGTAAATACTGGATGTTTTAGGCACTTCACATGTTATATTTGACATTATTGAATTATTTAAAGAAACTTGTGTAGTATGAAATGTTACCTATTTTTTAGAATGACACATCAAAGAGGGCAAAGTGAATTCTCTGCAGAAAGAGAGTTAGTAAATTGCAGATCCAGGGTTTGAAATAAACAGTTAAAACATGTTTGCATGTTAGAGTCCAGGAGAAGTGAAAGGACATTATGTAGTAGAGAGAAATATCTTAATGATAAAGACCAGACTGCATAATCCTTTGAATAATAGTTTCTTGGTGTGTACTCAGTGTATATTAGATTATTTTAAGATGACAAAATGTTCTTTTACTTTAGAAAGCTAATACAGCTACTAAAACATTCCCATTTCAAACAAACAAAAATTCCATCAAACTGCCTTTTTGCCTGAGCATTTCTGATCTAGATTTTTATTCTGAAGAAATATTGGCAGAATGCCATTAAATAGTACCCTGTAGTGCTCTATACTGGGCAAAGATGCATCTAGTGCGGGTTTACATAGCATTGATTAGAAATGGGAAAAAGATGGTGTCAGTGGGGAATAGGTGGGGACTAACTAGATGTTCATCAAGTCTGTTGCCAATTTTTAAAACAAACATAACCAAATTTCCCAGTCCTGACAGTAGCATAATCAGTTGTTGTAAGTGGAATGTAAACATGACAGGTAAGACACTTTCAGTTCAAGACACTGAAGAGTGCATGTGCTTTGAGATTATTTTCTGTCTTCTTCTTGCCTCCTGGATGACTCTGAAAAAGAAGATGCTTGATCCCTGAGTGACCATGAGAAAGGGTACACTCTCACATAACTCATAAATAGACATAAACTGTGTGGGCAGAATGGTGAACTTGCAGGATTGTTTTGATTTTTAGCCTATCCTAATTAATTGTACTTGTTCTAAGGGATTATCCTGTTACTTTTCTTGTTGCTAAGATGAAATACCCAACATCCAAAGTTAAAGAAAGGAAGTTTTATAGAGATCACAGTTTTTAGAGGTTTTAGTCTACCATTGGCTGGCTCCAAAGCAAGGTAGTGTGGCAGAGGGGACTCACAGGGGAGAAACAGACCGTGGCATGCAGAGGGGGGCTAAGCATCAAGGGATGGCCACAGCTCTTTCATTTTCAATGTTGTTTTTAAAGCAGCAAGAACTTTATTACTACTGTAGACAGAATCACTTAAAGGGTTCACTTACACAGTTTAATGCTTGCATTAAAATACCTTCCAAGGTAAAGTAATAAAACACTGCTATAATTTAAGCAAAACTTAAATATTAAGTGATTTCATATAAGATAAAATAATTACTATAGAAATACTTTACAAATCTATCAAAATATTTCATTCACTATAAAATTTATTTTTTACTTCTTTTTTTGTATTTTAATGCTTAATTTTTTCTCTCTCCTTTTAAGGCTTTTCATAACTTTTTTTGATCAATTTGCATGCTTATATCTGGTAATCTGAGCAGTTGCTAATTTGAAGATAGCAATAAGTAATATAACAACCATTGTTGAAGACCACCCTATCTATTTCTTAAATTTTATCCAGGCTACTTAGGGCAGGTAGCACTCACACCCTTAATTTCAGTGCCCTTGAACCTAGTATTGCAACATGAATCAATCCTGAAATCATCTAGAACATAGAAGGAATTAAAAAAAATCAAGCCGATGGGGCCTGGGGAGATGGCTCAGTGGAATAAGTGCTTCCCTGGCAAGCACAAGGGCCTGAATTCAATCCCCGGTTCAAAAAAAAAAAAAAAAAAAAAGCCACTAAAATTCAAAGACCCAGTCCAAAACTGGGCATCAGAGATGAATATACACTTCTCAGAGGAAGAAATACAAATGGCAAGTAAATGTATGAAAAAATGTTCAACATTATTGGTCATTCAAGAAATGCAAATTAGAATGACACTGAGATTCCATCTCACCCCAGAAAGAATGGCTGTTACCAAGAAATCAGCCAATAACAAATTCTGGAGAGGCTGTGGAGAAAAAGGAACCTTTCTCCACTGTTGGTGGGAGTGCAAACTAGTGCAATCACTATGAAATCAGTGTAGAGATTTCTTCAAAAGCTGAGATTGGAAGTCCCATTCAAGCCAGCTATTCCCCTCTTGGGTATCTTTCCAGAAGAACTGAAAACCTCATACCGTAGCAATATCTGAGCACCTATGTTTATAACAGTGAAATTTGTTATAGCTAAATCCTGGAATCAACCCAGATGCCCATTGGCTGAAGAATGGATAAAGAAGATGTGGTATTTTTTTTTATACAATCGAGTATTATTTAGTTATAAAACAGGATAAATTTGAGTCTTTTTTTGGTAAATGGATGCAACTCAAGAACATACTCTTAAGTGAAATGCATCCGACCCACATGTGAACACATCGTATTGTCTCCTTAGTGTGAGAACCTGAATGGAATCTGAAGCATACTACAGATGCTGGGAAAAGGGAAGGGACTTATTCAAGCAGAAAGAGTTGCTGAGTTGAGACGTACAAGAGAGGGAGTGGAGGAAAGAGATTTGTCCATGTACATAAGCAGGATGGTTTGGACAACTATACGTGCATTTCTTCTGATCCATGGGAGGGAGCAGATAATTTGTTTTGTCTCTTTTTTTCAATTGTTTTTGCATTTTCTCTTTTTAGTTTCTTATGTATTTCTTTTTTCTTTCTTCTACCAATTTTACATGTATGTAACTGGTAATATGAATAACTGGTTGGAGGACAACTCTATGTTTTACAACAAATATTGTGAGGGCTTTGCCAGATAGCTCAGTTGTTTAAAGAGCCACTTGGCAAATGCTGTCAGGCGCATTGGACTGCGGTTCATCCAGCTCCAGAAGCTGCACCAGACCTGCCCTTAAGGCAGCCTGAATTAGCTAGCAAAAAGAAAAAAAAAAAATCAAATTTTAGGGCCTTCCAAATAGCTCAGCAGATTAAAGTGCCTGCAAGCAGGCACAAGGGCCAGGGATTCAATCCCCTGGGCCTGCCTTGCTGACCCTGCCCCCAGGACACACTGAGAAGGCAATTGAGACTGGGTGACACACACCTGTAATCCCAGCTCTTGGGTGGCTGTAAAGAGGCAGATCACTATGAGTCCGATCTAGCAGTGAGACCCTGAACACCCTGTAGACCCTTCCCTAAAATACAAAACAAAACAAAACAAAACAAAACACCAAACAAACAAACAAAAAAACCCCACTGAAATTCATATTACTTTGTAAAGTGAAATTCTGTATCACTTGTAATTTTTTCTATTTTAATTCTGATTTGTACTCTTTAAAAAATAAAGAAAAAAGAGAAAAAGAAAGAGCTTTATGAAATTGCATGTGTCACATCACACTTAGGAATATTTCCTTCCCAAACTGTGTGCATAAATACATGTGTGAATGCATAGGGAAATAGTTGAAAGAATACTGAGCCTCACAAATAGGGCCTTCACACTTTTCTCTAAGCACTATATTATTTGAATGTATTTATTATTTTTAATTTAATTGTTAGTTTTACTTGACACTTTTAGAATGAAAATATGTGTGTTATGGTTTTGACTTAAAATGTCCCCCAAATCTCTCAAGTTTAGCGGTGGGGCCTTGTTAGAAGGGGTGGATTATGAGGGGTGCATGACTTGGAATGGGGCTCTCATCCCCGGCTCTTTCTCTTTTTCTCTTCTGGCTGCCATGGTTTGAGTAAGGTTTTCTCCCTGTGTCCCCTTCCACCATTCTGCTTCTGACTTAGAGCCAGCCAATCATGGACAGAAACAATAAACCTCTTGGGCTGGCTAAATGACTCAGCAGATTAAAGCGCCTCCTTGGCACAGGGGCTGGGCATTTGATCCCCAGGCCTGCAGTGCTGGCCCCACTCCCGCCCCCCGGGCGCCCTGAGATGGCAACTGAGACTGGGTGTGGTGGCGCGCGCCTGTAATCCCAGCTCTTGGGAGGCTGTAAACAGGTGGATCACTACGAGTCCGATCCAGTAGTGAGACCCTGAATACCCCATAGACTCTTCACTAAAAAATTAAATAAATAAAACAAACCTCTCTTCCCTTAAGATGTGGACGTCAGGTATTATGTCCCAGCAGTGGCAAAATGACTGAGGCAGTATGTGCCCATCAGCATTCAGAGTACCTGTGTGGTGCTGAGGATACCACTCAGCTATCTCCTTAGTTTGTTTCTGTAAATGAAAAAGAAAGAAATCTATTCAGACATTCTTTACAGACTTATGAGACTCCACGTACTGTTTGTAAAGATTCTTAGAAATACTAAATAGGTGACATTTTTGTTATGGAAAATGCCTTCCAGTATTGATTGCTAAGATGTCCATTTAAACTGTGATCGAGCTCTAGTTTTTTGCACCACAGGGCTGTTTGTCAAAGTTGCAGGTTGCTAGGCTTTCTCAGTTGCCTAATAAAGAATCACTGTGGTTACAATTTAAGCCTTCTTTCCTCTCATGTTTTTGTTTCACTGTTTCCCCTCTTCCCCTCAGCTCTTCTAGAGATAAAATACATTCAGGGTAAGAGGAGTGTTCTTGTTCCTTTGAGAAAAGGAGAAAAAAATTCCCAGTTAAGTAAAAACATGCATAAATGTGTGATGAGATGGCTACATCGGAGTAATTTTTCTGCTATCTGCTTTGGAAAGAGAGGTGGTAAGTAATGAGCATGTAATGATCTTAGAATGAGCAATAGATATTTATAGTTGCTAGACACTTGAAGGCGAATAGAAGTTGTCCCTATAATTAGCCTGAATAGATCAATTCAAAGGTGGTCTGTAAGTAGTCCACAGTGTACACATAAGTGAACCTCTCCAGTGTGCATGAGGACTGGCTTCCGTTAGAAACTTGCTTTAGATAACTATATAATATGCAATTTGATGGGGGTTGTTTTTCAAATACACAGCATTTAATACCTGTAAGGGACTTCATTAATATTCATTAAAAATGAGTTTTAAGAACTGAGTTTTGAAGACCACTGCAGTTTAAAAATTATTTTTTGAGCTGTCTTTGCTGGGCCAGAGAGATAGCTCAGTAGAATAAGTGCTTGCCTGATAAGCACAAAGTCCTGAGTTCAATCCTAAGTTCTGCAAAAATAACATAAAATAAACAATTGTTGCTCCAAAAATTTCCTGATTATGAAGGTCATTCTATAATATAGCCAATTTTAATTGTTCAGAAATATTAGAAACTCAGAAGAGGAGGAAGGACAGAGGGAAGTGGAGAGGTCTGGTTTAAGGAGGAAGGGAAGTTGGAGGAAGGGAAAAATACAAGAAGGGAACAGGAGCAGGAGGAGGAGGGAGAAGAGAGCCAGTTAAAGTAGCAGAGGAAAGGGAGAGCTGTGATGTAATTAAAGATACAAGTGTGTGTCTAGATTACAAAAAAATATACATTTTTAGTGAGATAATCAGATAATGACTTCCTCTCGTGTAAATTTTTATGCAGCAGCAGCCTTTACTTCTGTGGTAATTTCCATTGTCTGATTAGTTTGTAACTTGCTTCCAGAGCCAATCAGTAGTATTGTCCTTAGTGCTACCTATTTTATTAAAATTTGTATCTTATTTTATTTTTATGGTACTGACATAATCACATAGAAATATTTATGTTATTTTATTCTATGAAGTTTAGAAAAGATACCATTAAAATGTACTGATATAGATGCATATATTTATATTAGTTAAATTCATAAGGGTATTGTTTGTGCATAGCTTATTAAGAAAGTATGGATTTCATAAGTCCATGAGATGTGATTTGTAGTCACATTATTTATTTATGTTTCTTTTTTTTTAATTTCAGGGAAGGGTTTACAGGGTGTTCAGGGTCTCACTACTGGATCAGACTCAGGATGATCCACCTGTTTACAGCCTCCCAAGAGCTGGGATTACAGGCTCATGCCACCACGCCCAGTCTCAATTGCCATCTCAGTGTGCCCTGGAGGTGGGGGTGGGGCCGGCATGGCATATTTGTGTTTTCTTAGTGCCCCAAAATATAAAAGACTATTTTGTTATGTACATCTTAATAATAATTATAACATTTCATTGCTACTTTATGTGTTTATCAATTAAATGTTAAAAAAGTTTGTGCATATTGCCCAACCTGATCTCATAAGTGATGATTACTGGTGGTGGGTGAAATCTGATTGCCTAAGTTTTAAATCCTTTACATGTATGAAAAAGAAGTATACATAATTGTTTCTCCTTAGACTTGAGTTAGAGACAATAATTACCACGTTTAAAGATAATATAAGGGGCTATTTAAAGCAGTAAGCTTTAAATTTTATTGGGGCACATTCTTAGAAATATCCATTATAAAACACCATTTAGTATGAAACTTAAATTTCTACCTCAAATAGTTTCCTTGATCAGAATGTATCTTCTGGAATAAAACCCAGTGTTTTAAGGACAACTAGCATATTATAGAATAAATATAGGAGAGAAAAACCCTATCATTCTGAGTTTTACCTCTTTCCTTGTCAAATGAGAGTCATAATACCAACTCAAAATATTATCACAAAACTCAATTAAGAAAATGTGGAGACACTTTACAACTGTAAGTGATTATTACGCGTGTAGATGAACAAGCAATATTTCTGATGGCCTGCTGGTGACTCAGAGCCGTTGTCTTTCTTCTGTGATTTTCCCAACATTATAGAAATTAGATGCCTAGGAACTAAAGTCTCAGAATCCCGTCCAACGTTACTCCAGGTCATATTCTGTCAGTGAATGACATGTGACTTGAGAGGTTGAAGAGAAGCTTTTTCTCTCTTGCTCCTTTGGCAGTGATGGCCACATGCACAAAGAACAATTTCAGATTTTGCATTAGCCTCTAGGCACTTACTTAAAAACCACCTGCAATGGTACAAGAGCATCTGTGTTCCCTGCTAACTGTATTCTACAATGCCCATAAGGTTCTGGGTTCCTCAAAGCCACTGGTAGAACTGTTCTGACCTTTCTGACTTTCATCCTATCGCTCTTTTACTCACTTGGAATCAGACTAATTATGTTGTCCTCTTTGTAATTGTAATCTTAGGGCTGGAGAAATGGATCAGTGGTCTAAGCACCTGCCTGGCTAGCCAGGCACCTGGGTTGGATCCCCAGTACTGCATGGTATGCCGGTCATTGAAACCGGATGTGGTGGCGCATGCCTGTAATCCCATAGCTGGGGAGGATGAGACAGAAGAATCACTATGAGTCCAAACTGTGTAGCGAGACCCTGTACCAAATTAATTAATTAATTAATAAAATGATTTAAAAGAAGGATGACTGATACAGGATAGGAATAAATGGAAAATCTAAGTATAATCTTACAACAATTTACTATTTGAGAAGACTTATTGCTTGAAACACAAAGAATGTATTCTAGATTCTGCTGATCTGATGGAACACTGTATAACTAAGCAATAAGCTTTAAAACAAAATAAATAGCTATTATGTCCTCTTATTTTAAAATTTTTATTTGGTATAGGGTCTCTTTACACAGCTGGACTCGTAGTGATCCTTCTGTTTCAGCCTTCCCAGCAATGGGATTATGGGAACACACCACCAAGCCCAGACTCAAATCAACGTCTCAGTGCATCTGGGGTGGGACTGGTGCAGCACGTGGTACTGGGGATCAACCTGGGTCCTTGTGCTTGCCTAGGCAGGCACTTGGGCTGCTGAGTTGTCTCCACATCCCCTCATCACGTCCTCTTAAACTGTACTTGAAGCAGTAATGCCCACCAACATCTATTTGCTTTTGATTTTCTACCAGACCATACCATTGTTAGGCAGACAAGACATGCACCAGCCATAGTGAAGGCTTATGGAGATGGTTTGGTTCCTAGTTTTTTTTTTTCCAAGGAGAATTCCCTCCATTTATCCATTCTAGGGTAATTAACAATGAGGACATCAAGCTACATTTATATTAGAGAAATCAGGAAGTGATCTATTTGCCACTTACAAATAGACAAAATAACAGTTCCACAAACTTTTCATAATGTAAAATCATCATTAATTTTCTTACGTGTTCATTTCAGCATCATTATCATCTTTATAATATTGAGACTGTTCATGTTGACTTTTCCCCCTGGGTTTGAATCAAATTTTCCTACAAATTATTATGCGTTGTAGTGCTTTATTGTATGCTGTATATTGTAAATGTTATGTTGTTGAAGGCCTAAATTATGTTGTCTTTACAGAATGTTTATTTTGTTGTTGTTGTTGGGAGGCAGTTAATATATTGATCATCTAGCTTTATTCTTTTAGTCTGTTGTTGCCAGCTTTGTCTACACAGCTTTGTGATAGGTTTTACATTATAGATAAATGTATAATATATATGATACAGAACATAATACACACACACACACACACACACACACACACACACACACACATTCCTAAATAGTGCCATTCTAAGGTCACATAACAAAATGATTAAATATATTGAATGCTTAGAAATGTGGGATCTCTTTTCAGGTCATAGACTAGTAGTTGATTCTCGTCAGATAGTAAATGTTTTACCCCGTACTTATGCAACTAAGAATTTAGCCAAAGGCTTAAACTAACTCTGAATAGATTCATGTATTTTTTTTTTCTCCAGAAGCTCCTCTTCTCTGGCACTATTTCTAGCAAAGTCTCCTCAATTACAGCAATTCTCAATTACAGTATTTATTATATACCCAGTAGGACTATTCAGGCTTCA
>NW_004524836.1:2278205-2281682 GCF_000260255.1 Octodon degus | reverse complement strand
TTTCATATATTTATTCGCTTCTTTAATTTCTTCCTCTGAGAAGCATGTGTTCATCTCGGATGCCCATTTCTGGATTGGGTCTTTAAATTTTAGGGCCCTGGTGTTTTTTAGTTCTTTATAGATTCTAGAGAGCATACCTTTAAGACAAAGAATCTTAATGTATGAGTTATTTTCTCTAAACTAAAACCACAGTATTCAGATTTAATCACAGTGTGGGCACTTTGCAATAATTTAGTGGGTTTTGGTTTGAAGTTTGGCCTCTCTTCTCTAAAAGATTCACCATCACTGCCCTATGATATCGAGCATGGTGCCTGGTATCTCCCTAGTAATGGCCTCACTTACTAGCTCTGGGTGCTTGTTACAGCCCTTGCTGGCAAGAGGGCTTCTCAGCAATATCACTACTGCTGGAAATGATTTTCTTATAATCCTAGAAACAGGAATTTCTTAATATATTCAGATAGGTACTCTGTTGTAGACTAATGTTGACTAAATTCTTTGATTTTTGATAGCTACATCATATCCATAATGAAACATTTCTGTTTGTAGTTACCAGGATACATGCTATCCTCTCTCTTGGGCAACCTCCTTCCTAGTATCAAGGAATCTGGAAATCTGAACTATTAATTGAAATATTACTTGTTTGTATCTCCAATCACAGCAAAAAGTACAGAGTCAATATTTGAGCCATGTTTAAGTAAATAAAAACAAAGTTTAGTATTAGCCTACAGTATAGTTTCTTTACTGTTGACTACTGATATACCTTTTTTTTTTTGAGACAGTCTCATTACTAGGTTCAAGTTGTCCTTGAATTCACTATGACTCTCTAGCCCAGGCTGACACCAAACTCAAAGATCCTCCTGCCTTAGCCTCCTGAGTGCTGGAATTACATATGTTTGCCACCATCCCTGACCAAAATAATTAATTTAAGGAGAAAATCTGATGCAACAAGCTGAAAAGAAGGGGTTAAAGAAGAACTATGACAGAAAAAAATTATATCATGATAAATTTTGTTCGTTATAGAAGTAAAAAATACAAGACTATTCCAGAAGCCCAAAGCAAAAGAATTATCAGTTAGCAATTGACTTCTGAAAATATCTTGCCCAGCATCAGATATAAAATATTAAAATATGTAAGATACTTATTTAAAGGAATTATTGTGAGCAGAAATAAAATGTTTCAAGAAACTACCTCCAAGTATTAGAAATGTGAAGAATTGAAAAAAGTCGCATGACTAAAAGCATTCCAGATATAAAACTTTTTTATCATTACTTTTTGTTTAGTTTTTACAAAAATAGAGACTTTTGCAAATGTATTTGTGCTTATTTTTTTATTAAAAACCTACTTAAACAGGTAGGAAAGCCAGATTTCTGTAATTACTATCTCTGAATTTCCTGTGGAGTATATTTTGCACAACATGTATTGCTTTTGGAGGTCTTACAATAGTTTGTAGAGATGTAAGGAAAAAGTGAATTTTTATGGAAAAGAAAATAACTTAAAATGTAAGAATAAGGAAATAGTAACTCAAACATGATCATGACTACTAATACTGTTTGGTCTAACCCTGAAATCATGGAGTTTAATGAAGGTCAGACTTTTCAACAAACTGCATGGATGAAAAAGGAGGGAGAAAAGCAAGATTCCAAGAGTGGGGGAGGCAAAAATTAAAGTGAGTACAATAATTTTGGAAATAAAAAGTTGCACAAACATATCAAAAATTGTGGAGCTGCTATGGCATTACCTCCTTTAGATAGAAGGAGCATTGAGTGACTCTGCTAGGTTTCTTTGCAAACTTCTGGAATGTGGAGACTACCATGTGTCATTTTCCTGATACACCTCAGCATCCAGAACAACAGCACCAAGCAGGCTTTCTATAATAAATAATTTTAACTAAATGAATACATTTTTAGCAACTAGTCTCACCCGACAGCTTCAAAAACATGGCAGGATCATTATGCTGCATATGCCCAGAAAGACGTACAGTTATCAAAAGTATGTGAAGGAATTTAAAATATGCAAATAATATGCAAATGAGGAACAGCATTAGCTATGAAGTCACAGTTGAACAGGAAGGGAAGTGGCTGTCAATGCAGATCTGAAACAGTATGAAGAGAGGACATTGGGAGGCTCCTTACAAGTGAGCTTTCGGAGGACTAAATTTTTATTTACATTCTGTATAAGGACTCTGCAATGATTCTTTTGTTCTAGGAGCAGAAACGGGCAAAATTACTCTTTTAAAACGAGAATTAAAAATACCTCTCTATTCGTGATTGTCAAAGAGAAACATACACGTACATGTTAACATGTTTATACTATTTTTCTGCTGTTATACACTGACAAACCTTGCCATTTGTACTGATTTTCAGGGAGCAGTGAAACGAGAACAAAATGGCTTTATGTTTTTGTTTTGCAATAATTGGGTTTTGATTTGAAGTTTGGGTGCATATTATGGATATTTTTATCATCAGTCAAAGACTAATTTACATGAATATTATTTGGTTTGGGGTGGTATAAAGTAAAGCGGAAACTAAAGTTCTACTTGTTCAGGGAACAATTAGAAACAAGTAATCTGTACACCATAGCTGTTCTGTATGAAAATTTAAGAAGAACATAAGTAAGGAAAAGAAAAGAAGATGGGGGCTGGGGAGATAGTTCAGCAGTTTAAATGCCTGCCTGGCAAATGCAGGGACCTGGGTTTGATTCCCGCTCCCATGCTGTGTGAACCCCATGCTGGGAAGGCCACTGAGTCCAGGCATGGTGGTGCACACCTGTAATCTCAGTGCTGGGAAGGCTGAGACAGGAGGATCACTAGGAGTCTGAGATGCGTAATGAGACCCTGTACCAAATAATAAAAGATTAAAAAATTATAACAAAAAAGAAAAGAAAAGAAGAAGCTCCTGATGAGAAGAAAGCAGGGTGCAGGACTACTCACTTGGGAGCAAATCTCTGCCCTGAAAGAGCCTGGCTGGCTGGGCTGGAGGTGGTCTGCCTGGCTTCACACTGAGGGCATGGAGGACGTTGCTGTGTCTGAAACATGGGTGTCCAAACTTTTTACTTCTCTGGGTTGTATTGAGTGAAGGGATGCCTTGGGCCTCATATGAAAATATATATTTAATGAATATAAGCAAAAAATCCCCTAGCTTGCTTGTTTGCTTGCTTCCTTCCCTCCCTCCCTCCCTCTCTTCCTTCCTCCCTTCCTCCCTTCCTTCTTTTCTTCCTTCCTCCTTCCTTTCTTCCCTCCCTCTCTCCCTCCTTTTCTCTTCTCCCTCCCTCCTTCTCTCCCTTCCTTTCTTGCTCCTTTGCTTCCCTGAAAAACTGAACCCAGAGTCTTCACCTTGAACTGCATCTCCAGCCATTTTTAATTTCTTAAATGTCTCTAAACTGCTCTGGCTTAGTTCAAATTTGGGATCTTCCTGCCCAATCTTCTCAGAGTGCTGAGATTATATGCATGCACCAGCACACACAGTTGTATTTTTTTTT
>NW_004524836.1:2271254-2276931 GCF_000260255.1 Octodon degus | reverse complement strand
TAGTGATCCTTCTGTTTCAGCCTTCCCAGCAATGGGATTATGGGAACACACCACCAAGCCCAGACTCAAATCAACGTCTCAGTGCATCTGGGGTGGGGCTGGTGCAGCACGTGGTACTGGGGATCAACCTGGGTCCTTGTGCTTGCCTAGGCAGGCACTTGGGCTGCTGAGTTGTCTCCACATCCCCTCATCACGTCCTCTTAAACTGTACTTGAAGCAGTAATGCCCACCAACATCTATTTGCTTTTGATTTTCTACCAGACCATACCATTGTTAGGCAGACAAGACATGCACCAGCCATAGTGAAGGCTTATGGAGATGGTTTGGTTCCTAGTTTTTTTTTTTCCAAGGAGAATTCCCTCCATTTATCCATTCTAGGGTAATTAACAATGAGGACATCAAGCTACATTTATATTAGAGAAATCAGGAAGTGATCTATTTGCCACTTACAAATAGACAAAATAACAGTTCCACAAACTTTTCATAATGTAAAATCATCATTAATTTTCTTACGTGTTCATTTCAGCATCATTATCATCTTTATAATATTGAGACTGTTCATGTTGACTTTTCCCCCTGGGTTTGAATCAAATTTTCCTACAAATTATTATGCGTTGTAGTGCTTTATTGTATGCTGTATATTGTAAATGTTATGTTGTTGAAGGCCTAAATTATGTTGTCTTTACAGAATGTTTATTTTGTTGTTGTTGTTGGGAGGCAGTTAATAT
This sequence comes from Octodon degus, assembly GCF_000260255.1. Classification (NCBI taxonomy): domain Eukaryota; kingdom Metazoa; phylum Chordata; class Mammalia; order Rodentia; family Octodontidae; genus Octodon; species Octodon degus. The sequence continues at coordinate 2,276,203 of NW_004524836.1, read as the reverse complement.
ATTGATCATCTAGCTTTATTCTTTTAGTCTGTTGTTGCCAGCTTTGTCTACACAGCTTTGTGATAGGTTTTACATTATAGATAAATGTATAATATATATGATACAGAACATAATACACACACACACACACACACACACACACACACACACACACATTCCTAAATAGTGCCATTCTAAGGTCACATAACAAAATGATTAAATATATTGAATGCTTAGAAATGTGGGATCTCTTTTCAGGTCATAGACTAGTAGTTGATTCTCGTCAGATAGTAAATGTTTTACCCCGTACTTATGCAACTAAGAATTTAGCCAAAGGCTTAAACTAACTCTGAATAGATTCATGTATTTTTTTTTTCTCCAGAAGCTCCTCTTCTCTGGCACTATTTCTAGCAAAGTCTCCTCAATTACAGCAATTCTCAATTACAGTATTTATTATATACCCAGTAGGACTATTCAGGCTTCACTTCTGTCTGAGGCATTCAAAAAGTGTGCATAGGTCAGAAGCCAGTATGAAAATGAAGCCTGTTCATGTATTTACTTTTTTTAAAAAATATTCTATTTATTTATTTGTTTGTTTGTTTGGTACAGGGTCTCGCTATGCAGCTCAGACTCGGGCACATAGTGATCCTCCTGTCTCAGCCTCCCAAGCTTTAGGGTTACAGGCACTCACCACCATGCCCGATTTCAGTGGCTGGCACGGCATATGTGGGGTCCTTGTGCTTGTCAGGCAGGCACTTAGACCACTGAGCTATCTCTCCAGCCCTTATTTATTTTTTTCCCCAAAGGTTAGAGTCGCATGTTTTCTTTTGTAGAGTGCTAGGACATTTTTTTCTTGTCTCTTGTTTTCATTTATTACCCATTTTTTTTTAAACAGCCATTTACCTGACAGACAGTATGGCAGTAATTGGTATGATATGACAAGTAGTATGTATTTAGAAAACCAGAATGACAGACATTCCAAGCATGACCCTACTATTACATATTGCTATCTTCAGTACAGTTGCTTAGTTCACAGTTATTAGTTTATATAGTCAGGGTGAGAATCCTACCAATTAACTACTAGTTTCAAAAACCTACTAAAGATTCTCAGGATCATTGCCTTAACCATCTTGTGCATATAAATGTGTGACTTTGCTCCTGTCATGTTTCATAGCTTTTCTCTCTGCCATCTCTTCATTGTTTCATCCTTAAGTTCTTACTTTCCTTTTAGTTGTGTTATATCTTTCTATTTTTATTTCTTCTTTTGAGTTCTTACACAAGGAGACTATATGATATTTAGATATGTGGGTCTGGTTTATTTCACTTATGAGTATATCTTTAAGTGTCATCCACTTAAATATAAAGCCTTTGAGTTTATCATTCTTTATAGCTGAGTAATACTCCATTTTTTTCTTGTCTCTTGTTTGCATTTATTACCCCCCCCTTTTTTTAAACAAACATTTACTTGAGAGACAGTATGGCAGTAATCGGTATGTCATGACAAGCAGTATGTATTTAGAAGACCAGAATGACAGGCATTTCAAGCATGACCCTACCATTACACGTTGCTATCTTCAGTGCAGTTGCTTAGTTCAGAAGTATCAGTATATACAGTTAATCAGGGTGAGAATCCTACCAATTAACTGCTAGTTTCAAAAACCTGCTGAAGATTCTCAGGACCATTGCCTTACCCATCTTGTGCATATAAATGTATGGCTTTGCCCCTGTCATGTTTCCTAGCTTTTCTCCTTGCCTTCTCTTCATTGTCTAACCTTCAAGTTCTCGCTTTCCTTTTAATTGTCATATACCTTTCTATTTGTATTTCTTCTTCTGAGTTCTTACAATAGGGAGACTGTATGATATTTAGACATGTTGGTTTGGTTTATTTCACTTATGAGTATATCTTCAAGTTGCATCCACTTAAATATAAATGTTTCAAGTTTATCATTCTTAATAGCTGAGTAATACTCAATTGTATAAAAATACCACATCTCTTTCATCCATTCCTCAGGTGATGGGCATCTTGGTTGTTTCCACGATTTAGCTATCACAAATTGTGCTGCTATAAACATAGGTATACATATATCACTATGATATGACGTTTTCAGTTCCTCTGGGAAAATTCCCAGTAGGGGTGTAGCTGGTTTGAATGGGATTTCCAGTCAGAGAGAGAGAGGGAGAGGGAGAGGGAACCAAAAATGAATTAAAACAATACCTTACAGCTATCTATTCCACAGTATCATAAAGGACATTTAATTTTCTTTCAATTTTCACAACAAAAGACAATAATTTCCATTTTAGTAATGAAACCAAAGTTTTGATTTTAAATAAATTGTCAAAATAGTGGAAGAGATTATATGTGTTTATGAAACAAGAATGTTTGTTTTCTTTAGAAGTAAGGTAGAGGCTGGGTAGATGGCTCAGTGGAATAAGCACTTCCCTGGCAAGTGCAAGGGCCTGAGTTCAGTCCCAGGTTCCAACAACAACAACAACAAAAAGGTAGAAATGTATTTAATGACATGGAAAGATGTAGTTTATAACTCAATGACTTTTTAAGAACCAGAAAGAAAATCCCCAAGCAAATAAGGAAACAGTAAACAAACCCATCCAAAACTGCTGCTCAATGTGTTAGTGAAAAAAAGGCACTGAAAAACTGGTTAGGTGATTTCTGACTCAAACCTAACATGACCTTGGGTACAAAACAAGTAAAGCAATCTCTACCTGAGCTCTGTACAAAACATCTGTCCCATTTTTACAAAACAGAACAAAGAAACCTCTTTGAAACAGTATTGACTTGATTTGAGTAAGAATCACCTTGTTTTTATTATTTAGTGTTGATAATTTTTTCTAATGAATGCATATCACTTATGTAATAAGAAAATGGTTTATTAAAAATGTGTGGCTTGTAGTGAGTCTTAGACGTTATCTAGTTCAAATCTCTTCCCCTCTACAGCTGAGTCCATGGAAGCTTGTTGAGGGCAAATGTCTGAATTGCATGGACTGGTACAGTAGTGCTGATCAGCATTGCCGTCTGGCACGCTTCTTAACAGTTTATTCATTAAATAGCACTTCTTTTGTATCATGATTGGAAAGCTTCAGATTACTTTTATAATGGAGAAATCTGAACAGTTCTTTAGACCCTATAAAAACATTTTCATTTTTTTAACTTTAAGGGAATTTCATTGTCGGATATTTAACGTGAACAAACACAAGGGCTTTGTGTGTTATTTTGTTCTTGCCATCTTAAAACATTGCTACTGTAGTCTCAGTCCATCTGAAGACATTTGGTGGCTTTTGCATTCTTGGAGATGGCACTGAAGTGCTTTTTCTATTCTCCTTCTTGAATGAGATTTACGCACACAAGGACTATTTGCTTTGAAAAGGAATTTATCTGAGTGGTTTTTCAAGCTCTTTAAAAATTTGAAGATACTGGCTTTTTGAAGGTCAAATACTGTTTGTAAAAATGTCATTTTACTTAATCTTTTTGAGTGAATGACATTTCACTCAGCTCTTTGTTGACTTTATTTAGCATCCCCTTTGCCTTTACTTTATCTCACCTTCATGGTGTGTAGCGTAGTCATCTGAGAAGAACCTAATTCATGGAATTCAAATATGGCTTTTCCTTAAGGAAAATTTTTCTTTTCTTTTTTTTTTTTTTTTTTGTCTCTTTTTGCTCCAAATGCCCTCAGGGTAGGTTTGGCTGGCTTGAGTTGTGGGGATCAAACCACAGCAACCTGAGCCTGACTGCTTTGTTGAAGCAGCCACTTAAAGAACTGAGCTAAGGGGCAGGCCCTCCTGAAAATTTTTCTTAATATTTCTCCTCTTACCCTTTCTCCATCATTTTTTTCTTTTCTTTTTTGATACTAGGAACTGAACCCAGGAGCTTTGTACTCAGCTACATCTCCAGGCTTTTTTTTTTGACAGATTTTTGCTAAATTGCCTAGATTGAATCAATTTACGATTCTCCTGCTTCAGCTCCTCAGTGCTAGAAATAAATGTGTGCTCCACTATTCCTTTTTTTTTTAGGAGTTTTTTTTTTTTTTTTGGCAGAACTGGGGATTGAACTCAGACCCTTGTGCTTGCCAGGGAAGCGCTTATTCTACTGAGCCATCTCCTCCGCCCCATTCCTATTTGTTTTTAAACCATTTATATGTATATTTTTCAGGACTTCTTTTGATTGTGAAAAACAAAAAACTTTTTTAGGAGTTGCTTATAATATGTGTTTTATCTTTGTCATATGATAAGAAATCAAGAGGAAGATATCTGGTAGGTTCAGTCACTTAGGAATGTTATTAAACACTGAAGGTCTTCCTGTATTTTCACTTCATTGACATTCATTGTTTTGGCTCTTTATTCAGGGTTATATAGTAATTGTTGAATAATTTTCTAAAATTGAGTGAAGCTTTCAGATTTTAGATAAACTTCTTTAAGAAATCAATGAACTAAGTAAGGTGGTAGATTTCAAAGGAGCCTGTTTTAGAAGGTATTGGAGGGGTTTGAAGATGCTGAGAACTTTCTCCTTTACCTCATTCATTGTTTTACTTTTTATTTCAAACCAAGCTTGATTGTTGAGGCCTGCTTCTGTTTTAAAAGCAACATGCTAAGCTACATGTCTATTGCAGGCTCAGAGTTGTAATTTTATGCCTCAATCAGGTTGTTAATGAGGTGATTTTGGTTTTAGAATGGACAGTCATGAATAGTAAATATATCTCACAAAAAAAGAATAAAGAATACGTTGAGGCCAACGAGGTACTTAGCGTTTCTTACGTCTTCCCATAACAGCTGAATAATGTTCAGTTGCCTGATCCCGGAAACGGAATAATGATCATTGAACTTCTTGACTAAGAACTAAGTGCATGCTGTTATCCAAATTTTAGTTTGATATTTATGAAGATATTGATTAAATTTTTTTAGAAAAAGTTTTCACTTGGAACTTCAAAAGCAGCCAGGGATCATTGAACTTCTTGACT
>NW_004524836.1:2253226-2270137 GCF_000260255.1 Octodon degus | reverse complement strand
TAAAAATTATTTACAAATGTAAATGAATATAACAATAAAAATTGTCTAAAATAAAAAAATAAAGGAAGTGAGAATTACTTAAATTATTAAAAGAAGTAGGCTGCAAAATTACAAAAATCACATAATGAGTCTGTATTTTTTTTCCACCCTTACTTAAATGTTAATTTGGACCTTGAGTTATTAATACTCAATTATCTCTGAGTTATACTATTAGATAATGTATTAGAAATATTAATATATTCTTCACTTACATAAAAAATCCATTTACTTTAGGAAAATTAATATAAAAAAGAATGAGCCAAAGTGCTATTAAAAGTACACGGTAAATAGCAATATAAGAAAGTTTCTCATCAAATTTTGCTAAATATAAGTATTATTTTTGAAAATCAAATTTTTCCAATAAATGCTCCATGGATTTTCATTTTGATCTGAGTTTGGGATTGTAAATTGAAACTGCCAAGCAGCTTTTAGTGTATAATATCTGTCATGTTTGGTGGTGGAAATACTATGAATGTGAACTAACTCAGAAATAGGAATATGTTTACATCAATATTTAGAGAATACTATTATTATACAAACTATTATACTTATAATGAAGCTGAAAAAATAAATCATCTTCCTGCAGCCTTCTTTTTTATGAAAACATGTTCTTGACTGAAGTGCACATGTGTAACACTCCCATTCAAAAGTCAAAATTGACCTTATAGCTTTTCCCATGGTGTAATGTTCTTGATTCTCTTTTCTTCTTCCTGTTGGTAGGTTCTGTATGAACAATGCCATGACTTGTGTAGTTCTCACAAAAGGTGTCTGTAGGACTTAACTCATTCCACATTGTGTGTTTAGCTTATGCCCACCCCTCTGCTCAACATGGACTCATCCGTCCATGTACCATGTGTCCTGGGTCTCTGTCACTTTTCCTGCATCCCTCTGTTTTCCCTTTTTTTTTGGTACTGGAAATTGAACTCAGGATCTTGCACTTGCCAGGCAAGTGCTTATTCTACTGAGCTATCTCCCCAGCCCCAACTCTGTTTTCCTGTCTTCCGAGATTTTGTTTTCATGTTCTGTTCTTTCATTGTAGGTTTATGACCTTGGAGATGAAGAACAACTTAGTTTCTGTGGCTCTCAGCACCTTACTGTATTTTTATTTCATTTTTAAATTGTTTTGCAGATTCCTTAACTTTCTGTTATCCTTGATAGCTCAAGTTGTCCAGAATACCAGTTGAGCACTCCATGGGCTTGATTTTTACTCTGATGAGCTAAACATGCTCCAGCAAAATACAAGCAAATGGGTTGCAATTCCACACCCAGAGTTTTTATTGCTCTCGTGCTTTAGATATAGATTTGAGGAAGGTAAATAAAGCTCTTTTCTCTACATAAGAAGTGGGTTTCTGAATAACCACCAAAACTTGCCTTTCAGATATCATTGTTGTGTATGTAACTGGTATCGCCACATGTAAAATTCACTGGAATATGAAATCATACAAAGTTGTTTTAACTTTTGGGTCTTTTATTGGAAAAAACCAAAAATGTGATAGGATCTTCAACATCTGTCTGAATGGACAAAAAGTTGAAATGTATCATCAGAATGAAAATGAGGTATTTTTAAAGAGTCACTAATAAGTATAGATGAGAGAGGAAAGACCACAAGTTTTGAGCCAAAGCTAAGGCATCAACAGCACTGAGCACTGTGTATGATATGGATCCTGGTCAGGAAATGTGAGTTGAAATTCAAGGAACTGAAAACAAGTATGTAAGAGGCAGGATCTCAGGAGAAATTGACACCGTATGTTCAACTGAGTCATAAGTACACATAGAAAAAAATTCAATAAACTAGAACAGGAAGAATATCTGAGAAATAAATAGGCATAAGAGGATTTAATAGTTGGGTGGTTTCTGGGATCGTTGTATTGGTGGCCACCGAAATATACATTGGCAGACCAATATGTTACAGATCCACAAAGAGGATAAATGACCTCTAGCCCATGCTTTCCTGATAACTAAACAAAAGATTATACAAATCTTAAAGCCTGGCAAGAGCTGGTGAGATAGCTCAGCAGACTAAGCTCTTGCTTAGACAAGTGCAGAGACTGGGGTTCAATTCCTGGTACCACATTCTGCACTATCCCTATCACTGGGGCGCACTGAGCTGGTGATGGAGTCTGGGAATGGTGGTGCATGCCTGTAATCCCAGCTGCTGGGGAGGCTGAAAACAGGAGGATCACTGTGAGTCTGAACTGTGTAGTGGGACCCTGTACAAAAACAAAACAAAACAAAAAAACCTGGCATATGTGCAAGTATACAACTGAAAACACTACACCTTGCTTTGTAGTCTACTTCTGTGGGAAAGGTTACATGTGGAAGGAGAAGGTGGAGGTCAGGAAGCAAAGTGAGTGTGTGCATGGCCTGCACAGAATATGAAACAGAGATAAAATTATCCTCAATAAAATGAAGTATCATACTGAACTGGAAAAGGTTTACAGAAGGTTTGTAATCTGGTATACAAGATCTTTGGTTTCAGGAAAATTAAAAGAGAAAGGGCTGTGTTGGATGTATGTGCTGGAGGCAAGGTGGTAGTGAAAGACACCACTGCTGAGGTAAATGGACTGCTTGTAGCCTAGATGGTCACGGGACAGCAACACATTATAGTAGGAAATTAGGGAGGGAACAAATGAATCACAAGCCAGAAGAACTTTTCTTTGTCACCTCCAAGGGGGTACTGATTAAAGAAATTGAACATCTATACACCCCTGGATATGACTACTCATGAGCACAATTTAGTACATCAACTAAAATAATAATTCCTATCATTCTTGTTGACCAAGGAGGAACTACTATCACAAGATGAGTAGAAAATGACAGATGGCATTTTAAAAAGTACTGTAAGATTAAAATAAAAGTGAAAGCAAAACATTTTAGCTGATGAAAATCTCCCCCTTGAAATAACCACTAATGATAGAAAACTACTCTAATAATTAAATAAATAATCACAGGCATGAAAATTATAAATTTCAAAGATGAGCACAAAGTTGGCAAAAAATAAGAATAACATCTCCCAAGAGAACATGGGCAAAAGAGTTTATGAATCACAGTAAGGTAATTGACAAAAGCCCTGCAAAAATTGTCTTAGAAATGAGGACACTTCTGACAAAGTATAAAAAGTGAACAGATTTAGTTATAAATTTAGCAGTTAATATGAGGAAAGTCACAGCAATAGTCAAGAAAACAAGTATAAAATAAAGTAGAAATGAATCAGGAACAAAGTGCTTTAGAAGATTAGCAAAAAGGAGCCCATAAATATAATTACATATGCAGTTTTGTTCATAAATGCCCAAAGCTGGAAACTCTCCATATGTCCTACACCAGCAGAACAAGTAAACAAACTGTGGCGTACCACCTCCACCATCATCGCCAGCACAGTAAAATGACCAGGCAGTTATATAGTACCGTATACTCGAGAGTCCTGGGGTAGTCTTTTGGAAAGTTGCTTATCCTGAACTTTACCCCACCATTTCTGACTGCTGTCAACTACATCTGTAATTTAATCTTTTCAAGAGTGTTATGTAAATAAAAATCACACAATATGTAATATTTTGGAATTGTTCTTTTTTCACTTAGCACAACATCTGAGATTCATCTAAATTAGTACATGTATCATTTATTCCTTTCATTGTGTATTGATACCACTTATGTGGTGATTTGTACATTCTTCTCTTACAGGATGTCTTTTCCCCCTACATTTTGGCTGTTGTTAATATGCTGCTATAAATATTTTTATGCATATTTTTGCATAAATATAAATTTTCACCTCTTTAGGATAAATGCTTAAGATGGTTATTGGGTCATATGTTAATCATGTCTTTGTCAGTTTTATAACAGATGTCGAGAATTTTTCAGTAATTTAGTTCTATATTTAACTAGTGTTTTATTTTGTCAACATATTTATTTTAGTTATTTTGATTGGTGCAATGATATCCGTGTGTAGTATTATTACAAATTTTCCCAATGTATAATTAAGTCAAACATCTTACATATTTAATGCCATCTACATATTCTCTTCAGTAAGATATCAGTTCTTTCCTTTTGCTCACTCTTAATTGAATTATTTTGGTTTTGTTTTAGTCTTTAGCTGTGAGCATTGTGTCTGTATTCTAGATATGAGTTCTTTGTCAGATATATGACTTCCAAATAATTCCTTCCTTTCCAGAGCTTATCATGAGCCACGTCTTTTCCAGAACCACTCTTTTTAATCGCAGTGAGATTCAGATTAACAGTTTTTACTTTATGGATGTGTCAAGTCTAAAGCCTATTTGCCTCGCTTTAAAGATGTTCTCTTATGTTTTATTTTTATAAGTGTTTTATGATTTTACATCATGCATTTAAATTTGTGACCCATTTTTGATTTGACCTTTCTTTGTAAGATGGGCATTTTAGTTTTTTATTCTCTTTTACCCAATAACTGTGCCATAATTTGTTAAAAACTTTTTCCTTATTCATAGAACATGCTTTTACACCTTTTGCAAAAATTGTACTGATGAGTTTTATATTATATTGCACTGGTCTAAGTGCCTCTTTCTCTGATAACACTCATTGTCTTCATTTCTATTGCGATGTAGTAGGGCTTACTGTTGGTTGGGATGACCCTTCCAGCTTTATTTTTCTTTTTCAAGATTCATTTTGCTATACTAGGGCCTATATATTTCCCCATAAATTTGAGAGTAAGACCATGTCTAAAACAGTCTTCCTGGAATTTTGATAAAAGTGTGATAAGGCCTGATATCAACTTGAAGATAGTTGATATTTTTATTATCCTGAGTGAACATAATAACATACTTCTTCATTTAGTTGGGTCTTCTGAGATTTCTTTCTTCAGTTCTTGGTAATTTTTCACCGTACAGATTCTGTATCTGCTTCAGTGATTATATATCTAAATATTTAATTTTCTCTGGGTAATTATAAATGATAATGTGTTTAGAATTTGGTTTACACAAATTCATTGTTACTATATGGAATATGATTAATTTTTTTTTATTTTACCTTTTTCTTTTTTTATTTTAAAAACAATAGAAATTAAACAAAGCATTAAAAACAATACAGAACTTCAAAGCAAGATGATAGAAAATGGACAATAGTTGTTAAATTGCATATTGTTATCTTCAAAGCAGTTGGTCAGCTTGAAACCTGCAAATGATTTTAATGTGGACAGTATCCTTATTAACGATAATGACCTGGGCTGGTGAGATAGCTCAGTGGACTAAGCACCTGCTTCGGGAAGTGCAGGCACCAGGATTTGATCCCTGGTCCCACATGCCACGCCTGGGACTCTGTTCCAAGTACATAAATGAAAAGAATAATAAATTAATTTTTTAAATCTTCATGTATTTAGTGCAGGGTCTACAGGGTCTCACTACGTTGATTGGATTCCTAGTGATCTTTCCTGTTTTGAATATGATTAATTTTTATCCATTGATGTTTTAGAGTGATCTTATTGAACTCAAATAGTAGTTATTTTAAAATAGATTTTCTACACAGCCTACCTTGTCATATTCAAATACGGACAATTTTTTTTCATTCTAATCAGAATGCCTTTCTTTTCCTTGCCTAATTCAATGAGTAGAACTTCTATTACTCTCTTAATTAAGAGTAGAGAGAGAGGATAACCTTGTGCATTTATTTATTTTTCAGATTTTTGTTAGTACTTGTTTGCATTATATAATGGTAATGCTCATTGTGGGGCATTCATACATGTATACCAGAAACCTTCATTTTTAATACCCTTCTTTCCCCTTTGCCCCCTCTCTCTTAGTCTTATTTCTGTTTGCAAAAGACCTGTAGTATCTCCTATTTCCTTTTATTTTACTTCTTAATTTTCAGGTTTCTCATATAAGAGAAATCATGTGTTATTTAAGCTGTATGTCTGATTTATTTCACTTAACAATACGTTCTCAAAGTACATTGGTTTTCCCACAAATGAGAAAGTTTAGCCTTAGTTTTCATACTTTATGACAAAGTAGTACTCCACTGTATATAAATATTTTGCTTTCTTTATTAATTCACATGTTCATGAACATATTAGCTTCTTCCTCTGTCTATGAATTATGCTTTCATAAACATGGATATTCGTGTGCCGCTATAATATGACATTTTTTACTCTTTTGGGGGAAGACACTTAAAAGTGGAGTAGCTGGATCAAATGAAATTTCTGTTTTTAGCCTTGTGAGGAATATCCACAATGATTTTCATCATGGTTTTCCTAGTTTACATTCTCACCAATAATGTAGAAGGATTCCCTTTTCCCCAGGATCCTTGCCTGTTTGCTATTATGTAATTTCTTGATGGTAGTTATTCTTTCTGGAATAAGATGGAATCTCAGTATTGTTGTAATTTGCATTTCTCTAATGATCAGAGGCATTGGCCTATTTATTTATTGGCCATTTGTATTTCTTCTGTGAAGTGACTATTCATTTCCATTGCCCTTTTTTTTGTGAGTAGCTGATATTTTTTTGAGTTCTTTATAAATTCTAAATATGAGTTCCATGTCTGAAAAATTGCTGGCAATTCTGTAAATTGTCTATTTTACTTTGTTGGTTGTTTCTTTTGCTGTTCAGAAGCTTTTTAACTTGGTAAAATCCCATCTGTTGATGCTTGATAGTGTTTCTTGTGCAATTGGAATTCTCTTTAGAAACTCCTCACATGTATCTATATCTATGCAATGAGTTCTACCTATTTTTATCTTCCAACAGGTTGTCTCTGTTTTGAGATTTAGCTCTTTTGTTTTAATTTTAAGAAGAAAAGGATAAATATAACAGTGAAACCAAGTTTAGCTCTTTGGTCCATGTTGATTTTAGTTTAGAACATGGTGAGAGATATATACACCTGGATGCAGCCTACTGTGTGTGAACAGACAGGTTTCCCAACTCCTTTTGTTAAAGAGGCTATCTTTCCTGCAGTGTATATTTTCTGACCCTTTGTCCAAGCTCAGGTGTCTCAGTGTGCCTAGTGTCGTTTCTGCCTCTGTGATTCTAATCCACTGATGCACACATCTGTTGTGTGCCAGTAGCATACTGTTCTTTTCAGGGTACCTTTGCGATACAGCTGAACTCCAGTGTTGCTATGCCTCCTGCTTTGCTTTTGTTACCAGAATTGCTCTGGTTCCATAGGAAATTGGGTTGTTTTCTTCTTGTTCTATGAGGCATATGGTTGATATTTTTACTGGGATGGACTAAAACTATGATTGTTTTTGAAAGTATGGACACTTTGACAGTATTTGATCTGCCTATCTAGGAGTGTAGAATATCTTTCCATTTTCTGATATCCTTTTCAATCTCCTTTTTCAAGCACTATAGTTTTTGTTGTAAAGATCTTTCATTTTTTTTTTGGAGGGGGTAGGTTAATTTCTATGTGTTTAATATTTTTTAAAGCTGTCATAAGTGGTATTTTTTCCTAATTTCTTTCTTAGTAACTTCATTATTGGTCTACATGAATGCTATTGACTTTGATATGTTGATTTTGTATCCTGCCACATTAATGAATTTATTATTAATTCTAGGAGTCTTCTGGTGAAATTCTTTTGGGATTTTCTATGTTAAGAGTATTGTCATCCGCAAAATCAGGATAATGTAGCTTCTTTCCTTCTTATACATATTCCTTTTGTTTCTTTTTTTGCCTAATGTCTGGCTAATGTTTAAAGTATTGTATTGAACAGGAGTGGTTATAGTGGACATCTTTGTTTTGCTTTTTACTTTAGAGGGAAAGCTTTTAGCTTTTCCCCATTTAATATGATCTTGGCTGTAGGTCTGTCATGAATGGCCTTATTCAGATTGAGATAAGATTATCCTATACCTTTTTCTTTCATAGTTTTCATCATCTTTGTGCTTTACTTAATCTTGGGTAAAGTATTCAGGTTTTCACTGGTAAGTATGGTGTTAGTTCACTGGTAACACCATACTTACCAGTGTTTATTGTTTATTGTTGATGTTCTTTACCAAATTGAGTTAGTTTCTTTCTATTCTTAACTTGCTGAGAGTTTTTATAATGACTGAATAATGGATATTCTTAGATGTGCTTTCTGCATCTATTAGTATGGTTATATGACTTTCATTTTTGGCATATTTATTTATTTGTATGTATTTGGTACAGGGTCTCACTACACAGCTCAGACTTGTAGTGATCCTCCTGTTTTCAGCCTCCACAGTACTGGGATTACAGGCATGGATCACCACACCCAGTCTAGGTGGCTGGCTCAGCGCGCCTAGCGGCAGGGCTGGCATGGCATGTATTGCCAGGGATTGAACCCTGGTTCCTATGATTGCCTAAGCCGGTGCTTAGTCTGCTGAGCTATCTTGCTGGCCCTCTTTTGGCTTATTAATGGGGTAGATTACATTAATACATTTCTAAATGTTGTGCCAGTGTCTTACATTTGGAATGAATATCAATAGATCATGGTATATACTTTGTTTTTTTTTATTGTTTGATTCCAATTGCTAATATCCTGTTGAGGATACTTTTATCTAATTTCATGAAAAGCTGATGTGTAATTGCCTTCCTTTGTATACTATCTTGGTCTTATTTTGGTATAAATAGTAGAAATTCACTAATAACTTTATGAAAGCTTCCTATTGTATGATGAGATCACTTTCTCTTGCTGCTTTTAAGGTTACCCAAACCACGGAGTTAACCTATTGTAGAGTTTTAAACTTATAGTACATAGATATCTATATTATCCCTCAGATTTAGAAGATTTTCACCCATTATTTTAAAAATAAGCATTCTGTACCTTGGAATTTCTGTGAAATTTGTCTAACAAATCTGTCAGGACATTTATGTTTTTCTGTGTGTGTGTGTGTGTGTGTGTGTGTGTGTGTATGTGTGTGTGTTCCTTTTATTTTATTTTTAAAAATTAAAAAAATCTTTTATTTATTTGGTACATGGTCTTGCTACACAGCTCAGACTCACAGTGATCCTCCTGTCTCAGCCTACCCATTGCTAGGATTATAGGCATGCTATGTCATGCCCAGTTTTGGGGCAGAACAGCATATGGTACTGCATTGAACCCAGATCTATGCACTTGCCAGGCAGGTGCTTAAACCGCTAAACTATCTCCCCACACACTTTTTTATTTTAAAGAGGAAAAAAAAACCCCACAAAAACAGAGGCGTAAACAAAGCAACATACAGCAATACAAATGGTACAGAATTTCAAAACAAGAATAGAAATTTCCTTCCTTCCTTCCTTCCTTCCTTCCTTCCTTCCTTCCTTCCTTCCTTCCTTCCTTCCAATTTGGTTCTTGGAAGCCTAGTGGGTTCCTTTGATGATGTCGTATTTCTTTGAATCTTTATGATTCTTGACCCTTGCATTGATATCTCTGCATTTGAACAATCATGTCTTCCAATGACTGTTTCATAAGTTATTTCTACCTGTGTTTCATAGACTGTTTTGTCATATTTAGAGCTTTAAAACTTCAGGACATCTCAACTTAATTTTATTTTTATCCAGAATGTATGGGTAATATAAATTTATCTGGAACATTGAAGATGTATTAATGATAAAATAATTAAATTATAATTACTGAAATTTTAAAACAAAAATGCCATTGAAGTTTCATGGTTTTGTTGTTTATGTACTTTTTTCTCTTTTAGTAAGGGTCTACAGGGTGTACACGGTTTCACTACGTAGATTTGACTTGTAGTGTTCCACCTGTTTTCAGCCTCCCAAAGAGCTGGGATTACAGGTGCACACCACCACACCAAACACCAAATCTCAATCTCTCTCTCTCTCTCTCTCTCTCTCTCTCTCTCTCTCTCTCTCTCTCTCTTTTTATTAATTTTATAGAGAAAAAAATTGCAATGTGACAGCTTCAAAACAGGTTGGTAGGAGAGTTACAACAATTAGTACATTGCATATTGTTGTTTTTGTAGTAGTCATTCATAGCACAAGATGCAGACATGATATCCTGTCCAAACACTATTAGTACAGATCTTTCTTCTTATTGAATTAGGAGAAAGTAGCTATATATTTATCCTATTTTGTATATACAGATACAAAATTGTCCTTCATTCATATCACCTTTTTTTGTTCAGTTTTGTCAGAGATGGGTATTCCATTGCCATCCAAATATTAAAGGTGCATGAATTCAGCAAAATATTCCAATATAGTCCAGTACTCCACAATAGTAGTGGATTATCCACAGGACTGGCAATGTCCGAATCTGATGACTTGAGCCTTCCACAGGTCGGCATATTAACATGGCTTCACTTTACATACCTCATTTCTACACTTTTCTGCTGGATGGTTAAGACCAAGATAAAGCAAGACCTATATAACAAAAAAATGTAACTTTTGTATCTGACATGGTCAGTCAAGTCCCTTCAGGACTTATCCCGAAACCCTGTACTGCACTTTGTGGATCCTTTGCAGTGTCAGTCATGTAGATGAGCCATGGTCATTGCTTGGCTAACTTGCTCTCTGAGAAACCCTGAGAGAATGTTTTCTCTCCATGTGACTCTCTTTAGGCACATACTACATCATCGATCACATTCCTCTGTGGCCCCATAATCTCCTTGATCAGAAAATTTGGGGCACAACTACGTTACATGATGTTACAGTATAGGTTCTCCTATGTCCTGAGTCCTCACTGACCTTGAGAGACTAGGACCAAAATGTTGGCTGTCCTTGCAGCCCTCTGTTTTCTCTAATTTTTGATCTGTAAACTTTTTTTTAATCCTCCAGAAGAGAGGCTTTTTATTGTTATACAACATATGCAGGTGGGTTTAACCTCACTATCTATCTGAATATCAAACATCATAGGCATAAGATAAAAGATGTTCTTTAATAAAAAACAAACAAACAAAAAAAACCCACTTACTTGAGATACAGTCTGGCCATAACTGCTGTGTCATGGCAAGCAGTACGTATTTAGATGACTGGAATGACAGGCATTCCAAACATGACCCACTATTACACATTGCTGTCTTTGGTACAGTTGCTCAGTTCACATTTACCAGCATATATAGTTAATCAGGGTGAGAATCCCACCCAGTAACAGCTGTATTCAACAACCTGCTGATAGTTCTCAGATCATTGCCTTACCCATTTTGTATGTATAAATGTATGCTCAGTCTCAATCGCAGTCTCAGTGTGTCCCGGGGTGGGGCCGGCATGCAGGCCTGCGGTTGAACCCAGGCTGCTGCATCTTCCTAAGCAGTTGCTTTAATCTGCTGAGCGATTTGGCTCGCCCTGTTTATATACTTGAAAAATTAACGCCTTTTTTTTAAAATTTGAGAATGGTTTTGGATTAAGAGAAAAATTATAAAGCTAGGACAGGAATTTTAGTATACCCAAACCTAGTTCCCCTATTAACTTCTTACATCAACATGCAGACGTTAGTGACAATGAATGGACAGTGATATTTTATTAACTAAAACCTTTGCTTTATTTGGACTTCCTCAGTTTTACCAAATGTCTTTTGTTTGTTCTAGGCTCCCATCCAGCATACTTAGTCAATCCTCCTTGGGGTCCTGATGGCTATGCCAGTTTCTCAGATTTTGCTTGTTTTTGATAGGCTTGACACTTTTGAGTAGTACAGTTTTATAGGTAGATATTTTGTACAATGGTGTTTGATTGTGATTTACCAGGTGTTTTGCCCCATGATTGGACTTGGGTTATTTTTTAAAAAAGAAGCACAATGGTAAAATGTCATTTGTTATCATATCATATTTTTATATCATATTAAGGGTTTGTATTAGCAGTGAAATTTAATATTGTTGATGTTAACCTTAATTACCTGGAGGAGATAGTGTTTGTTTTCTCCAGTGTAAGTCACAATTATTTCCACCTTTACCATTCTGTTCTCTTAAGAAAGTAGTCACTGTGTGTAACTCACACTTAATGAGTAAGAATTATTGTCTGCCTCCTTGAGGATTATCTACCTAAATTATTTGGAATTTTTCTTTCTTTATTAGTTATTTTTTTCTACATTTAGGACAGGGTCTACAGGATGTATAGGGACTCACTACATAGTTCAGACTCATAGTGATTCTCCAGTTTCAGCCTCCCAAGCACTGGGATTACAGGTGCGCGCCACAACGCCCAGTCTCCATCCCTGTCTTTGCACTTCCTGTGGCCAGGGTCGGCACAGCAAGCTGGGGATTGAACCCCGGCTACTGCGTTCTGCCTAAGCAGGTGCTTTATGGAATTTTTCTTTCTAGAAATTGTCTATTGTAACTACTTTAGTTTTTCCTATTAGTGTGGACCATGGACTTACAGTTTGTTTCTTGAGATATAATCTTGTAATACTTTATTGCTCAGATTTTTCCTTGACCATTTCCTTGTTTTGATATATCCTTTGCCAACCAGTCATTGTTCATGGCAGACCTTTTGGCTGGAGGTAAGGACTCTCTCTCTCTCTCTCTCTCTCTCTCTCTCTCTCTCTCTCTCTCTCATATGCCATTGGTTCATTCTCTGTATTTCTTAAATTTGGATTCTTTTAAAAGAATCTCTGGTTCATTTTATTGATGAATGACATGAAAAACTCATAGATGTTTTTATTAGTACTGTGGGGGTCTTGTTCCTTGATTCTTTCAGCTGACAAAGCAAGGAAGTGTAAGAGTATGCATTTGCATACCTATTGATAAGTAACTACACATTATGTAAGAATTTATCAATATATGAAATCCAGAAATATAGCTATTAATGTAGAATCATTTTTTCATGTTAAATTAGGCATGAGTTCTTAGGATGTGTAGTTTTCTCCTTACTTACCTACAACTTCCTGCTCCTCCTATAAAGAATTGGATTCCATCACCTTTCATTCATGTAATTAATTGTTTAAAGTCAGTATATACATATAAGTTGTTCTGCTTCTATGCTAGAAATTGGAATTTTCAGTGTTTTGGATTTTAGCCATTCTTGTAGTTGTATAAGTATTCCTTTGTTGTTTCAATTTGAAATTCCACAATGATAAATGATTTTGAGCACTTCTATGTTTATTTGCCACTTAGATAACTTCTTTAGTGAAGTTATAGATCTTTACTCCATTATGTAGATCTTTACTCCATTAAGCTTTTTTTTTAAAGTCATTGTGTGTTAAAATTTCTTTGTTTATTTTGGATATAAACCCTTGACTAGATATATATTTTCCAAATAGTTTCTCCAAGTTGATAGAATATGTTCTTATCCCCTTGATGTGGTCTTTCACAAGGAAGAAATATTTAATTTAAATAAAATTGAAGTTAACAGCTTTTTCACTCATGGAATGTGCTTTGTTGTTTCTCAGTCCATCTCCTGTTACTAATAAAACCATACCACAGATTGTGTAAATTATGAAGTAAAAGGGTTAGTTTTGGTTTATGGCTCTGGCCCAAAGTCAAGGGAGAGAGCCTTTTCATTGGCAGAATTTTGAGACAGCACAGGTCATCAGGAAGAGATAGGGAATGAAGTTGTGTTTCTTGATTTCTTTTCTTCTTCTTCTTCTTTTTTTTTTTTTTTTTTTTTTGGTAAAGCTACCAGTGTTTGATCCTGGGGTCCTACGATGATGACTTTAGCTAATGCCAGTTATCTCCCAAAGGCATAAGTTTTGAATGCCATAGTCAGATTACATCTCTACTCTCTTAATAGTTCACAATAGGGATTAGAATTTCAGGGTGAAGGCTAAAAGCATAGCCAGTATTTTGGCCCTAGCCCTCCAAGGTCAGTGAGGACTCAGGACATTAGAGAACCTCTGCTGTGACATCCTGTAACTAAGTGGTATCCCAAATTTTCTGACCAAGGAGATTATGTGGCCACAGAGGAAAGTGATGGACAATGTATAATGTACCTAAGGAGAGTCACCTAGAAAGAAAATATTCTCTCAGTCTTCCACAGAGAGCAAGTTGGTCCAGCAGTGGCCATGACTCATCTAGATGGCTGCCACTGACAAAAGATCCACAAGGTGCTGTACGTGGTTCCAGCATAAATCCTGAGGGGATTTGACTGACTTTGTCAGATAGCAAAAGTAACATTTTTAGTTACATTTTAGTCTTGCTTTAAATTGGTCTTACCCATCCAGCAGAAAAGTATAACCACAAGGTATAAAAAGTAAAGCTATATTAATGTGCTGAGCTGTAAAAGGATCAAATCAAAAACTTCTGACAATTGCCAGTTGTGCTGATAACCCACTACTATTATGAACTATTGGACTACAGTGGGTCATTTTGCTGAGTTCAAGTACCTACAATCTTTGAACTGGCATCAAGTATGAAAAGGACCTTTAAAGACTTCTCCATATACAGCATCTCTAAATGCAGTTCAATACCCATCTCTGACAAAAAAAAAAGAGGGGATATGTTGGGACCCACGGAAACTAGGAAATTGATCAAATGTGTATAGGTGGACTAGATTTCAGTACTAAAGCAAACAAGTTACCTCAGTCCTGAGATAAACATCCTGTCTGGTTAAGGTCAGCTATTAGTCACGAGGCAACCTTGTGTCATGTGTTACTAACTTTGGAGAAGTATAAATAAAGGACATTTTTATTGTGGAAAAAAAGAAAGAAAAAATACATATGTATACACAAGATACTTAAGACAGATATACAGCTACTTTTCCTTAGTTCATTGAGAAGAAAGGTTTGTACTAATGTTACTTAGACAAGACATCATGTCTGCATCTTGCCCTCCTGAAAACTACTATGAAAACAAAAATATGCAAATATTAATTATTATAACTGCCCTACTAACTGCTTTTGATATTGTTTCATAGCTATTTTATCCATTTTCTCATTAAAATGAATTAAAAATAAATTAAATTAAAAGAATTTCAGTGTGAATTTGGAGGGACAAACTATATATAGGCTCACAAAAATTCTTATTTTTGCTTTGTTTGGTGGTGCAGAAAGTGGGGTAGGCCAAGAGGAGTTCTAGGAATTTGAAATCAGGGCTTCACAGAGGCTCTGTCACTGAGCTACAAACCTGGCCCAAATTTCTGTACCTTTTTGTTTGAAGACTTGCTTGTTTAGTCCTACAGTTTAGCAAAAGCTACAAAATCTCAAGATTTTTGACACTTTAATTATTTAAACATTAACTATAGATTTCTACGTGAGTCTTAACAAGATGCAGTCAAACTATAAAGGATGTAGTAAGAAAAAATTCCATATCCATTAACCGCACTTAAAACTTTTTTGAATTTTTACAAAATTGTTTTTCAAATGTTTAAATATTTTGTGAGAAGTTAACAAGGAGAAAATGCATATAACTATGAGTCAGGTTTTTAATTGTTGTTTTACATCAGAGTTCTGTTGCAAATTTTGCACTCATTTTGAATACATATATAAGATATTTGTAAATTTTAAAATGTTTTTTGTAACTGATGGGAAATGTCATTTAAATGCAGTTATGAATTATGTGTGCATCACACTTAGGTTTTAATTTAGTAGTATCATAATTTTTACCATGATGATGTGTTTCATCAAAATTTGTAAATGTATTTCAACTGGAAAAATAAACATTTTTTCATTGAAATTCACAATTTTGTCAGATATTTTACTTCCAATGGAATGCACTTCAAAAACTATCCTTTTTATTCTGATAGTTTTATGAAAAGAAAACCATTATTAGTATTTTTATTTTACGTTTGAATTATTTAAAGGCATAGCTTTGAAATCTGCATAATGAACTCTATTTTGTTCCTGCAAATGAAGCCTGTATATTAAAAGTTCTTCCTTTACATTTCATGTAAGTTCAGGGAATGTAACATAGAAGATTAGCTAAACCAATAAAGAAGTGCTGTCATCTGATCAAAACTATGAACCGAGACTGTCGTGGACAGACCACAGTATATGGTCGCCTTACCGTCTCCGAGGTGCCACACCTCCTGGTACTTGGCCTGTGACTCCCTTCCTCCCCAGTTGCCCAGTCTCAGAGACAATTACCTTTTATTTTCCACTATTCCAATTTTTTAAAATTTAGTTCTAGATTTTTAAATATGTGTAAACTATTATGATCCTTAACATTTTAGACATTATCTACTGATTTCTTATATGAGGACTTTTTTCTCTTTATCCCTTGCCAACCTTCCAAAAGAGTTAGCACAATTTTTATGAAATCTAGTTTGTTTTCACCATTATGTGTGTTTGAATGTGGCACATGTATATATTTTCACTACCAAGGTGAAGCATCATATCATGATTATAAATTCTGTTCATATCACTTTCCCTTGGAGTTGATAATTGTAATATTTTTGTACTATATTTGTTTAATTTTTTAAAATCAAAAGCAACATCTTTCTATGTCCACTAACAGCTTTGTACAATCCCTTTAAATCTAATTTTCTAAGCAGTCCTACTTCTCAGATAATCTTCCAAGAATGATGCTACCAGCATTTATTTATTTATTTATTTATTTATTTATTTATTAGCATCATTTGTGGAGCATTTCTTGTTTCTACTCCATGAAGGTTTTCAGTATAGGCTTCCCAAACAGCTGTCAACTTGGGCTTTCATTTTGACCACCTCATGCAAATTCTTTCCCCCAGTTTCCTCTTTTGACTTCCTGTTTCTGGAGTCTGTCTCTTTTTCTTTCTTTATCACTCATGTTAGTGTAGCATATCTTTCAGTACATCCCTCAGAAAATGTGTCTGGGAAGTTCCACTTTCAAGACACTTGATTTTGCTTCTGAACTATGAAAACACTGTGTCATTTTTTTCTAACACCCAGTGTTACTGGGGAATCCTATGGTGTATAAAGGGCACATGAATTCCTGGACTGATGGAAATTAGTAATCAGAAATATTGTAATGACCCCTGAACATATGCAAGTTGATGTATGTACAGATTAGGTATTGCTTTCCAGGATAAATGAAATATAGCAGAAGAAAAAGGAACTAATTTTTGTATTCTTATTATATCTAGTGACTTTTTAAATTAAGAGACTTAGCAGTATAT